>NC_090823.1:111424569-111783736 GCF_000390325.3 Nicotiana tomentosiformis
TTGTCGAAAATTGAAAGTTTAAAGGCTTAATGACTTTAAAGAATTGACCAGTGATTGACTTTGTTGATACCGGGTCCATATTTTGGTTCCGGAACCCGGTATAGGTCCATTACTATATTTATGACTTGTCTGTAAAATTTGGTAAGAAACGGAGTTGGTTTGACGTAATTCGGGCGTCCGGTTGTTAAAATAGAAGTTCTAAAGTTTTATTGAAAATTTCATTTGATTTAGTGTCTGATTTGTAGTTCTAGGCGTTAAATTGGTGTTTTGATCGCGCGAGCGAGTTTGTATGAGGTTTTTGGACTTGTGTGCATAATTGGTTTGGAGCCCTGAGGGCTCGGGTGAGTTTCAGATACCCTACAGACCTTAGTTTTTTGAAAAAATATATGTTTTTCGTAACTTCTGCTTGTTTCTAGTGTTCCCTTCTTCACGTTCGCGAAGGCACTCCCGTGAACGCAAATAGTGAACTGGTCTAGGTGGGATTTTCTGCATCGCGAATGCGGTAGCTGGGTCGCAAAAGCGGAGTAATGGGGTCCTTACCCTTCGCGAACGCGACCGGCTTCCCGCGAATGCGTAGGCTTGTGACCTGGGACGGGGGATCATTGTTTCTTCTACGCTAACGTGAGCATTGGCTCGCAAACGTGAAGGCCAGGGGGGAGACGCCTTCGCAAAAGTGTGGGAGGCGATAGCCATATAGGCTGCTGCACTTCGTGAACGCAGCAGACCCTTTGCGAACGCGAAGAAGGCCTGGCGCCTAGACCTTAAAACAAACCAAAAACGGGATTCTTTCATTTTTTTCATAAACTCTCCATTAGAGATCAGCCTAGAGGCGATTTTTAACAGAAAACTCAACATCAATTCATAGGTTTGTACACTTTAACTCATTTGCTTCCATTTCTAACATCACCCATTAATTTCTAGCCCTAATCTTTGTCCTTCCATGGTAGAAAACTAGGGATTTAGGAAGAATTGAGGTTTTTTTGCAAATTAGGGATTTAGACCTAAAATTGAGGTAGGATTCAGAAATTAATTACATAATCGGGCTCGGGGATGAATGAGAAAAAAGATTTAGGTCCGAACCTCAAGTTTTGACCAAGCGGGCCCGGGGTCAATTTTTGAATTTTTTGGGAAAAGTGTGGAAACCCTAAATTTATGCATTGTAATTAATTCCTTTAGCAATATTTCACATTTCCGAGTCAATTGTGGTTAGATATGAGTGGTTTGGAGACGGATCATATGGGAAAGGCTCCGGTAGAGCATTAATTTGACTTTTGAAGTGAGGTAAGTGTCGTGGTTAACCTTGACTTGAGGGATTAGGATTTGTTTGCCTATTTGTTAGTTGTTTAAATGTTGGATACAATGTATATGTGAGGTGACGAGTACTTATGCATTGTTATTGGGTTAAAGCATGCGGGTGGTACTTGTTTCTTGTAATTTATCTCTTTCTTTGATCCTGATATCCATGCTTAGACTAGTTACTTTATAAATTGAACGTTCTTTCCGTACTTATGAAATATCTGTGATAATTGAGCATTGTTCCAGAAGTGATATCGGTATGGTGGAACTATTTTTGACAGAAGACTTGATATTGCCTATTCCATCTCCCTATTGTTATATATTCACTGTTACATGGTAAGGGAGAGTGTTAAAGCACGAAGGGTGATGTCGTGCCGTATTTGAGAGTTAAAGCACGAAGGGCGATGTTGTGCCGTATCTATTGATTCATAATGAAATTGAGAGTAAAAGCATGAAGGGTGATGTCATGCCGTATTTATAATTTTATGGTGAGATTGAGAGTAAAAGCACAAAGGGTGACGCCGTGCCGTTATTACTATTTCATAGTAAGGCTGAGAGTAAAAGCACGAAGGGTGATGCTGCACCATTTTATTCATTATGCTTGTTCATTTTGATGATTGAAGGTTTATTGAATGATTCTTGTTATTATTCCCTATTGTAGTCACCAAATCTTGTACCCCTTTTGCATGTCCCCTCCCAAGTGTAGTTGTTAAATCTTTATTTGCTGTTATTTTGTATGTATATTTCAGTCTGTGCAGGTTAATTACGTGGGTGTCCTGTCATAGCTTCGTCACTACCTCATCGAGGCTAGGCTCGATACTTATGGAGTACATTGGGTCGGTTGTACTCATACAACACTCTGCACTTCTTGTGCAGATTTTGGTACTGGTCCCAGCTGTCCATGAGGAGTATCAGCTCGGATTGGCATTTGGAGACTCGAGGTAGATTTGCTAGCATCCGCAGACCTTGAAGTCCCCTTCCATTTCCCCTATTTACTGTTCTTTTTATTCGATATAGTTGTATTTATTTCAAACCGTATTTTGTAGAGATTCTAGAAGTTCGTGAACTTGTGACTCCAGATCCGTGTTGTACTTAGATATTATTGGTATTTATGTCATTTTGTACTCCATTTTTGTTTCATTTTGGCTTAATTGGTTTTACTTATTTGAATTGATTAAAAATTGGCTTAAAGATCCTCTAACATTGGCTTGCCTAGCAAGTGAAATGTTAGGCACCATCACGGCATCGAAGGTGGAAATTTCGGGTCGTGACAAGTTGGTATCAGAGCACTAGGTTACGTAGGTCTCACGAGTCACGAGCAAGCTTAGTATAGTCTAAAGGATCGGTATGGAGACGTCTGTACTTATCTTCCAGAGGCAATGAATTTTAGGAACAAATTTCACTTCTATTCTTTTCTGTCGTGCAGTTTTATTCTATCATTGCTGATTGAACACTTCTATTCTTGTCCTCCCACCGATGGCGAGAACAAGTGCAACATCTTCAGTTGGACAGCAGTCGAAGCCCCCTGTGGCAGCTCCTACTAGGGTCAGAGGACGAGGCCGTGGTTGCGCCAGAGGCCGAGGCAGAGCTCAGCCTAGAGCTCGAGCACCAGCACAAGCAGTGGAGCCTTAGGTAGATTTTGATGAAGAGGTTCCAGCTCAGACTGTACCTGTTGGACCAGCTCAGGTCCCGGAGGGGTTCATCGCCACCCTAGTGCGTGAGGACGCTCTAGTCCATTTGGTAGGCCTTATGGAGAGTGTGGCCTAGGCCGGTGCATTTCATGTGGATCCAGCCGTCTCTCAGGCTGAGAGAGGAGCACAGACTCCCACTACTCACACTCTAGAGTAGATGGCTTCCCAGTTTCAGTCTCCAGCAGCCCCGCCAGTTGGGGGGTAGTTCAGCTAGTTGTTGTAGTACAGGCCGGTGATAGGCCTGCCATATCGTCTGAGGCATTATTGGGATTGGACAAGTTTACTAAGCTCTTACCAGTTCACTTCAGTGGTGCACCTTCTGAGGATCCACAAGATTATGTCAACCGCTGCCACGGGGTGTTGCGGAACATGGGTATAGTTGAGACCTATGGGGTCGATTTTTCTGTATTTCAGATGACGGGTTTTGCCAAGAGGTGGTGGAGAGATTACATCTTGACCAGACCAGCTGGGTCACCTACATTTACTTGGGAGCAGTTCTCACAACTATTTCTAGAGAAGTTTCTCCTTATCACTTTGAGAGAGAATTACCGCAGGCACTTCGAGTGTCTGCAGCAAGGAAGTATGACTGTTACTCAGTACGTGACTCGTTTTGTGGATCTAGCCCGTCATGCTCTCCTTCTGCTTCCTGCAGAGAGAGAGATAGAGAGAAAGAGAGGGTGAGAAGGTTTATTCATGGACTCGCTCACCCTATTAGGCTACAGATGGCCAAGGAACTGGGAGTGAGATTTCCTTTCAGACGTTTGCTAATGTTGCTAGGAGGATCGAGGTGGTTCTTTCTCAAGAGATGGGGTAGGGGTCTGATAAGAGGCCTTGTCATTCCAGTGGGTTCAGCGGCACATTGTCTGGAGGTAGGGGTACTTTTGGTAGAGGTCATCCTCCCATGCTGTATTATTCAGCTCTCCAAGCATCTCACAATGCTTCAGGTGGTCGCGACCCTCATATGTCTCATCTCGATCAACTAGCCTATAGTGCACCACTAACTCCTATTAGTGCACCTCCGCTCTAGAGTTTTTAGGGTGGTTACTCAGGTCGACAGGATCAGTTTCAGGGTCAGCAGTCACAACAGTCACAGCAGTCGAGGTCCTGTTATACTTGTGGTGATCCGAGGTCCTGCTAGATTTTTCCCTCGGGCACCGGGCAGCTCACATCAGCAGGGTTCTCGTGCCATGGTTATGGCACCGGTTTCTCCATCGCCTGCTCGTCCAGCTAGAGGTAGGGCTCAGGCAGCTAGAGGTGGAGGTAAGGCTATTAGAGGTGGAGGTCAGGCCGTTAGAGGTGGAGGCCAGCTAGGTAGAGGTCGTCCCAAATATGTGGTTCAGAGTGGTAGGGCCCAACCCCAATGTTATGCTTTCCCAGCCAGGCCTGAGGTTAAGTCATCTGACGCTGTTATCACATGTATAGTTTCTGTTTTCCATAAGGATGCTTAAGTTCTATTTGATCCGGGTTCTACTTATTCCTACATGTCAACCTACTTTGCTTCATAACTGGTTGTGCCTCGTGATTCTTTGAGTGCTCCTGCGTATATGTCCACACCTGTGGGAAATTCTATTATTGTAGATCATGTCTATCGTTTGTGTGAGGTTACTATTGGGAGTCTTGATACGAGTGTAGATATCCTACGTCTCGACATGGTAGATTTTGATGTCATCTTGGGTATGGATTGGCTGTCACCTTATCATGCTATATAGGATTGTCACGCCAAGACCGTGACCTTAGCCTTGTTGGGGTTGCCTCGATTAGAGTAGAGGGGGACTCTTGGCCACTCTAACAGTAAGGTTACCTCATATGTTAAGGCTCGATATATGATCGAGAAGGGGTGTCTAGCTTATATGGCTTATGCCTGTGATTCTAGTGCGGATGTTCCTTCCATGGATTTAGTACCACTGGTTCGTGAGTTTCCAGAGGTGTTTCCTGAAGATCTGCCAGGGAGGCCACCCGACATAGATATTATTTCCTATATTGATTTGGCTCCGGTCACTCAGCCAATTTCTATTTCGTTATATCGTATGGACCCACAAGAGCTGAAAGAATTGAAGGAGCAATTGAAAGATTTGCTTGATAAGGGCTTCATTAGACCTATTGTCTCGCCCTGGGGTGCGCTTGTGTTGTTCGTAAAGAAAAAGGACGGGTCGATGCGGATGTGCATAAATTATTGATAGTTGAACAAAGTCACTATCAAGAACAAGTATCCATTGCCAAGGATTGATGACTTATTTGATCAGCTTCAGGGTGCCAAGTGGTTTTCGAAGATTGATTTGAGGTCTGGCTACCATGAGTTGAGGATTAGGGCATCTGATGTCCCTAAGACAACTTTTTGGACTCGATATGGGCATTATGAGTTTCTAGTGATGTCATTTGGGCTAACAAATGCCCCATGAGCATTTATGTATTTGATGAATAGGGTGTTCAAGCCCTATATGGATTCCTTCGTGATTTTTTTATTGATGATATCTTGATCTACTCCCACAGTCGAGAGGAGAACGACCAGCATCTTCAGATTGTACTTCAGACTCTGAGAGATAGCTAATTGTATGCCAAGTTTTCAAAGTGTGAGTTTTGGTTGGACTCGGCCGCTTTCTTGGGGCATGTATTATTGGTAGAGGGAATTCAAGTGGATCCTAAGAAGATTGAGGCAATTCAGAACTAGACTAGACCCACTTCAGCTACGGAGATGCGGAGTTTCCTGGGTTTGGCAGGTTCTTATCGCCGGCTCGTGGAAGGGTTTTCGTCTGTAGCAAGCCTATTTACCAGACTGACTTAGAAAGGTGCTCCAGTCAGATGGTCAGATGGGTGTGAGGAGATCTTCCAAAAGCTCAAGACTGCTTTGACTACAACGCCAGTATTGGTGTTGCCCACAGGTTCAGGATGTTATACGGTATATTGTGATGCATCTCGTGTTGGGCTCAGAGCAGTATTGATGTAGGATAGCAGGGCGATGGCATATGCATCGTGGCAGTTGAAGGTCCATGAGAAGAATTACCATGTTCACGATCTAGAGCTAGTAGCCATTGTTCATGCACTAAAGATCTGGAGGCATTATCTTAATGGCGTGTCGTGCCAGGTTTTCACGGATCACCGGAGTCTACAGTATTTGTTCAAACAAAAGGATCTCAATTTGAGGTAGAGGATGTGGTTGTAGCTATTGAAAGACTATAATATCACCATCTTGTATCACTCCAGGAAGGCCAATGTTGTGGCCGACGGCTTGAGTAGAAAGGCAACGAGTATGGGCAGCCTTGCATACATTCCAGTCGGTGATAGACTGCTTGCATCAGATGTTCAGGCTTTGGCCAATCAATTCGTGACGTTGGATGTTTCGGAGCCCAGTCATGTTCTACCTTGTATAGTCGCTCGGTCTTCTTTGTTTGAGGACATCAGGGAGAGGCAGTATGATGACCCTCATTTTCTTATCCTTAGGGACAAAGTGCAGCACGTTAGTGCGAAGCAGGTTACCATTGGATATGATGGAGTTTTGACGATGCAAGTTCGTATTTGCGTGCCCAATATAGATGGACTTTGTGAGTTGATTCTTGAGGAGGCCCATAGTTCCCAGTATTCTATTCATCCAAGTGCCGCCAAAATATATCAAGATTTGCGACAACATTATTGGTGGAGGATAATGAAGAATGACATAGTTGCTTATGTAGCTCGGTGTCTAAATTGTCAGCAAGTAAAGTGTGAGCATCAGAGACCTGGTGGGTTGCTTCAGAATTTAGAGATTCCTGAGTAGAAGTGGGAGCATATCACTATCGATTTTGTTATTGGACTTCCACATACTTGGAGGAAGTTAGATGCGGTATGGGTTATTGTGGAAAGGCTGACCAAGTCAGCGCATTTCATTCTTGTGGCAGTTACCTATTCGTCAGAGCGGTTGGCTAAGATTTACATCCACGAGATCGTCCGTCTTCACAGTTTGACCGTGTCTATCATTTCAGATCGAGGTACGCAGTTCGCCTCGCACTTCTGGAGAGCAGTATAGCGTGAGTTGGGCACGCAGGTTGAGTTGAGCATAACATTTCATCCTCAGATGGATGGACAGTCCGAGCGCACTAGTCATATATTGGAGCATATGCTCCGTGCTTGTATTATAAATTTTAGAGGTTTGTGGGATCAGTTCTTGCCACTTGCGGAGTTTGCCTAAAACAATAGCTACCATTCGAGCATTTAGATGGCTCCATATGAGGCATTATACGGGAGGCAGTGTCGTTCGCCAGTTGGATGGTTCGAGCTGGGAGAGGCTCGGTTATTGGGTGCAGATTTGGTACATGATGCCTTGGATAAGGTCAAGATTATTCAGGATCGACTTCGCACATCTCAGTCGAGGTAGAGGAGTTATGCCGACCGTAGAGTACATGATGTTGCATTCATGGTTGGAGAGAGAGTATTGCTTCGGGTTTCACCCATGAAGGGATTGATGAGGTTCAGAAATAAGGGAAAGTTGAGCCCTAGTTCTATTAAACCCTTTGAGATTCTGGAGAGAGTGGGTGAGGTCGCGTACATACTCGCATTGCCACCTAGTTTATCAACAGTCCATCCGGTGTTCCATATGTCCATGCTCCGGAAGTATCACCGTGATCCATCCCATGTGTTAGACTTCAGCTCAGTCCAATTGGACAAGGATTTGACTTATGAGGAGGAGCCGGTGGATATTCTAGCCTGGCAGGTTCGACAGTTAAGGTCTAAGAGTTACCATTCAGTTCGAGTGCAGTGGAGAGGTCACCCGGTCCAGGAAGCTACTTGGGAGTCCGAGTCGGACATGCAGAATAGATATCCACACCTTTTCACCAGCCCAAGTACTTTTTTATGTCTGTTCGAGGACGAACGATTGTTTTAGAGGTGGAAAATGTGATGACCCGATAGGTCATCTGGAGTTTTAAACCTTAATTCTGTGTTTCGAAGATTCTAATAGATTCCTTAAGCCTTCCTCGATTTGCATGCGCAGTCCGAGTGTTTTTCCGGAAGGCTTTTATGTTAAAAATTGATAAAATATGAAATTTTACCTTAAAAATTCATTTGAGTTGACTTCGATTATCATTTGGAACAAATGGACCTGGATCAGTGCTTTGTTGGTCCTGGTGGGGCCGTATCGTGATTTGGGACCCGGACATATGCCCGGAATCAAATTCGGAGGTCCGCAGCTTAAGCTATGGCTTTTTGTCAAAAATTCAAAGTTTAAAGGCTTAATGACTTTAAACAACTGACCAGTGTTTGACTTTATTGGTACCGAGTTCGTATTATGGTTCCGAAACCCATAATAGGTTCATTACTATATTTATGACTTGTCTGTCAAATTTTGTGAGAAACGGAGTTGGTTTGATGTGATTCAGATGTCCGGTTGTTAAAATAAAAGTTCTAAACTTTTATTGAAAATTTCATTTAATTTGATGTCCGATTCGTAGTTCTAAGCATTAAATTGGTCTTTTGATCACGCGGGCAAGTTCGTATAAGGTTTTTAGACTTGTGTGCTTATTTGGTTTGGAACCTTGAGGGCTAGGGTGAGTTTCGGATAGCCTACGGACCTTAGTTCTTTGAAAACAAAACTGGTTTTTCTTAACTCTGCAGGTTTTTGGTGTTCCCTTCTTCGCGTTCGCGAAGGCACTCCCGCGAACGCGAAGAGTGATGTGGGCTGGGTGGGATTTTCTGCATAGCAAATGCGGTAGCTAGGTCGCGAACGCGGAGCAATGAGGTCTTTACCCTTCATGAACGCAACCAGCTTCCCGTGAATGCGCAGGCTTGTGACCTGGAAAGGGGGATCATTGTTTCATCTACGTGAATGTGAGCATTGGCTCGCGAACGCGTAGGCCAGGGGGAGAAGCCTTTGCAAATGTGATATCTATTTAGGCTGCTGCACTTCACGAACGCGGCAGGCCCTTCGTTAACGCGAAGAAGGCTTGATGCCCAAACCTTAAACAGACCAAAATTGGTATTCTTTCATTGTTTTATAAACTCTCCATTAGAGCTTGGCCTAGAGGCGATTTTAAGAGAAAACTCAACATCAATTCATAGGTTTGTACACTTTAACTCATTTTCTTCCATTTCTAACATCACCCATTAATTTCTAGCCCTAATCTTTGTTCTTTCATGGTAGCAAACAAGGGATTTAGGAAGAATTGAGGGTTTTTGCAAATTAGGGATTTAGACATCAAATTGAGGTCGGATTCCGAAACTAATTACATAATCAGGCTCTGTAGTGAATGGGAAAATAGATTTTGGTCCAAACCTCAGATTTTGAGCAAGCGGGATCGGGGCTGATTTTTGACTTTTTGGGGGAAAAGTGTGGAAATCCTAAATTTATGCATTGTAATTGATTCCTTTAGCAATATTTGATATTTTTGAGTCAATTGTGGTTAGATACGAGTGGTTTGGAGACGGATCCTAGGGGAAAGGCTCCAGTAGAGCTTTAAATCGACTTTTGGAGCAAGGTAAGTGTCGTGATTAACCTTGACTTGAAGGATTAGGACTTATTTGCTTATTTGCTTATTTGCTACTTGTTTAAATGTTGGATACAACGTATATGTGAGGTGACGAGTACTTTTGCATTGTTATTGGGTTAAAGCGTGTGGGTGAGACTTGTTTTGTGATGATCCAAAATGTTATCTTTAATTTAAACATTCATTTCTATCTTCTAAGATCTCGAAAAGCACTATTTATCATTCCTTGACTTACGTGCACAATCCGTAAATTTTTTCGGAAAGTTGTTATGTGAAAAATGGTTTAAAATGTGAAATAGAGTTTTAAAACTGAACTGAGTTGAGTTTGGTCAACATTTTGATCAAACGGACTTGGATCAGTGTTTTGACAGTTCCGGTAGGTTTGTATCGTGATTTGGGATTTGGGCGTATGCCTGGATTATAATTTGGATGTCCCTCCCTAGCTTGAATTAACGCCAGTTGGCAAAAACTAGAAGCTTAAAGGCTTAAAGATTTCAACGTTTGATCACAAATTGACTTTTATTAATATCGGGTTCGAAATCCAGCTCTGAAAATTTTCATAGGTCTGTTATGTCATTTATGACTTGTGTGCAAAATTTGAGGTCAATGGACTTGATTTGATAGGTTTCGGCATCTAATGTAGAAGTTGAAAATTCTTTAGTTCCTTAAGCTTGAATTGGTGTTTGATTTGTGGTTTTAGCGTTGTTTGATGTGATTTGAGCTTTCGACTAAGTTCGTATGATGTTTTAGGACTTCTTGGTGTATTTGGTCGAGGTCCTAGGGGCCTCGGGTGAGTTTCAGATGGTTAACGGATCAAAATTTGGAAATTTCTGATGCATGTATCTGGTTTCCTTTATCATGTTCGTGAGGGGTGTCTCGCGTTCGCAAAAGGGAAAGCCGGCCTGGGTGAAATTTGGTCTTTCCGTTCACGAGACCGGGCTCGCATTCGCGAAGAAGAAATCCAGGGCAACACAAAATGTGCTCCGCGAACACGAGGGACCTGTCGCGTTCGCGAAGAAGAAATCCATTTGTCATTATTCAGGATTTTGAGCTCGGGTAAGGCGTTATTTGGGCGATCTTCACGGGTAAATATTGGGGTAAGTGTTCCTTATCCTATATTGATTATATTTCATGATTCCATATTTATTTACATCATGAATCCGTGAATTTATGGAAGAAAAATCAGAGTTTTATAAAATCTTCCAAAAATTCAGAATGAAGATTTGAAGGTCAATCCGATGTCGGAATTCGATAATTTTTACATGGTTGAACTCATATCAGAACTGGTGTTCGGATTTCGTGAATATTTTCGGGATTCAAGACGTGGGTACCACTGTCGAGTTTTAAAATAAATTTCGGATTTTAATCTGAAAAATTAGTAAATTCATATGGAATTAGTTTCTACGAATTCGCGAGGCAAAGGTTTATTGGAATATCGAATTTGGTTGCAAAGCGAGGTAAGTGTCGTGGTTAACCTGACTTGAGGGAATAGAACCCTTGAATTATTTGTTATGTGAAATTCATGTGAACAACGTATAGGCGAGGTGACGATTGTCTATACGTCGTCAAATTAATTGTTTGACAAATTATTTGAAAATCATAAATTATTTTAAATCATGAATTAATTATTATATTAATTGTTTCTCTCATATTCCTTGCTCAATATTATGCCTTGAATCCATGCTATAATTGTTACATGCTTATTTGATTTATGTGACTTAATAGCTAATTATTAAATTGCCTATGTCCTCCTTAATTTCCACAATTAATTTATACTTGTCATCACTTATTTCTAAATAAATAATAATTATTGTATACTTGTTGTCTTATAATTTCATATTACTTGTTGCATTTATTGGAGTAATTTCTTTTATACGAGTTGGTAAATTATATTATTTGTGGAACGGGTTGCATGCAACAACAAAAATGAAAGGGAATATATTAGAGGAGCAGGTTGCATGCCGTAATAGAATTGATGGAAATGAATATATTGGGGAGCGGGTTGCACGCCACAATAAAATTGATTGAAAAGATATATTGGGATCGGGTTGCACGCCGCAACAGAATTGAATGTGAATATATTGTGGGATCGGGTTGCACGCCGCACCAGAATTGAATATGAATATATCGTGGGATAGGGTTACATGCCGCAAAAAAAATTGATTGAAGTAATAATTGGTTATGACTGTCGAGATGGCTTCTACTATTGAAATGAGATGCCTGTTTTATTTCTATTATTGTTATTATTATTATTATTATTATTATTATTATTATTATTATTATTATTATTATTATTATTATTATTATTATTATTATTATTATTATTATTATTATTATTATAATTGCGTACAAGTTAAAGTAAGTGACCTGCCTTAGCCTTGTTACTACTTAGTCTAGGTTAGGCTCTGCACTTACTGAGTACATGGGGTCGGTTGTACTCATACTACACTCTATACTTCTTGTGCAGATTTTGGAGTTGGTCCCAACGGTGTACCATAGGCTTACTCGGATTCAGCTACCTAGAGGAGACTTGAGGTATAACTGCACATCGTCCGCAGTTCTGAAGTCCCCTTGTATCTTATCTTAGCTGTGTATTATCTTACAAACAATTTGAATTTTATTCAGACCTTTATTTGTATTATTTTAGTAGCTCGTGCATTTGTGACACCAAATTCGGGGATGTAGTTTGATGAGTCGTTAGTTATGGTCTTCCCCACTTTATTCCAGTAATTGACTTCCGTTTAATTTAATTTATTTCAAAAAATGGCTAAGATTATTATAACGTTGGCTTGCCTAGCAAGTGAAATGTTAGGCGCCATCACGGTCCCAAAAGTGGGAATTTCGGGTTGTGCCAAGTCGGTATCTGAGCACTAGGATACTTTGGTCTCACGAGTCACGAGCAAGCTTAATAGAGTGTGAAGGATCAGTACAGAGACGCCTGTACTTATCTTTCAGAGGCTATGAAGTTTAGGAACAATATCACTTCTTTCTTATTCTGTCGTGCAATTTTATTCTATCGTCGATGATTGAGCCATTCTATTCTTATTCTCTTGCAGTTGGAGAGAACACATAATATATCTACCGACGGATAGGGACCAAAGCTCCCAGTAGCAACTATGACCAGGGGTAGAGGCCGAGGTCGAGGCCGAGGCCGAGGCTGAGGCAGAGGCATAGCTTAGTCTAGAGCTCAAGCAGCAGAACCTATTATAGAACCTCAGGTGGATTTGGGAGCAGAGGTTCCACCTCAGACTGTACCTGTTGGACCACTTCACGTCCCGGAAGGGTTCATAGCTACTCCAGTGCTTCAGGACGCTCTAGTCCATTTGGTTAGCCTTATGGAGGGCGTGGCATAGAATGGTACTTTTCCAGTGGCACCAGCCGGCTCATAGGCTGGGGGAGGAGCACAAACTCCCACTACCCCTGCTCCGGGGCAGACAACTCCCCAGTATCAGGCTCTAGTTGCCCATCCAGTTGGGGTAGTTCAACAAATTGTTGCAGCATAGGCCGGTGATAGTTCTGCTTTGTTTTCTGAGGCTTTGTTGAGATTGGACAAGTTTACCAAGCTATTTTCAATCCATTTCAGTGGTACACCTTCTGAGGACCCACAGGATTTTCTTGACCACTGCTATGAAGTATTGCAAAACATGGGGATAGTCGAAAGTAATGGGGTTGATTTTGCTATGTTTCAGATGACTGGTTCCATCAGTATGAGACCCGTTTTGTGCATCTAGCCCGTCATGCTCTTCTTCTGCTTCTTACCGAGAGAGAAAGTATGAGTAGGTTCATTGATGGACTCGTTCAACCTATCAAGCTATAGATGGCCAAGGAGATCGGGAGTGAGATTTCTTTTCAGACGACTGCTAATGTCTCCAGGCGGTTTGAGATGGTTCATTCATAGGAGAGAGGGCCAGTGTCAGATAAAGGCCTAGTCATTCCGATAATTTTAGACGCGCCTCATCTGGATGCAGGGGTACTTATGTTAGGGGTCATCCTCCCAGATCATTTAATTCAGCACTCAGACATCTCATGGTGTTTTAGGGGGTTATGGTCCTATTATGCCTTACTCTGGGCAGCCGACATTTAGTGCACATCCAGCTCCTATCAGTGCACCACCACTCCAGAGCCATTATGAAGGCTATCCAACCCGTCCGGTTCAGCTTCAACTTCAGCAACCAAGATAGCAAGATTGGTGTTATGAGTGTGGGAACATTGGTCACATCAGGAGGTATTGCCCTAGGTTATCGAGCAACAGATCTCAGCAAAATTCTCATTCCATCATACCGGCACCAGTTGCTCTACCGCCCACCCGGCCAACTAGGGGCAGGGGTTAGACAACTAGAGGTGGAGGTCAGGTTGTTAGAGGTGGAGGACAACTAGTTATAGGCTGTCCCAGAGTTGTAGCTCCGAGTGGTGGGGCCCTGCCCCAATTTTATGCTTTTCCAGCTATGCCTGAGGCCGAGTCTTCTGATGCCGTGAGCACAGGTATTGTTCCAGTTTTTCATAGAGATGCTTCAGTTTTATTTGGCCCAGGATCTACTTATTCCTATATGTCCTCCTACTTTGCTTCATATTTGGTTGTGCCTCTTGATTCTTTGATTGCTTCTGTGCATGTGTCCACACCGGTGGGGGATTCTATCACTGCAGATTATGTCTATCGTTCGTGCGTGGTTACTATTGGGAGTCTTGAGACTAGTGTGGATCTTCTACTTCTCTACATGCTAGATTTTGACGTTATACTGAGTATGGATTAGCTGTCACCTTATCATGCTATATTGGATTGTCATGCCAAGACAGTGACCTTAGCCATGTCGGAGTTACCTCAATTAGAGTGGAAAGGAACTCCTGGTCATTATACCAACAGGGTTATTTCTTATATGAAGGCTCAACGTATGGTCGAGAAGGGGTGTCTAGCCTACTTGGCTTATATTCGCGATCCCAATGCGGATGTTCCTTCTATGGACTCATTACCAGTTGTTCATGAATTTCCAGAAGTATTTCCTATAGATTTGTCGGGGATGCCACCCGACAGAGAAATTGACTTCTGTATTGATTTGGCTCCGGGCACTCAGCCCATTTTTTTTCAACCATACCGTATGGCCCCGCCAAAACTAAAGGAATTGAAGGAACAATTAAAAGACTTTCTTGATTAGGGATTCATTAGACCTAGCGTCTCGCCCTGGGGTGCACCAGTGTTGTTTGTGAAGAAGAAAGATTGTTCAATGCTGATGTGTATAGATTATCGACAATTGAACAAGGCTACTATCAAGAACAAGTATCTGTTGCCAAGAATTGATGATTTATTCGATCAGCTTCAGGGTGACAAGGTATTTTCGAAGATTAACTTGAGGTCTCATTATCATCAGTTGGGGATTAGGACATCTGATGTCCCTAAGACAACTTTTCGGACTCGATATGGGCATTATGATCTTCTAGTGATGCCATTTGGGCAGACAAATGCCCCATCAACATTTATGGATTTGATGAACCGGGTGTTCAATCCCTATCTATATTCCTTTGTGGTTGTATTCATTGATGACATCTTGATTTACTCTAGCAGTCGAGAGGAGCAAGAGCAAAATCTCCGGACTGTGCTTCAGACTTTGAAGAATAATTAGTTATATGCCAAAATTTTCAAATGTGAATTTTGTTTAGACTCAGTTGCCTTCTTGGGGCACGTTGTATCGGCAGAAGGCAAAAAAGTTGATCCTAAGAAGATTGAGGCAGTTCAGAATTGGCCTAGACCTACTTCAGTTACAGAGATCCGGAGTTTCCTGGGTTTGGCAGGTTATTATCGCATGTTGATGGAGGGGTTTTCATCCATAGCATCCCCACTGACCAAATTGACCCAGAAGTGTGCCCCATTCAGATGGTCAGACGAGGGTGAGTTGAGCATTCAGAAGCTCAAGACTGCTTTGACTACATCGCCAGTGTTGGTATTACCCACAAGTTCAGGATCGTTTACGGTATATTGTGATGCATATGGCATTGGGCTTGGTACTGTATTAATGCAAGCTGGCAGAGTGATTGCATATGCATTGCGACAGTTGAAAGTTCATGAGAAAAATTACCATGTTCATGACTTAGAATTGGAAGCCATTATTCATGCGATGAAAATTTGGAGGCATTACCTTTGCAGTGTCTCGTGTGAGGTATTTACTGATCATCATAGCCTACAGTATCTGTTCAAACAAATAGATCTCACTTTGAGGCAGATAAGATGGTTGGAACTGTTGAAAGACTATGATATCACCATTTTGTATCACCCCGGAAAGGCCAATGTGGTGGCTGATGCTTTGAGTAGAAAGGCTATGAGTATGGGCAGTCTTGCGTATATTCCTGTTGGTGAGAGGCCATTATCTGCTGATGTTTAGACTTTGGTCAATAAGTTTGTGAGGTTAGATGTTTCAGAGTCCAGTCAGATTCTAGCTTGCACAGTCACTCAGTCTTCCTTGTATGAACGTATCAGAGAGCGACAATATGATGATCCCCATTTGCTTACCCTTAAGGACATGATGTGGCACGGTAGTGCCAAGAAGGTTGCTGTGGGAGATGATGTAGTTTTGCAGATGCCGGGTCGTATATGTGTTCCTAATGTGGATGGGCTTCGTGAATTAATTCTTGAAAATGCTCACAGTTCCCCGTATTCTATTCATTCGGGCGCCGCGAAAATGTATCAAGATTTGCGACAACATTATTGGTGGTGGAGAATGAAGAAGTATATAGTTGCATACGTATCTCAATGTCTAAATTATCAGCAAATCAAGTACAAGCATCAGAGACTTGGTGGTTTGCTTCAGAAGTTAGAAATTCCTTAGTGGAAGTGGGAGCATATCACTATGGATTTTGTTGTTGGACTCCGGCGGTCTCAGAGGAAGTTCGATGCAGTATGGGTCATTGTGGACAGGTTGACCAAGTCAGCACATTTCATTCCAGTAGCAGTTACCTATTCTTTATAGCGGTTAGTGGAGATTTACATCCGCGAGATTATCTGCCTTCACGGTGTGCCCGTGTCTATTATTTCAGATAGAGGTATGCAGTTCACCTCGCACTTCTAGAGGGCTGTACAGCGTGAGTTTGGCACGCGGGTTGAGTTGAGTACATCATTTCATCCACAGACAAACGGACAGTCAGAGCGCACTATTCAGATATCAGAAGATATGCTTTGTGCTTGTGTTATAGACTTTGGAGGTTCTTGGGATCAGTTCTTGCCACTTGCAGAGTTTGCCTATAATAATAGCTACCAGTCGAGCATTCAGATGGCTTAATTTGAAGCGTTATACGAGAGGAGATATCATTCGCCAGTTGGCTAGTTTGAACCGGGAGAGGCTCGGTTGTTGGGTACTGATTTGGTACAGGATGCCTTGGATAAGGTCAAGGTTATCAAGACCGACTTCGCACAGCTCAGTCTAGGCAAAAGAGTTATGCCGACCGTAAAGTTCGTGACGTTGCTCCGGGTTTCACCTATGAAGAGTGTAATGAGGTTTGGAAAACATGGGTATTTCTAACGTCTGAAGGGTGGGTGAAGTAGCCTACATGCTTGCACTACCACCTAGTTTATCAACAGTTCATCCGGTGTTCCATGTGTCTATGCTCTGAAAATATCATGATGATCTGTCTCATGTATCAGATTTCAGCTCAGTCCAATTCGACAAAGATTTAACTTATGAAGAGGAGCCGGTAGCTATTCTAGCCCGGCCGGTCCGACCGTTGAGATCTAAGAGTTATCCTTTAGTTCGGGTGCACTGGAGAGGTCAACCGATTGAGGCAGCTACCTGGGAGTCCGAGTCGGACATGCGAAGTAAATATCCACATCTTTTCACAAGCTTAGGTACTTTTCTAATTTCGTTCGAGCATGAATGTTTGTTTTAGAGGAGGAGAATGTGATGACCCAAAATATCATATTTAATTTAAACATTCATTTCTATGTTCTAAGACCTCAAAAAGCACTATTTATTATTCCTCGACTTACGTGCACATACCGTAAATTTTTCTGGAAATGTTTTATGTGAAAAATGGATTAAAATGTGAAATAGAGCTTTAAAACTCAACTGAGTTGACTTTGGTCAACATTTTGAGCAAATAGACTTGGATCAATGTTTTGACAGTTCCTGTAGGTCCGTATCGTGATTTAGGACTAGGGTGTATGCCTAGAATTTAATTTGGAGGTCCTTAGCTTGAATTATCGCCAGTTGGCGAAAACTAGAAGCTTAAAGGCATAAAGATTTCAAAGTTTGACCACAAATTGACTTTTATTAATATCGGGTCGGAATACAGTTCTAAAAATTTTCATAGGTCCGGTTGAATCCATGAATTTATGGAAGAAAAATCAGATTTTAATAAAATCTTCCAAAAATGTAAAATGAAGATCCGATGTCGGCATTCAATAATTTTTATATGGTTGAACTCGTATCAGAACGGGTGTTCAGATTTCGTAAGGTTTTCCAAGATTCGAGACGTGAGTCCCACTGTCGAGTTTTAAAATGAATTTCGAATTTTAATCTGAAAAATTAGTAAATTCATATGGAATTAATTCCTACGATTTGTGTTGAGTACATTGAATTGTGGTGACTTGATTTGAATCTTACGGACACGAATTCACGAGACAAAGGTTTATTAGAATCTTGAATTTGGTTGCAAAGCAAGGTAAGTGTCGTGGTTAACCTTGACTTGAGGGAATAAAACCCTTGAATTATTTGTTATGTGAAATGCATGCGAACGATGTATAGGCGAGATGACAAGTGTCTATACGTCGTCAAATTAATTGTTTGCCTAATTATTTGAAAATCATAAATTGTTTTAAATAATGAATAAATTATTATATTAATTATTTCTCTCATATTCATTGCTTAATATTATGCCTTGAATCCATGCTATAATTGCTACATGCTTAATTGATTTATGTGACTTAATGGATACTTGACATTTGGCATGCTAATTATTAAATTGCCTATTTCCTCCTTAATTTCGATAATTAATTGCTACTTGTATTTATTTCTAAATAAATCATAATTAATGTATGCTTGTTGTCTTATAATTTCATATTAATTGTTGCATTTATTGGAGTAGATTCTTTTATAAGAATTGTTAAATTATATTATTTGAGGAGCGGGTTGCATGCCACAACAGAAATGAAAGTAAATATATTAGAGGAGCGGGTTGCACGCTGCAACAAAATTGATGGAAATAAATATATTGGGGGAGCGGTTGCACACCGCAACAAAGTTGATTGAAAAGATATATTGGGATCGGGTTGCACGCCGCAACAGAATTGAATGTGAATATATTGTGGGATCGGGTTGCACGCCGCAACAGAAACTGATAGAAATAATAATTGGTTATGACTGCCGAGTTGGCTTCAACTGTTGAAATAAGATACCTGCTTTATTTTTATTATTGTTATTATTATTATTATTATTGCATACAAGTTAATGTAAGTGACCTACCTTAGCCTCGTCAATACTTCGTCGAGGTTAGGCTCAGCACTTACTGAGTTCATGGGGTTGGTTGTACTCATACTATACTCGGCGTTTCTTGTGCAGATTTTGGAGTTGGTCCCAGCGGCGTACCATATGCTCAGATTCATCTACCTAGAGGAGACTTGAGGTATAACTACAGTCTGAAGTCTCTTTCTATCTTATCTTAGCTGTGTATTATCTTTCATACAACTTGAATTTTATTCAAACCTTTATTTGTATTATTCTAGTAGCTCGTGCATTTGTGACACCAGATTCTGGGATGTATTTTGATTACTCGGTAGTTATGGTCTTCCACACTTTACTCCAGTAATTGAATTCCATTTAATTTAATTTGTTTAAATAAATGGTTAAGATTATTCTAACGTTGGCTTGCCTAGCAAGTGAAATGTTAGGCACCATCACGGTCCCGAATGTGGGAATTTTGGGTCGTGACATGTTTCTTGTAATTTATCTCTTTACTTGATCCTGATATCAATGCTTAGACTAGTTAGTTGATAAATTGATCATCTTATAAACTATCTGTGATAATTTAGTATTGTTTCTGAAGTGAGATCGGTATGGTGGAACTATTGTTGACAGAAAACTTGATATTGCCTATTCCATCTCCTTATTGTTATATTTTCATTGTTACATGGTAAGGGAGAGTGTTAAAGCATGAAAGGTGATGTCGTGCCGTATTTGAGAGTTAAAGCACGAAGGGTAATGTCGTGCCGTATCTATTGATTCATGATGAAATTGAGAGTAAAAGTATAAAGGGTGGTGCAATGCTGTACTTATCATTTTATGGTGAGATTGAGAGTAAAAGCACGAAGGGTGATGCCGTGCCGTTATTATTGTTTCATAGTGAGGCTGAGAGTAAAAGCATGAAAGGTGATGCCGCACAGTTTTACTCATTATGCTTGTTCATTTTGTTGATTTAAGGTTTATTGACTGATTCTTGTTATTATTCCATGATGTAGTCACCGAATCTTTTACCCCTTTCGAATGTCCCCTCCCAAGTGTACTTGTTAATTCTTTATTTGCTGTTATTTTGTTCGTATATTTTCGTCTATGCGGGTTAATTACGTGGGTGTCCTGCCATAGCCTTGTCACTCCCTCGTCGAGGTTAGGCTCGATACTTACAGAGTACATTGGGTCGGTTGTACTCATACTACACTCTGCACTTCTTGTGCAGATTTTGGTACTAGTCCCAGCTGTCCGTGAGGCGTATTAGCTTAGATTGGCATTTGGAGACTCGAGGTAGATTTGTTGGCGTCAGCAGACCTTGATGTCCCCTTCCATTTTCCCTATTTACTGTTCTTTTCATTCGAGACAATTGTATTTATTTCAATCCCTATTTTGTTGAGATTCTAGAAGCTAGTGAACTTGTGACTCCAAATCCGGTGAGACGGATCGTCGTGATATTTCTGAAGCATGGAAACATGGAATAGAGGATGGACCGCAGAGAGACTAGGTGGTAGTGCAAGTTTGTAAGCCACAACTCCAACTCTCTCAAGAATTTCAAAAGGCCCAATATACCTAGGGCTCAACTTGCCCTTCTTCCCGAACCTCATCAAACCCTTCATAGGCAAAACCCGGAGCAATACCCGCTCACCAACCATGAATGCAACATAACGAACCTTCCGATCCGCATAACTCTTATGTCTAGATTGGGCTATACGAAGTCGATCCTGAATCAACTTAACCTTTTCCAAGGCATCCTGAACCAAGTATATACCCAATAGTCTAGCCTCACCCGGTTCGAACCAACCCACTTGAGACCGGCACCGCCTACCATACAAGGCCTTATACAGAGCCATCTAAATGCTTGACTGGTAACTATTGTTGTAATCAAACTCTCCAACTGGTAAGAACTGATCCCAAGCACCCCCAAAATCTATCACACACGCACAGAGCATATCCTTCAGTATCTGAATAGTGCATTCGAACTACCCGTCTATCTGAGGCTGAAATGATATACTCAACTCCATACTCACGGTACAACCCTCCATAACCGTGAAGTAAACTATGTACCCCAGTCATAGATGATAGATACCGGTACACCGTGAAGTCTGACAATCTTGCGAATATATACCTGAGCCAGCTGCTCTAAAGAGTAAGTAGTAATCACATGAATAAAATGAGCTGACTTGGTCAATCTATCCACAATCACCCAAACTGCATCGTACTTCCTCTGAGTCCGTCGGAGCCCAACAACGAAATCCATAGTGATCCGCTCCCATTTCCATTCTAGAATCTCTAACTTCTAAAGCAATCCATATGGTCGTTGATGCTCATATTTCACCTGTTGATAATTTATACACCGAGCTACATACCCCACCATGTCTTTCTTCATCCGCCTCCACCAATAGTGTTGTCTCAAGTCCCGATACATCTTTGCAGCACCCAGATGAATGGAGTACCGCGAACTGTGAGCCTCCTGGAGAATCAACTCATGCAAACCATCTACATTAGGCACACATAGCCTGCCCTACAACCATAATACATCATCAACTCCAAAAGTGACTTTCTTGGCATCACCGTGCTAAACTGTATCCTTAAGGACAAGCAGATGGGGGTCAACATACTGATATTCCCTGATACGATCATAAAGAGAAGACTGAGAAACCACACAAGCCAAAACTCGGCCCGAATTGGAAATATCCAATCTGACAAACTGATTGGCCAAGGCCTGAACATCGAAGGCTAAAGGCCTCTCTGCTACCGGTAAATATGCTAAGCTGCCCAAACTCTTCACCTTAAGACTCAAGGCATCGGCCACTACATTGGCCTTCCCGAGATGATAGAGAATGGTTATATCATAATCCTTAAGCAACTCCAACCATCTCTACTGCCGCAAATTTAGATCCTTCTATTTAAACAGATGTTATGGACTCTGGTGATCGGTGTAGACCTCACAATTGACACCGTATAAATAGTGCTGCCAAATCTTCAAGGCATGTACAATAGCTGCTAACTCAAGGTCGTGGACCGGATAATTCCTCTCATGTACCTTTAACTGTCGGGGCACGTAGGTAATCACCCTACCATCTTGCATCAACACTACGCCGAGACCAATATGCAACGCGTCACAATGCACAGTAAAGACCATGAACCTTTAGGTAATACCAATACTAGGGCTGTAGTCAAAGTTGTCTTGAGCTTTTGGATACTCTCCTCACATTCTTTGGTCCACATGAACGGAATACCCTTCTGGGTCAATTTGGTCATAGATGCAGCAATAGAAGAGAAATAATTTACAAATTGGCGATAATACCCTGCCAAACCAAGGAAACTCTGGATTTCCGTAACTGAGGACGGTCTGGAACTCTACACTACTTCAATCTTCTTCGAGTCTACCTTGATCCCCTCGCACGAAACTATATGACCCAAAAATCCCACTGAATCAAGCCAGAATTCACACTTTGAAAATTTTGCTTATAACTTCCTTTTTCTCAAAATCTGAAGCACAATCCTCAGGTGTTGTTCAAGATCTTCCCGACTCCAAGAATACACCAGAATGTCGTCAATAAACACAATGACGAAAGAATAAAGATAGGGTTGAAATACACTATTCATTAAGTGCATAAATGACCGTACCGAGTCCTGAAAGCAGTCTTCGGGATATCTGGCTCCCAAATCTTGAATTGATGATAGCCTGAACGTAAATCGATCTTAGAGAACATCCTAGCACCCTGAATGTGATCGAATAGATCATTAATACGTGGTAATAGATACCTGTGCTCCATTGTAACTTTGTTTATCTGGCGGTAATCAATACACATTCGCATATAATCATCATTCTTCTTCACAAATAAGGCAAGAGCACCCTAAGGTGATACACTGGGCCAAATGAAGCTCCTATCAAGCAACTCCTGTAACTGTTCTTTTAATTCTTTCAACTCTGCCGGGGCCATACAATATGGTAGAATAGAAATGGGCTGAGTGGCCGGTAACAAATCAATGCCAAAGTCAATATCCCTGTCGGGTGGGATACTCAGAAGATCCGATGGAAATACATCAGGAAAATCTCTTAGTACAGGAACTGACTCCACAGTAGGAGTATCAATACTAACATCTCTCACATAGGCCAGATACGCATCACACCCCTTCTCAACCATTCGTTGAGCTTTAAGAAATAAAACAACCCTGCTAGGAACATGATCCGAGGTACCTCTCCACTATAGTTGTGGTAGACCTGGCATAACCAACATCATCGTCTTGGCGTAACAATCAAGAATAGCATCATAGGGCGACAACCAGTCCATGCACAAAATAATATTGAAATCCACCATACTGAGCAATAATAAATTAGCTATGGTCTCAAAACCACTGATAACAATTAAACATGACCGATACACATGGTTTACAATAATAGATTCACCCACAAGTGTAGATACATTAATAAAAGAACTCAAGGAATCACGTGATACGCCAAAATACGGGGCAAAATAAGATGACGCATAAGAATAAGTGGAGCCTGGATTAAATAAGACTGATGCATCTCTATGACAGACCGGAATAATACTTGTGATAACAGAATCGGATGCAACGGAATCTATCCTAGCAGGAATGGCATAATATCTGGCCTGGCCTCCCCCTCTAGGGCGACCTCTACCTGTCCGACCTCCACCTCTAGCTGGCTGTGCAGGTGGAGTGGCAACTAGTGCAGTAATCATGGCTTGAGAAACCTTAGGGCCCTGTGGAATAAGTGGGGCCTGCAAAATCTGTGGAGGTGCACCCCTCCTAAATCTAGGACAATCCCTCATGATATGACGAGTTTCACCACACTAAAAACAAGCCCTCGGAGGTCATGGCTACTGGGAATAGCTCGGGCCTAATGAACTAGACTGCCCGCTGAAAGTACCTCGTACAGGAGGTACAGTAGACACTGGCAGTGCATAATATGGAACCTGAGGTCTGGGAGTAGCCAGAATACCACTGGATGCTGGAAGTGTTGAATGAATAGGACGACTCACATAGCCTCTACCATGACGGGCTACAACTGGTGCATGAGAATTATTATATGTGCCAGAATCTCGGGGTCGCTTAGCTTCCCTCTCTTCCCTCTCCCGAGTCCACATACCTTCTAATCTTCTAGCAATTGACACCACCTGTTGGTATGTGATATCCATATCTAGCTCTCGGGCCATACTATATCTGATACTAGGGTGGAGACACATAATAAATCTGCGAACCCACTCTCGAACAGTATCAACTAAGGCTAGTGCATGCCTAGCTAAATCACTAAATCGGACCGCATATTCTGACACGGTCATAGAACCCTGGCGCAGCTGCTCAAACTATGTGTGACATGCATCTCTAATACTCTGAGGAACATACTCCCTTAAGAACATATCTGAAAATTGAGTCCAAGTGAGTGAAGCTGCCTCAGCTGGACTATCCAACTCATATTCCCGCCACTACTAGTAGATTGCTCCTCTAAACTGGAATGCCGTGAAAGAAACCCCACTGGAATCCACAATACCCATAGTACAAAGGATACGGTGACATTCCTCTGGAAAACCCTGAGCATACTCTAAAGCTAAACCGCTGAAAGTGGGAGGGTGGTACTTCTTGTACCTCTCGAGCCTGAGCTGCTCCCCTTCTAAAACTGTTGTCCTAATCTCAGGCCGAACTGGGACCACTGGTTGTACTGGTATAACCTATGGGGCATGGTCAACTTGGGCCCGTGGCTATGGAGTACGGGCGACGAGAGTCTGTACTCCTCCCCCGGCCTGAGATGTGGCAGGAGCAAGTGGAATTAACCCTGCCTGAGCTAGAGTGCCAAACATGCTCAAAAACTGGGCAAGAGTATCCTGAAGTGCAGGAGTAGTAACAGGCGTCTCAGGTGCCTGCTCTCCAACTGGAGCTACTGGTGGCTCTGGTGCACCAGCTCGTGTAGGTGCTTTGGCTGCACCACGTGGTCTTCCTCAGCCTCTGCCCCGACCCTATCCTCTTGTGGCTTCAACATGGGGCACGTGTGTCTGATCATCGGATCCAGTTGTGCGTATCCTCATCATCTGTGAGAGAATATAAAGATAATGGTTTAGAACTGTGAATTCAACAATTGTGCACGATAAGGAATCAAAGAAGTGAATATTTTCCTAACAGTTCCATAGCCTCCTGAAGATAAGTAAATACGTCTCCGTACCGATCCGCAAGACCCTACTAAACATGATTGTGACTCATAACACCTATGAACCTAGAGCTCTGATACCAACCTATCACGACCCCAAATTTCCTCCGTAGGATGTCGTGATGGCACCTAGTCTCTAAGCCTAGGTAAGCCTATCAATCTAGAATGAAAATTGAAATCTGAAATAAATAAACTACAATTCAAACAATTTAACCTCCCAAAACCCTGTAGAAATAAGTCACAAGCTTATAAGAATTTATTCTCTATGTCTCTATACATCAGAGTCTAAAGAAAATAAGGAAGACAACATAGTAAGATAGAAGGGGACTCCGGAGTCTGCGGACGCTGGCAGATATATCTTGAAGTCTCCTCGTACAGCTAGTTTACTGATGCCTGGTATAATAAGGTGAACCTGGATCTGCACAAAAATATGTGCAGAAGCGTAGTATGAGTACACCACAGTGGTACCCAGTAAGTGCCAAGCCTAACCTCGGTAGAGTAGTAACGAGGTCAGGTCAGTCCCTACTGGAAATAATAATAGCATGGTAAAATGTTAACAATACAATAAAATAAATGACAATGGAAATGAATCAAGTAGTAGGTCACCATTTAAACACAAATAATGGCAAATAATACCTCGTGGAACAAAACAAAATTTCTTTTCAACTTTAAGAAAAATCACAACAAAATCAAAGGCAACTACGGCCATAAATCAATATCATCAAGGGAACTCCCGAGGTACCGCCTAGTAGTCCCAAGTCATAAATAAATTCATAATATCTAATTTTCTTATCTCACCGCGGGAGCCTTCACAATTTATTTTAAAGAAAATATTTTTTCCGAAATAACATCCTGCATTTTAGCCATCCTTATCACACAGCATGACTTCTAGTAGTTCCCCCTACTAGCCACGCGTATCAAGACACCCTTATCTCACTGCATGCGTTTTAATACTCAGACCTTATACCACCGCATACGTATCAATATCACAATATATCACAATTTTCACCTCAAGTGCTCAAATAATTTAACTTGCCAAAATAATTCAACAACAATATTTTTCCACAATAAAGAGCTCACGGCTCATACCAAAATAAATCGTCAATAATAGTTTTTCACAATAAAGAGCTCACGGCTCCATCACAATGAGTACACAAATCTTACAAAAATATTCAGGAGTAAATAATACAACAAACTAATATTTTGAAAATCTTTAATACGTTGCTTCAATACCAAATTTAAAAATGTTAAATAAAAGAAACTAAGTTCCAACTAAACAGATAAAACCATCAGCAAGAAAAGGTCAAGTAAATATAAAATATAAACATCAAATCAATAATGAAGAATATAAAAAAATAAAATAATTTAATTAATGCGCAACAGTGATCGACACAATTTAAAAACATAATCTTTTACATTTAGCTCGTGTACACACTCGTCGCTTTGAGTACACGACTTTCAACACATTACAATTTATCACTTCAATACCAATCCTAGGGGAGAATTCCCCCACACAAGGTTAGACAAATTACTTACCTCGACTTGCTCCAATTTAACCAAGTAGTATGTTTTTTCTTTGATTTTCCGACTCCGGTCGACTCGGATCTAGTCATAATTAATTCGATACTATCAACAAAAATTATAGGAATCAATTTCATAAGAAATTATTATATTTTTCAATAAAATTTGAAATTAGCTTAAAAATTGTCCGTGGGGTCCATGTCTCAGAATCCGGCAAAACACACAAAATTCGACAACCCATTCAATTACGAGTCCAACCATACCAGTTTCACTCAAATCTGACTCTGAATCGACACCGAAATCTCAAAAATTCGTTTCTATGAGATTTCTAAAAGTTTCTCAAAATTTTAATCTCAAAGCACTAATTAAATGGTGAAAACAATGATATATTCGTGTATATTGACCAAATCCGAGTTAGAATCACTTAACCCAATATTTTTCCTTAGAAATATATCAAAATTGCCTCTCCCCAAGCTCCAATTTGTTAAAAATGACAAATGGGACGAAGTCCCCTGTTATTATAACTTACAGATCTGTCCAGGCTGCCTTCGATCATGGAGCTCGATCATGGACCTCGGTCCTGGAACTCGATCATGGAGCCCGATTTTATACCTCGGTCATGGAGCCTGATTTTGACAGATAAGCCAAAAATCAGCAAACTCACTTCAGCAGTCTCCCAGCTTCAATTCTTGATGCGTTACCCATCTGAAAGTCACCCGAGCATCATACAAACTTTTTTGAAACCTCAAATCACATCAAACAACACTAAAATCACAAATCACACCCCAATTCAAGCTTAATGAAACTTAAAAATTTCCAACTTCTACATTCGATGTCGAAACCTATCAAATTAAGTCCGGTTGACCTCAAATTTTGCACACAAGTCATAAATAACATAATGAAGCTATAAAAATTTTTGGAACTGGAATCCGACCCCGATAACAAAAAGTCAACTCCCCGGTCAAACTTCCAAACTTAAATTCTTACTTTAGCCATTTCAAGCCTAATTTCACTACGGACTTTCAAATATAATTTCGATTAATCTTCTAAGTCCAAAATCACCATACAGAGCTGTTGGATTTATCAAAATTCTATTCTGGGGTCGTTTGCACATAATTCGACATCTGCTTACTATTTTGAACTTATGCTTTTAAAAGTTTTAATTTTTCATCAAAATTCCATATCTCGGGTAGGGACCTCGGAAATTGATTCCCAGCATACGCCCAAGTCCCAAATCACAATTCAGACCTATCAGAACTGTCAAAACACTGATTCGAGTCCGTTTGCTCAAAATATTGATCAAAGTCGACTTAGTTGAGTTTTAAAGCTCCAATTCACCTTTTAATCCATTTTTCACATAAAAACTTTTCGAAAAATTTTACTAACTGTGCACGCAAGTCTAGAAATGATAAATAGTATTTTTTAAGATTTTAGAATACATAATTAATTATTAAATTTAAAGATGACATTTTGGGTCATCACAGAAATTATAGTGGAAGACAAATTAAATTAATTTATTTAATAATTGGTGAAGTGGATAACATTCCACATGTCACATGGTTGCAGCAAACTTAGTGACTAATCTACACCCATAAGTGGTGGTGGCCCTATTAAACTCAATGTCTCAAGAGATAAGCTAAGGAGGACATGTGTAAATAGAATAAGGTTACAATTATGTCTCTTGTTTCACTTGATTTGAGAATGAAATTGAAGAATACATAGGTTCAACATTGTGTAGCAGCAAGGAACGTTAATTTTAGATGATTTTCAGCAACATGACCTCAAAATTTCATGAAAGCAAAGGGTAATCTTTCTCAAAGACAATATACGGGTTTTGTGCACCACCTCAATCTCGTTGTTCCGTTTTGGCGCGTTGGTTAATCCGGGAATTCTTCGATGTGATGTAAGGTGGAATAAGAGTATTTCATGGCAAATAAGATAAGAATTTTCCTCTCCTTGGTATATTTAACTCCGTCTTGGTCATGGCTAAATTGTGGGACGAGAATTATGGAATTAATAGCGAAAGGTCGTATTTTGATGTTGTTGTTATATTGGCTATTCGGTAATTTTCTAAGTTTTATTGTGGCTGGAAATTGTTGGAGTAGCTTGAGAATACAGTTGGTATAATCATTGATATGTATTTTGAAGGAAAGAACAGATTAGAGAAGTGTGGTTGGTAATCGTAGCCGATCTTTTCGCTCGTTGTATCATTGTTTGGGTTGTAAAACTTATTATAGGAATTGCTAGTTGTGTTGTTGTATTTCCTTGCCTATGGAAGGATTTAGGGAATGATAAGAACACGGGAAATACTATCCATTTCGTTGTAGGATAGGTTATCTTTCGTTATGTGATTAAGAGAATTGTTCATATGGCTGATAATAGTATTATTCTTGTTATCGTATAGACCGTGAAGCGGATTCAAGTTGAGCTCTTTAGCGAGTGGGTTAAGAACATGTATGTTAAGTCTATCCTTTCTTTTCTTTTGGCATGATCCATATGATACAAACAACACGAGCAAACGCGCAACTTTCACAACTGACATTATTCTTAGAAGTACTAGGGGTTCCTATGCTCTTGATTCCCCATGTGTCCTATTATTCTATCATCTATTCAAGGGTCTCAGAAAATATGTAAATTGATAAAAGTTTATTTCAAGATATTCATCAAAGGCATAATGATCTTATGACATTCCAAGAGATCTTATTGACTTGCTTCATTATGCATGCATTCATTTATACATTTACCAACCCATGACCAGATGGTATTTTATACGCATATATTATATGTATATGGGGTATGGGGAAAGGTTATGGCGTTATATACGCACCACCACCTGATAAGCTGGTATACGTTGATGATTTCGCCCACAATGGCTGAGATGATATGATAGGATGCCCTCAGAGGCTTGATGATGTTATGTTCGCATATACCTATGCATCATATGAAATTTATATGCATATGCATGAAATTATAAATATTAAATGATTCACAGAGATATTCAGACTTACATGTTGAGTCTTTTACTCCACGTTCTCTCATGTCTTTTATTTACTGATTTTCAATCCTTACATACTTGGTACATTATTTGTATTGACGTCTCTTTTGCCCGGGGACGCTGCATTTCATGCCCACAGGTCCTAATAGACTGGTTGACAGTCCTCCTAGTATACAATCAGCTCAACAGAAGGTGTTGGTGCATTCCATTAGCTCTGGAGTTTCCTATTTGGCCAGTGTGCATTTAACATGTATTAATCGGTATGGCGGGGCCCTGTCCCAACCTTTATGACATTTATGTACTCTTAGAGGCTTGTAGACATATGTCATGTATATGGATACTTGTATTTCCTTGTCGGCCTATATATTGAGATTACAAATGATCATGTCGGCCATATAGGCCCGTATGTCACATGTATAAGTTTCTATATCATGTTCGGTCGTCCTTTGTCGAGTATTCCCTCGTGTTTTATTCTAGTTATCTCATGACATCCTTTCCAACTCATTTACCTATGATAGTATGATACGAAAGATACGTTATATTAGTACTCGGTTAAGTAAGGCACCGGGTGCCCGTCGCGGCCCATCGGTTTGGGTCGTGACATGGCAGAGGTCAGTTTGTGAGGGGTCAGTCTAGCAGGCCGACATATCTAGCATTGCTGCCTCCTCGGGGTGCTCCAGTGTGGCCCTATTTCAGCGCCATGCTAGAGACCGGCCACCAGAGGATCGATTCATGCACCAATCTAACTTGTAGCCTGAACACAATAAAAAAACACCAACGTAAAAAGGAAACAATAAATAAAATAAAATAAGAAGAAAATTTTTTGAATTAGCACTACAAACTATTTCAAACACTATTGATGGCCAATCCCCGACAAAGACGCCAAAATTTGATGAGCACAAAACACACACTTAAATATGCTCGCTAGTCGAATATAGTATAATATAATATCGTATCCACATGGATTAGAGTTAAACAGTATTTTCGTAGTTTTCAGCTTGTTTGATATCCAAGATGATCAACAATTGAGAATTATGTGATTAAAAACTACAATTAACTAAAAATCTACGGTTATTGACTAATGACAAACGAACAAAAGTAAGCAAGGAAGATATCAATGGGGGAAAATAGGGATTGATTGGATAGGTAAAAGATAAATGTCTGGGATTTAACTCTAGCTAATTCACTTCTAATGTTCAAGTGAGTCTCTTGAATTCACTCAATTATTAGTTCAAACATTTACTAGAAACTCCTCTCTCGATTAAGTCTCAAACTCACAATATGAACCAATTTAAGCTCAGTGAATATATGCAAGAATTTGTAGTGGATTGGTCTTTAGGAGAACCTCTCTCGATTATCCTCCTAACTAGGGTTAAACGATAATTCAACTAGCCTCTTTTGATTACTAAGAAAAATTAATGAACTCAACCTACAATATAATGCAATGATATCACAAGTTATGCCTCTCTCGATTACATGAACATGTGAATATATATGCAACAATTAATTCATCCAAAACGATTCAATACATAAAAACTAGATTTATAAACCACAAACAAATATCAATACACCAAATACATCAAACCCTAAAGAGAACTACTCTATAGATATGGAGTAATTCATCAAAAATAAGTTTAAGTTAAAGGAAAGCATAAACTATCCAAAATCTTGATTTGAGTGAGGATTGAATGATGAAATCCTTGTGCTCTTGCTTCTCCCACTTCTCCTTAGCTTCCTTAGGTCTTAGATGTGTCAAAAGTCCCAAAAATACCGATTTTCCATGTATATATACCAAGTAGGGTCGGGCCTAAATAAACACACCTTCTCCTATGCGAAATAGGACTCTTCCCAGAAGAAGGACTTGCACGGCCGCGCACCTAGAGATGTGCTCGCGCATATGGCCGTACACTTTGGATGGTTTTCTGTCTCACATGCGCGCCCAGTGCGTGCTCGATTTTTCATTTCTCTCATTAAGTATGTTATTGTTCGTTGATCCCAGAACTCGATCCCAACTTAATCCTTGCCCTCTTACTCAGACTTCAAAGCCCCAGAATAGCTTGAATTCATTCCATAATATCTACATAGCTCGGAATCACTCCTATAAGGAATAAACATACAATTACTACAAAACACTAGCGATTAGTGCTCAAACTCAATTAAAGTGTAGTAAATTAGAGTGTGATAAGAAACTAAAACACACAATTATAGCCTACCATCAGTGCATCTGGTAGTTATCATGGCGCACACCCCTTATACTTTGAGATTTAGTGGTGAGCTGCTTTTCGAGTCCATCATGCATGTAACGACCCGACCGGTTGTTTTGAGAGTAATAGTCCCGATCCCATATTTACTGCTTTCCTCATATCTTTTTCTGCTTATCTGACTTGTCGGGTGGTTTTGTTTGTGGTTTCGGAGTGATTTAGGACACTTAGTCCCTAAAGCCGAATCTTTAGTTTTAGGATTTTGACCATAGTTGAAACTATGGGAAGACGACTCTGGAATAGAGTTTCATCAATTCTGTTACCTCTGTTGGGTGATTTTGGACTTACGAGCGTATTCGGATTGCGAATTAGAGGTCTGTAGCTGAATTAGGCTTGAAATGGCGAAAGTTAAGTTTTTGGGAAGTTTGACCGGAAGTGGACATTTTGATATCAGGGTCGGATCCCGATTCCAAAAGTTGGATTAGGTCCATAATGTCGAATATGACATGTGTACAAAATTTGAGGTCAACCGTACGTGGTTTGGTAGATTTCAGCATCGGTTGTAAAAGTTGGAAGTTTCAAAGTTCATTCAGTTTGGATTGGAGAGTGATTCGTATTTTAGTTGTTTTTTGAGGTGTTTTGAGGGCTCGACTAAGTTTGTATGCTGTTTTAGGACTTGTTGGTATGTTTGGTTGAGGTCCCGGGGGTCTCGGGTGAGTTTCAGATGCTTAACGGATCGAAATTGGACTTATGTAAGTTGCTGAAGCTTTCAAGCTTCTGGTGTAATCGCACCTGCGGTGGGGTGACCGCAGGTGCGGACTAGCATGTGAGAAAGGAGGAGCGCTGATGCGGTTTGGAAAGGCCTGGCCTGTGGGCGCAGGTGCGAGACTAGGACCGCAGAAGCGGAGCGGCTCCTGCAGAGAAGGGCTCGTAGGTGCGCCCCTTCATCGCAGAAGCGGACCCAGCCCTCTTAAGTCATTTCCGCACATGCAATGGAATTTCCGTAAGTGCGGTATCGCAGGTATGACTGGAAGCCCACAGAAGCAAAATCGCTGGGCAGAAAAGGGCCAAGTTCGAGGGTTTTATCCCATTTTCAATTTGGGACATTGAGAGCTCGGATTAAGGCGATAATTCAAAGATCTTTTAGAGAGAACTTTGGGGTAATGATTCTTAACTCGTTTATAGTTATATTCCACTAATCTATACTTGATTTTATCATCTAATTAAGGAATTTGGTTGAGAAATTTGGCGGGAAATGGGAGAAGTTCTTTAACTGAGGTTTTGAGTTTTGATTTGTATTTTGATATCGGATTTTGAAAATTTTGGTACGAGTGAACTCCTGAGTGAATGGTTGTTCATATTTTATGACTTTTACCCGATTTCGAGTAGGGGGCCCGGGGAGGCTTTTAGGGCGATTTTCAAATTTCTTGTTAAAGTTTTGATTTCATTAATTAGACTAGTCTATATAGTTGTATTTATTATATGTAATTGTGTTGGCTAGATTTGGGCCATTCGGAGTCAGATTAATTGAGCTTGGTTTGAGGTAAGTGGCTTGCCTAACCTTGTGTGGGGGAAACCCCTTTAGTATTTGGTACTTTTGTGATATGTGAGCGCCGTGTACGTGAGGTGACGAGTGTGTACACAGGCCTTTTGTTGCAAAACCCGACATTTACTGAGTAGCAACCTGTTTTCATCTTAATTGAGTTATACCAGCATGTGTAGTTATCTTGTGTAGTCTAATATCGCATGTCTACGTGCTTTAACTGCTTATTTGAACTTTGTGCAACATCCCTAGTTGATTTCATGTCCTTCCTTGATCTTTATTAGTCTAAATTGTAGAATTCTTGCTATTAACTATTGTAATTATCGGCTGAGCTGTGTGTTTACTTTTGAGACTATGAGGCGGTACCTCGGGAGTTCTCCCTGCATATTTACTTTTGCGACTACGATGCGGTACCTCGGGAGATCCCCCAACACATTTACTTTTGAGACTACGAGGCAGTACCTCGGAAGATTTCCTCATATATTTACTTTTGGGACTACGAGACGGTATATCAGGAGATCCCGTGTTGAGTATTTACTTTTGGGATTACGAGAAGGTATCTCGAGAGATCCCCTATTGAGTATTTACTTTTGGGACTACGAGACGGTATCTCGGGAGTGCCCCTGTTGTTATCTCATTGTGCTGTGTTGTTATTTCTCTATGAATTCTCCATTTTTCTTCATTTTATTTTATCATTTGTCTTATTATTATATCCCAGTAGGGCCCCGGACCTGACCTCGTCACTACCCTACCGAGGTTAGGGTTGGTACTTACTAGGCACCATTGTGGTATACTCATGCTACTCTTCTGTACATGTTTTGTGTGCATATCTAGGTGCTTCTTATCATCCCTACTATTAGCTGAGAGTGATTGCTGTTGTACGGAGACTTCAAGGTACATCTGTCGCGCCCGCAGACCTCGGAGTCCCTCTCTATTCCCTCATATGTCGTTTACCTTCAAGTATTTTTCGTAGACTCTAGTGTATAGAGATAGTAGTCTTTCTTCCGTAGCTTGTGACTTATGATTACAGAATTTTGGGAAACGTACTGTGTATGCTCGAGTGTTGGGTTTTGTACATGCCGAGCAGCATCTTATCAGCTATCTTATTATTCAGCTGAAGTTTAGTTGTTAATTTTACTTTGATTTCTGTTTTTTTCAAATTGTTAGGCTTACTTACTCGTAGGGACTAGGTGTCATCACGACGTCTTACAGAGGGAAAATTTGGGTCGTGACAAGTTGGTTTCAGAGCTCTAAGTTCATAGGTGTCATGAGTCACAAGAAAGTTTTGTAGAGTCTCGTGGATCAGTACAGAGACGTATGTAGTTATCTTTGGGAGGCTATGGAACTATTGGGAAAACAATATTACACTTCATTGATTCCTTGTCGTGCGAAATTGTTGACTTCGAAATTCTAAACTTTTGTATTCTATTCTTTAACAGATGGTGAGGACACGTACAAGCAGATCTGATGATAGGCACCAGCGCTCCCTACTAGAGCCGCGAGAGGTCGGGGCCGGGGTAGAGGTTGGGGATGTCCCCGCGGTGCAGGCAGAGAGCACCCACACGAGTTGCTATAGAGGAGCCCCTAGTAGCTCCAATTGGAGGGCAGATACCTGAGGTACCTGTTGCTGCACTAGCCCTTCAGGAGACTCTAGCCCAGTTTTTGAGCATGGTCAGCACCTTAGCTCAGGCTGGATTGATTCCACTTGCTCCTACCACATCTCAGGCCGGGGGAGGAGCACAGACTCCCGTTTCCGGTACTCCAGAGAATCAGGTTCAAGTCAACCAGGTTCAAGAGATTATACCGATGCAGCCGGTAGCTCCAGCTCAGCCCAAGGTTAGGGCAGCAGTTTCTAAGGCGGAGCAGCTCAGATTTGAGAGGTACAAGAAGTACCACCCCTACATTCAGTGGATTGGCGTCAAAAGATGCCCAGCGTTATCCGGAAGAGTGTCACCGTATTCTTCATACTATGGGGGTAGCAGAGTCGAGTGGGATTTCTTTTACTATATTCCAGCTTAGATGAGTAGCATATCAGTGGTGGCGTGCTTATGCGTTGGGTAGTCGAGTTGAGGAAGCTTCACTTACATGGACCTAGTTCTCGGACATGTTCATGAGGGAGTATGTTCCTCAGAGTCTTAGGGATGCATGGCGCGCGGAGTTTGAGTAGTTGTGCTAGGGTGCTATGACTGTATCAGAGTATGCAGTTCACTTTTGTGATTTTGCCCGACATGCACCAGCCGTGGTTTCCATAGTTCGAGAGAGAGTTCGTCGGTTTATTGAGGGACTCCACCCCAGTTTCAGGCTTAGCATGGCTCGGGAGTTGGAGATGGATATTTTTTACCAGCAGGTTGTGAGTATTGCTGGAAGATTGAAGGGTATGCTTGCTAGAGAGAAATATGAGATGGAGGTCAAGAGGCCTCGAGAGTCTAGCACTCACAGTAGTACTCGTGCCCCAGCTGCAGTTCGTCATAAAAGGGGTTATGTGAGTCGCCGCGTTCACTTAGCTCTTCCAACCACCAGGGTATTTTGGCCCCTTCTAGGCCCCAGGAGTCTTATTATGCACTGCCAGTATCTAGTGCACCTCCTGCACGTGGTTCTCTTAGCTCTCAGTCCAGTAGACCTGGCCCGAGCTAGTCACAGTAGCCACGCCGTTTGAGATCTTGTTTTGAGTATGGCGACACTCGCTGTATGGTGAGGGATTTCCCAAGACTTAGGAAGAGTGCACCTCCACAGACTTCTCATCCACCGTGTGCTGCACCGGGTCCTCAGGCTATGATTGCAGCACCGGCTACCGCCCCACCTGCTCAGCCAGCTCGAGGTGGAGGTCGGGGAGGTAGAGGTCACCCTAGAAAGGGAGGCCAAGCCAGATATTATGCTCTTCCTTCTCATACAGAGGTAGTTGCTTCCGACTCTATCATTACAGGTATTGTTCTGGTATGTCATAAAGATGCGTCAGTTTTATTTTATCTAGACTCCACTTATTCCTATATGTCCTCTTATTTTGCCCCGTATTTTGGTGTATCTCGTGATTCTTTGAGTTCTCCTGTTTATGTGTCTACACCTGTGGGAGATTCTCTTGTTATGGACCGTGTATATCGGTCGTGTTTGGTTGTTCTTAGTGGTTTTGAGACCATAACCAATTTATTATTGCTCAACATGGTAGACTTTGATATTATTTTGGGCATGGACTGGTTGTCGCTCCATTATGCTATTCTTGATTGCCATGCTAAGACCGTGACGCTGGCTATGCCAGGATTACAGCGATTAGAGTGGAGAGTTACCTTAGAGTATACTCCCAGTAGAGTTATTTCATTTCTTAAAGCTCAACGAATGGTTGAGAAGGGTGTGACGCGTATCTAGCTTATGTGAGAGATGTAAGTATTGATACCCCTACAATTAAGTCAGTCCCATTAGTGAGGGATTTTCCAGATGTATTTCCAGTTGATCTTTCGGGCATGCCGCCCGACAGAGATATTGATTTTGGCATTGATTTGTTGTCGGGCACTCAGACCATCTCTATTCTTCCATATCGTATGGCTCCTCCTGAGTTGGAGTTATAGGAGCATTTACAGGAGTTTCTTGATAAGGGATTCATTCGTCCCAGTGTGTCACTTTGGGGTGCTCCGATCTTGTTTGTGAAGAAGGAGGATGGTTCTATGCGTATGTGTATTGATTATCGCTAGCTGAACAAAGTTACAGTGAAGAACAGGTATCCATTGCCTCGTATTGATGATTTATTTTATCAGTTACAAGGTTCCAGAATATTTTCCAAGATTGACTTACATTCATGCTATCATCAGTTGAAGATCCGGGAACCAGATATCCCGAAGACTGCTTTCAGGACTCGGTATGGTCACTACGAGTTCCTTGTGATGTCATTTGGGCTGCCCAATGCCCCAGCAGCTTATATGCACTTGATGCACATTGTGTTACAACCCTATCTTGACTCATTCGTCATTGTGTTTATTGATGACATTCTGGTGTACTCCCGGAATCGAGAGGATCATGAGCAGTACCTGAGGACTGTGTTTCATACCTTGAGGGAAAAGAAGTTATATGCAAAATTTTCAAAGTAGGAGTTTTGGCTAGACTCTGTGGCATTCTTGGGTCATGTAGTATCGAGTGATGTGATCAATACTGATCTGAAGAAGGTGGAAACAGTGCAGAGTTTGCCTAGACCTTCAGCAGCTACGGAGATCCGGAGTTTTCTTGGTTTGGCGGGGTATTACCGTCGATCGGTAGAGAGTTTCTCATCTATTGCAGCACCTATGACTAGGCTGACCTAGAAGGGTGCTCCGTTCAGGTGGACAGAGGAGTGTGAGGAGAGTGTTAAGAAGCTCAGACAACTTTGACTACAGGCCTAGTAGTGGTATTGCCTACAGGTTCGGGGTCTTATACAGTATATTGTAATACGTCGCGGATTGGTCTCGGCACGGTGTTGATGGACGGCGCTAGGGTGATTGCCTACGCATCCAGATAGCTGAAGGTACATGAAAAGAATTATCTTGTCCACGACCTTGAGTTAGCAGCTATTGTTCATGCCTTGAAGATTTGGCAGCACTATTTGTACGGAGTCCCTTATGAGGTCTACATCGATCACCGAAGTTTGCAGCATCTGTTCAAATAGAAGGATCTTAGCTTATGTCAGCGGAGGTGGTTGGAGCTATTTAAGGATTATGATATCACTATTTTGTACCATCCTGGGAAGGCCAGTATGGTGACCGATGCTTTGAGTCATCGGGCGGAGAGTTTGGGGAGCTTAGCATACCTACCAGCAACAGAGAGGCCATTGGCATTAGATGTTCAGGCCTTAGCCAGCTAGTTTGTTAGATTGGATATTTCTGAGCCAAGTAGAATGTTGGCTTATGTAGTCTCTCGGTCTTCTATTTATGATCGTATCAGTGAGCGTCAATATGATGACCCCCATTTGCTTATCCTTAATGACACGGTTCAGCACGGTGATGCTAAGGAGGTTACTACTTGAGATGAAGGTGCACTGATGATGCAGGGCAGGCTATGAGTGCCCAATATAGATAGTTTGCATGAGTTGATTCTCTGGAAGGCTCACAATTTGCGGTATTCCATTCATCATGGTTCCACGAAGATGTATTAGGACTTGAGGCAGCATTACTGGTGGAGGAAAATAATGAAGGACACAGTGGAGTACGTAGCTCGGTGTCTAAATTTCCAGTAGGTAAAGTATGAGGACCAGTGGCCAGGTGGATTGCTTTAGAGGTTAGAGATTTCGCAGTGGAAATGGGAGCAGATCACAATGAATTTTGTTATTGGGCTTCCACGGACTCAGCAGAAGTTTGATAAAGTTTGGGTGATTGTGAATAGGCTGACCAAGTCAGCTCATTTCATTCCTGTACTAGTTATTCTTCCGAGCAGGTGGCTTGAGTTTATATCCACGAGATTGTCAGGCTTCATGGCGTGCCGGTATCTACTATCGCTGACCGAGGTACGCAGTTTACATCATGGTTTTTGAGGGCCGTACATCAAGAGTTGGTTACTCGAGTAGAGTTGAGCACATCATTTCACCCTTAGAACGACGGACAATCCGAGCGCACTATTCATATATTAGAGGATATGCTCTGTGCATGTGTGATGGAGTTTGGAGGTTCTTGGGATCAGTTCTTGCCACTTGCGGAGTTTTCCTACAACAACAGTTATTAATCGAGCATTAAGATGGAACCATATAAGGCTTTGTATGGTAGGCGGTGTCGGTCACCAGTGGGTTGGTTCGATCCGGGCGAGGCTAGGTTATTGGGTACAGACTTGGTCGAGGATGCTCTGGAGAAGGTTAAGGTGATTCAGGATCAACGTCGCTCAGCCCAGTCCAGAAAGAAGAGTTATGTGGATTGGAAGGTTCACGATGTTGCATTCATGGTTGGGGAGCGGGTCTTGCTACGGGTTTCGCCCATGAAGGGTGATAGGAGGTTCGGAAAGAAGGGCAAGCTGAGCCCAAGGTTAATTGGCCCATTCGAGTTGTTGTAGCGTGTTGGGGAGGTTGCTTATAAGCTTGCCTTGTCTCCCAACCTAGCAGGAATCCATCCGGTATTTCATGTTTCTATGCTCCGGAAGTATCACGGCGATCCGTCTCATGTGTTGGATTTCAGCTCAGTCGAGTTGGATAAAGATTTATCTTATGTTGAGGAGCCGGTGTCTATTTTGGACAGGCAGGTCCGAAAGTTGAGGTCAAAGAACATTACTTCAGTGAAGGTTTAGTGGAGGGGTCAGCCGGTTGAGGAGGCGACTGGGGAGACCGAGCATGATATGCGCAGCCATTATCCTCATCTTTTCACCACTTCAGGTATGTCTCTATACTCGTTCGAGGACGAATGATTATTTTAAGAGGGGGAGGATGTAACGACCCAGCCAGTTATTTTGAGAGTAACAACCTCGATCCCTTGTTTACTGCTTTCCCTGTATCTTTTTTTGCTTATGTAACTTGCCAGGAGATTTTGTTTGTGGTTTCAGAGTGATTTGGGACACTTTGTCCCTATAGCTGAAGCTTAAGTTCTAAGATATTGACCGTAGTCGTAACTATGGGAAGACAACTCCAGAATAGAGTTTCATCAGTTCTGTTATCTCTGTTGGGTTATTTTGGACTTAGGAGTGTGCCCGAATTGCGTATTGGAGGTTTGTAGCTGAATTAGACTTGATATGGCGAAATTTAAATTTTTGGGAAGTTTGATCGGAATTGGACTTTTTGATATCGGGGTCGGATCTCGATTCTGGAAGTTGGAGTAGGTCCGTAATGTCGAATATGACTTGGGTGAAGAATCTTAGGTCAATCGGACGTGGTTTGGTAGGTTTCGGCATCAGTTGTAGAACTTTGAAGCTTCAAAGTTCATTAAGTTTGGATTGGAGGGTGATTCGTGTTTTAGTTGTTATTTGAGGTGTTTTGAGGGATCGACTAAGTTTGTATGGTGTTTTAGGAGTTGTTGGTATATTCGGTTGAGGTCCGGGGACCTCGGTTGAGTATCAGATGCTTAACAGATCAAAATTGGACTTGTGTGAGTTGCTGAAGCTTTCAAGCTTCTGATGTAATCGCACCTGCGGTGGGGTGACCGCAGATGCGGACTCGCATATGCGGAAGGAGGAGCACAGGTGCGGTTTGGAGAGGCCTGGCCTGTGGGCATAGGTGCGAGACTAGGACCGCAGAAGCAGAGTCGCTCCTGCAGAGAAGGTATCGCAGAAGCGGAAGGCGAGCTGAGTGGGGAGTTTGCAGAAGCGGACAAATGTCCGCAGGTGCGGCCCCCTCATCGCAGAAGTAGACCCAGCCCTCTTAAGTCATTTCCGCACCTGCAATAGAATTTCCGCAGGTGCGACTGGAAGCCCGCAAAAGCGAAATGGCTGGGCAGAAAAGGGCCAAGTTTGAGGGTTTTATCCATTTCCAATTTTGGGACTTTGAGAGCTCTGAATAAGGCGATAATTCAAGGGTTTTTCAGAGAGAACTTATGGGTAATGATTATTAACTCGTTTATGGTTATATTCAACTAATCTATAGTTGATTTCATCATCTAATTAAGGAATTTAGTTGAGAAATTTGGGGAATAATGAGAGAAGTTCTTCAGCTAAGTTTTTGAGTTTTGATTGGGATTTTGATATCGGATTTGGATAATTTTGGTATGAGTGAACCCGTGAGTGAATGGGTATTCATATTTTGTGACTTTTACTTGATTCCGAGTCGTGGGCCATGGGAGGCGTTTTAGGGCGATTTTCGAATTTCTTGTTAAATTCTTGATTTCATTAATTAGATTAGTCTATTGTAGTTGTATATATAATATGTAATTGTGTTTGTCTAGATTTGGGCCATTCAGAGTCAGATAATCGAGGAAAGGGCATTCTTATGGATTGATTGATCTTTGTTCGAAGTAAGTGGCTTGCCTAACCTTGTGTGGGGGAAACCCCTTTAGGATTTGGTACTGTAGAGATATGTGAACACCGTGTACGTGAGGTGACGAGTGCATACACATGCCTTTTGTTACAAAACCCGACTTTTACTGAGTAGTAATACTGTGTAGTCTAATATCGCATGTCTACATGCTTTAACTACTTATTTGAACTCTGTGCATCCTGCCTAGTTGATTTCCTATCCTTCCTTGATCTTTATCAGTCTAAATTGTAGAATTCTTGCTATTAACTGTTGTAATTATCGGCTGATCTGTGTGTTTACTTTTAAGACTACGAGGTGGTACCTCGGGAGTTCTCCCTGCATATTTACTTTTTGGACTACGATGCGGTACCTCGGGAGATCCCCCAGCAAATTTACTTTTGAGACTGCGAGGCAGTACCTCAGAAGATCTCCTCGTATATTTACTTTTGGGACTACGAGACAGTATATCGGGAGATCCCATGTTGATTATTTACTTTTGGGATTACGAGACGGTATCTCGAGAGATCCCCTATTTTATTTACTTTTGGTACTATGAGACGGTATCTCGGGAGTGCCCCTGTTGTTATCTCATTGTGCTGTGTTGTTATTTCTCTATGAATTCTCCATTTTTCTTCATTTTATTTTATCATTTGTCTTATTATTATATCCCAGTAGGGCCCCGGACCTGACCTCGTCACTACCCTACCGAGGTTAGACTTTGCACTTACTAGGCACTGTTGTGGTGTACTCATGCTACTCTTCTGCACATGTTTTGTGTGCATATCCAGGTGCTTCTTATCAGCCCCACTTTTAGCTGAGAGTGATTGCTGCTGTACGGAGTCTTCAAGGTATATCTATCGCGCCCGCAGACCTCGGAGTCCCTCTCTATTCCCTCATATGTCGTTTACCTTCCCGTATTTTTCTTACACTCTAGTGTATAGAGATAGTAGTCTTTCTTCCGTAGCTTATGATTTATGATTACCGGATTTTGGGAAACATATTGTATATGCTCGAGTGTTGGGTTTTGTACATGCCGAACGGCATCTTCTCAGTTATCTTATTAATTTAGTTATACCATCATGTATAGTTATACTGTGTAGTCTAATATCGCATGTGTACGTGCTTTAACTACTTATTTGAACTCTGTGCATCCTGCCTAGTTGATTTCCTATCCTTCCTTGATCTTTATCAGTCTAAATTCCAGAATATTTGCCGTTAACTATTGTATTTATCGGCTGAGCTGTGTGTTTACTTTTGAGACTACAAGGCGGTACCTTGGAAGTTCTCCCTGAATATTTACTTTTGGGACTACGAGGCGGTACCTTAGGAGATCCCCCTGCACATTTACTTTTGAGACTACGAGGCGGTACCTCGGGAGATCTCCTCGTATATTTACTTTTGGGACTACGAGACGGTATCACGTGAGATCCCATGTTGAGTATTTACTTTTGGGACTACGATACGGTATCTCGGGAGATCCCCTGTTGAGTATTTACTTTTGGGACTATGAAACGGTATCTCGGGAGTGCCCCTGTTGTTATCTCATTGTGCTGTGATGTTATTTCTCTATGAATTCTTTCTGTTAAATTCTATGTTTTTCTTCATTTTATTTTTATCATCTGTCTTATTATTATATCCCAATAGGGCCCAGACTTGACCTCGTCACTACCCTACCGAGCTTAGGCTTGGCACTTACTGGGTACCGTTGTGGTGTACTCATGCTACTCTTCTGCACATGTTTTGGGTGCAGATCTAGGTACTTCTTATCAGTCCCGCTATTAGCTGGGAGTGCTTTCTTCTGTACGAAGACTAAAAGGTACATCTGACGCATCCGCAAACCTCGGAGTCCCTCTCTATTCCCTCATATGTCGTTTACCTTCCCGTATTCTTCTTAGACTCTGGTGTATAGAGATACTAGTCTTTCTTCTGTAGCTTGTGACTTATGATTACCTGGTTTTGGGAAACATACTTTGTATGCTCGTGTGTTGGGTTTTGTACATGCCGAGCGGCATCTTATCATCTATCTTATTATTCCGTTGCAGTTTAGTTGTTAATTTACTTTGATTTCCGTTTTTACACAAATTGTTAGGCTTACCTAGTCGTAGAGACTAGGTGCCGTCACGACGTCTTACAGAGGGAAAATTTGGATCGTGACACTGCAACACCTGGAGTCTCTCGTTTGCTTTTATTTTCTATCTACTTCATTCAGTAGTTTAGTGTTTTGTATATTCTACTAGTAGCTTATACACTTGTGACACTAGTCTTGGAATTTTTCTAGTAGACACTTGATGATTTTGGGTATTTTATTTCACCATACCTGTTCGTAAAATCGTTCACACATTATTTTGTTAAATTTCTCACCTCTTACTTATTTAATAATTTAAAAATCAACTATTTCTTAAAATGTTAAAAGAATAGATCCATGGCTAGTTCACCGTTGGCTTGCCAAGCAGCAACGTTGGGTACCATCACGGCCTATAGGGAAATTGGGTCGTGACTATCAAGCTCACCGGATCTAAAAATTATGGTTTGTGGAGTTGATCGATGCGCATGGCACTTTTGGTGAAGAACGAGCTAGAGTTCACAGAAGGAACCTACTTGAAAAGCTCTTACAAAGGAGAATTAGCGAATCAATGGGAATGATGTAACACAGTTGTTCTCTCATGGATAGGACGCACAAGCTTTACAAATAACAGCCGAGTATCATTTATGCATCAAATTCAAAAATAATATGGAATGAGTTCAAGGAGAGGTTTGATAAATCTAATCTCACTCGTTTATACCTTTTGTGGATACAATTTGGATCATTAAAGCAGAGTACTGACTCTGTAACGTCATACTATACGAAAATGAAAGACCTTTGGGATAAAATTGACATGTTAGTTCCATCACCTGGTTGTGATTGTGAAGAGACTAGGCCTTTCATTGAGCAATTTAAATATCTATGTTTGCTGCAGTTCCTAGTTGGACTTAATGAAAGTTATAGTCAAGTAAGAAGTAAGATATTGCTTAAGACACTAGTGTTGAATGTAAACCAGGCTTATGCTTTGGTTATTCAAGAGGAAAGCTAACGAGAGCTAAGTGTGCTTGAAGTGAATAGGGAGCCCTTAACTATGATGGGAGGACAGAATCAAGGATATAAGGCTAAGAAGATTGGGATAATTTTCGAGCATTGTGTATACAAAGTAAACCTCAAAGAAAATTGTTATAAAATTACAGGGTATCCTCCTGACTTTAAAAACAGGAAGAAACAACAGGGCCAAGGAAACAGAGCTTATGCCAACATGATATCAGAAGAGACTATAAGTTCTTCTCAGAGCCAATCACTGGGACAACCTTTCACTGAAAGTCAGTACAAACAAATATTAGAGCTTTTGAACAAAACTCCTACAGGTGTGTTGGTCATACACTTATGGCAGGTATAACCATATTACTGTCCAATGCATCATTTTGTGAATGGATAATAGATACAGGAGAATCTCATCATACTACATGTCATAAGGAGATTTTGTCTAAGTTAGAGAGCATTAAGCAGCAAAGGAATCATAAAGTGCAGGTTCCAACCGGTAGCAAGTGCTCAGTAACACACAAAGGAAATGCTTCTATCCTAGGAGGTTGTGAACTAAAGGATGTGTTATATGGTCCAGATTTTAAGTTTAATCTGTTGTCACTCTCCAAATTGGCCATGCATACTCTCAGAGTATTAATTCACTCAGTCCTCACAGTCACTCAATCCTCCCATTCGCTCGGCACTCGGCACTTGCACTAAGTAAGTACATGCGCTCACTGGGGGTATGTACAGACTCCAGAGGGGCTCCTTTAGCCCAAGCTCTATAATCTGCACGGACAAAAATCACATGATATAGTATCAATATCTGGATCGGCACGGAAAATTCACGTGCTATAGTATCAATATTTGGATCCGCACGGACAAGTCATGTGCTATATTAAGCCAATATGGCCTGCTGCGGTGTGCAGCCAGATCCCATAATTATGCTCACAATCAGCCCTCGACCTCACTCAGTCATTAGTCTATCCAGTCTAGGGCTCACAATGTCATGAAACTAGCCCAAAATTATGATACGATGTATCAATAAATAATAGCAGAGACTAAGATATGATATGCAATGAATGAATATGACTGAGTATGAAATTACAGTTTAAATATATAATTCGACAGTAGAAATGACCTGAGTGGGTCCCAATAAAACCAAAATTTGCCTAAGCATAATTTCTAACATGAGTCACAACTCAGTTTCTCTAACACAAAACAATATATGGAAGAATACAAATTAATTGACTAAACAGCTCTACGAAATCAACTAAGACACAATTTTTACGTTGCACGCCCACACGCCCGTCACCTAGCATGTGCGTCACCTCCAAGCAATTCACATAACACGTATAATCAGGATTCATACCCTCAACTCCAAGTTTAGAGATGTTACTTACCTCGAACAAGTCGTATCCAATGTTGAGCAAGCTAAACAATGCTCCAGAAATTCCATTTTGTGTGTATCAACTTCCGAACGGCGCGGATATAGTCACAATTATTTCGATTTAGTCAACACAAATTATAGGAATTAATAACATATCAAAATACTAATTTTTCAAAAAATCCGAAATTACACTAAAATATTGACCATGGGGCCCATGCCCGGAACCCGGCAAAAGTTACAAATATGAATGCCCATTCAACCACAAGTCCAACCATACCAATTTTACTAAATTACGATATCAACTCGACCATCAAATCCTCTAATTAAACTAATAGGATTTTCTAAATTTTCCAACTTAATTTATCAATTAAATGTTAAAAACAACCATGGATTTGGGTAATTTGACCAATATTGAGTTAAGAACACTTACCCTGATGTTTTTCTTGAAAATATCCCGAAAATCGCCTCTTCCCGAGCTCCAATTCGTCAAAAATGGAAAATGAACAAACCCTCGAACATGTCATAATACATCATACAGAGCTACTCATCCCCTCAAACTGCCGAGCGAAGTGAAAATGCTCAAAACGAATGGTCGGGTCATTACACCGAGGACCTCGGGTGAGTTTCGGATGGCTAACGGATCGAAATTTGGACTTAAATAGCTCATGGAAATTTTGGCCTTTTGTTGCAATCGCACATGCGTACATTTTCTCGCAGGTGCGAGCTCACATAAGCGAGCTTGGAAAGCGCAGATGTGGGTAGGGGCTGTGAGGTAGTGGTCGCAGTTACGAGGGAATTTTTGAAACTGTGTGATCGTATATGCAGATGGATGGGCGCAGAAGCGCAAGCTCCTTAGGAGCGAACTGAGCCTGGCAAACTGCAGAAGCGGTTGGTTTCTCGCACCTGCGAGACCGCAGAAGCGGCTAAGTGAGTCACAGGTGCGAAACCCCTGGGCAGTATACATTTCGAAGGGGTTCCGAGCGTTTGCCATTTTTGGACATTTCCAACACGTTTTTGGGGTGATTTTCAGAGAGAATTCATGAGAAAATTAGAGGTATGGTCGAGTTGTTGTCGGAATTTGATAAATTTAGTATGGTTGGACTCGTGGTTGAATGGGAGTTTATATTTTATAACTTTTGTTGGGTTCCAAGATGTGGACCCCACTGGCGATTTTTGAGTGTAATTTCGGATTTTTGTGGGAAAATTAGTATTTTGATATGGAATTAATTCCTATAATTTGTGTTGACTGAATAAAATTAATTGTTACTAGATTCGAGCTATTCGGATGTTGATACGCGTAGAATGGAATTTCTGGAGCATTGTTTAGCTTGCTCGATATCGGACTCGGCTTGTTCGAGGTAAGTAACTCTTCTAATCTTGGAGCTGAGGGTATGAACCCTGATTATACGTGTTATGTGTTTGGTATTGAGGTGACGCACATGCTAGGTGATAGGCATATGGGTGTACATCGTGTGAACTGTGACTCTATTATTTCTGTGGTACTGTATAGTTACCTGAACTTATCTGTAATCATGAAATCTCTACGCACTAGAGTTATCGAGTTGTGATTCATGTTAGAAACCATGTCTAGACTATATATACCTATCATGTTGGGACCCATTGTGGTCATTACTGCTATTGAGTTATTTTCTTACATTGCAATTTCATACTCAGTCATGTTCATTCATTGGATATCATATCTCAGTCTCTGTTGTAATTTATTTATACATCATATCATCATTTTGGGCTAGTTCCATGACATTGTGAACCCGAGAGACTGGAGATATGGATGACTCAGTGAGGCTGAGGGCCTAATTTTGAGATATTGATACTATAACACATGAGTTGTCCGTGCAACACGTGAGTTGTCCATGTGGATCCAGATATTGATACTATAGCACGTGAGTTGTCTGTGCATATCCAGATATTTATACTATAGCACGTGAGTTGTCCGTGTAGCGCATGAGTTGTCCGTGCAGATTATAGCACTTGGGCTGAAGGAGGTCCTCTGGAGTCTGCACACACACCTAGTGAGCGCAGGTACCTATTGGGTACGAGTGCGAGTGCCGTGTGATTGGGAGGACTTAGTAGATTGATACTCTGAGAGTATGCATATGGTTGTTCACTATGTTGTATTGTATTGATATGCACACTTGACACATAGTCATAGAGATGTATTTTCCTCATGTTATACGATATTGCGTCATTCATGACTTCACATGCACATTTACATGTAGGCATAGAGATATATTTTTCCTCATGCCATTTGATAATAAAACATTTACCCGTTGAACAGTTTTGAAATGAAAAATTATGATTTTGCAAACTTACTCATATTTTGGTGCTTTCGGTAAAAGATTTGGGTTTTTACTGATATACTTGAAACACATGCCTATTTTCTGGAATTATGAACGAGATGAACATTATACTTCTGAGTTATTTTATGTACCACTTTTTATTATATTGTTATGAGTTGTTGTTGGCTATTGGTGTTGGGCTTTGACTTGTGTACCCGCTCGTCACTACTTTCAACCTAATATTATGTTTGTTACTTATTGAGTATATGGGGTCGGTTGTACTCATACTACACTTCTACACCTTGCATGCAGATATTGGATGTTGATGTTACTGTGATCGACGGGAGCTGGATTTGAAGATGTACCTATGTTCTGGTCGTAGCAGCCTTTTATTCATGGTAGCCTTACATTTATAAAAATCTGTTTATGTACATTTCGAACAGATGATGTATTTATTTCATACCACCTTTGTAAATTCAAATCTTAGAAGCTCATGATTTGTACTATCAGTCCTTGGGGAGTGTATTAGAGTCATTTAAATATTAATTCAATTGGATAGTTGTTAATTTGCTTACCATACGGGTTGGGTTAGGAACCATCACGACTAGGTGAATTTTAGGTCGTGACAAATATTAGGACTCCCATTTTTCCACCACCTAGTTCCTTTTACTAATTGGGATACTCATAGTTTTATAGGAACTTTTAATGGGAAAAAGATTACTTTCGAGTTTATAACTCAACCAGTTCAAAGATTTTGAATGAAATAATTTCTAATAATATTACTGCAAAAACTAGACAAATTAATTTTTTTTAGAAATGAAATTTGCAGTCTTACTATTGAACATTATTTAAAAACTACTAAACTCATTAAAAAATTGATTTATTAAAAAATAAGTTTTCTTTACAAATTTGTGGAGACCATCCAAACAAATTTTGGAATAGGAAAAGTACATAGTAAGTCTTCCATATGAAGAAGAGTTTTCGGAGGATAATATTCCTACTAAAGTTAGACCTTGCCAAATGAATTCAAAATATTTGGAATTATCCAAAAAAATAGATTCTTTGCTGTAGAAAGGTCTTATAAGGCCTTCAAAGTCTAAATGGTCTTGTACTGCTTTTATGTTAATAAGCATTGTGAACAGGAACGAGGAGTTCCAAGGTTAGTTATTAATTATAAACCCCTCAATAAGGCTTTAAAATGGATTAGATATTCAATCCTTAATAAAAAGGATTTATTTGATAGATTGCATGATGCCATAATAATTTCAAATTTTGATTTGAATTCTGCTTATTGGCAAATTCAAATATCTGAGTTAGATAGATATAAAACTATTATTTATGTCCCAATGGGTCAATATGAATGAAATGTCATGCCTTTTGATTTAAAAAAATGCCCCTTCTGAATTTCAAAAAATAATGAATGATATCTTCATGCCTTATACAAATTTTATAATTGTTTATATTGATTATATTTTAGTATTTTCAAAAAATATTGATAATCATTTTAAACATTTGGATCTTTTTAGGAAAATTATAATTTAAAATGCTTTAGTCATTTCTAAACCAAAGATGGCCCTTTTTAAACTAATATTAGATTTTTAGGTCATAATATTGAAAAGGAAAAAATTATTCCTATCCAGCGAAGTATTGAATTTTCTTCTAAATTCCCAGATATAATTACTGATAAAACTCAACTTCAAAGATTTTTGTGAAGCTTAAATTATATTTATCCTTTTATAAAAGATCTTGCTAAGGATACTTCGATTTATACGAAAGATTGAAGAAAAACCCAAAGCCTTAGACGAATAATCATACAGAATCTGTTAAAAGAATTAAACAAAAGGTTAATAACCTTCCGAGTTTAACTCTTGCTAATCCGAGTTGGGTAAAGGTTGTTGAAACTGATGCCTCAGAAATTGGATATGGTGGAATATTAAAACAATGTTCCCCAACTGATAAACAATAATATCTTGTTCAATTCTATTCGGAAAAATGGAATAATTTCCAAAATAATTATGCTACTATGGCTAAGGAAACCCTTGCCATAGTAAAATGTGTACTAAAGTTTCAGACTGATTTATACAATCAGAAGTTTGTAATAAAAACGGATTGCCAAGCAGCAAAGTTTATCTTTAATAAAGATTGTAAACATGATATTTCTAAACAGATGTTTGCAAGATGGCAAGCCTTGTTAGCTCCATTTCATTTAGAGATTATTTATAAAAATGGATCTAATAATAGCCTCCCTGATTTTCTTACTAGAGAATTTTTGAATTAATAACTCCTTTGATTTTATGTCAGGATATGCGACCGGCATATAGACCTCCTCGAGGGCGGGGACGAGGAAGAAAACCAAAATATTCCTATGGCAGAGGAAATATCCTAGCCCGGATAGGAAATCAACAATTTATAGCTGCCAATATCGTAGGTACATCAGGTCTTAATACAGACCACTCGATGTACAAGGAATTTTTGGATTTTATGAAATCCAAACAAGACACAGATAATAGTCCTCCATCATATTCCTCGGCATTGGAAGATGAAAGCCATGATAACATTGAGGTTTATAACCAAAATGAAAGGAAAGAATTGATAATTCTTTTGGAACAATCCTACCTAAAATGGAAGGATAACCCTTGGCAAATCATGACCAGGTATTTTGATACATCATCATATGCTGCCACTGCTTATAAATACAGACTGAATTATGAGCTAATCTTTTCATCTACTGGTTCAGCTGAAATTCAGCATTTTTATCCAGTTAATACGAAGAGAATTTATAATTTCTCTAAAATTATTATAAAAAAGGTACTAGCCTCAGATGAATGGGGAATGAGTACAATAAAGGAGAGAGAATATACTCATCCAGAATAGAAAGTCTCGGTAAAGTTCAATTACTGGCATTATAATGAAAGTTTTAATAAAACTTTGTTATATGAGAATCCTAATAGGAAACACTCTTGGTTCATAAAATTATGTTCCAATCTATTTGCACAACATATATCAAATTGGTTCTGTAAAAGGTGGATATCTTATGGTCCATCTTTTGAAATACTTTCGCCAATTTTTAAGAGTTTATATACTCAATGGGTAGATATATCTCCCAGGATTATTGTTTTACAAAAAGATAATATCTTTTTCGATGGCATAGCAACGATGTACTTATTTATAGAGTTCTCAATTCCATGGATTATGAAATGAGATGTATAAGTAAACCAGACCAGGGAAGGATTCCCATGTTTAAACAAAGCTTTTTATACAAAATTCTGAAATAAATTACTTTAATCGGACTACCAAGGAAAAATTTATGGTCAAGAAATTATTGAAGAAACCAAAAAGAAGATTGAAGCTTATAGCACACAAGAAAAGACAAATGTCGAAATGGAAGAATTGAGTCCATTCCAGCAAGTTACTAGACGGTTGTCCTTTAAATTTCGAATATTTATCTGTTGAAGAGAGGAAGGTAAAACTCTCTGATGAGATTAATAAAATATCAGAAAAGTTTGCTCGCAAACCGATCCAAAGGATGTTTTATTAACCTAGGCCAACTCCCCAAGATGAACTCATAGAGGAGCCTGATGCTACCCATTATTCCTAGAACTATAGTGGCACAGAAATCTATGAATGGAACATAGATGGTTTTACTGATCGCCAAATTTATACCCAAGCACATAGAATGCTTATGTATAGTACTATCTGCAAGGTTAATAATAATTCTGAAAGAATTATTGCTGATATGATAGTAGCAGTGTTTACTGGCCAATTGAAAGGCTGGTGGAATAATTATTTAAAACCAGAACAACGCACAAATATTATGGGCACCATAAAGGTAGAAGATGGTCAGAATGTTTAAAACATTGTCTACTCTTTAGTTCTTAATATTATAGAACATTTTTTCAGGAAGATGGTCAGACAATAGTGAGACCTTAAGGACCATGCTCCAAAATCTTAGGTGTAATTCCTTAAGAAATTTTAGATGGTATAAGGATGTTTTTTTATCCAGAGTAATGGAATTACCAGAGTGTAATAGCGCTCGCTGGAAGTCCAAATTTATTGATGGACTCCCAACACTTTTTGTTGAAAGAGTTAGAAAAACTCTTCGAGGAACTGCAATGAGTATAGATTATAATAGATATACCTATGGAAAGCTTATTAGTGTATTCACACAAGAAGGATTACCTCTATGCAATGATATTAAGTTAAGCCAAGAAATCAAGAAACATCTTCTTAATAAAAGACAACAGTTAGAAGAATTTTGTGAACAATTCGCCATAGATATTCCTAAGTGTCATGACCCAATTTCTCCTATAGGCCATGATGGCGCCTAACGTCGCCGCTAGGAAAGCCTACGATGAAGATTGTCATGATCCAAAATTCATGTTAAAATCATACTGACCAAATAGGCAACTCGAGAGCTAGTGGAGTGCACCAACACCTTCTGTTGAGCTGATAGTATACTAGGAGGACTGTCAACCTGTCTATCAGGACCCGCGGGCATGAAACGCAGCTTCCCCATGAAAAAGGGACGTTAGTACAAATAATTTACCAAGTATGTAAGGAATGAAAATTAGTAAATAAAAGACATGAGAGAAACATGGAGTAAAAGACTCAACGTGTAAGTCTGAATATCTCTGTGAATCATTTAATACTTATAATATCATGCATATGGGTACAAATGTCATATGATGCATAGGTATATGCGTACATAACATCATCAAGCCTCTGAGGGCATCCCATCATATCATCTCAGCCACTATGGGCGAAATCATCAACGTATACTAGTTGATCAGGTGATGGTGCGTATATAACGTCATAACCTTTCCCCATACCCCATATACATATAATATACGCGAATATAACACCATCTGGTCATGGGTCAATGTACATGTATAAATGAATGCATGCATAATAAAGCAAGTTAATAAGATCTCTTGGAATGTCATAAGATCATTATGCCTTTGATGAATATCATGAAATAAACCTTTATCAACTTACGTATTTTCTGAGACCCATGAACAGATGATAGAATAATATGACACATGGGGAATCATGAACATAAGAACCCCTAGTACTTCTAAGAATAGTGTCATTTGTGAAAGTTGCGCGTTTTCTCTTTTTGTTTGTATCATATGGATAATGCCAAAAGAAAAGAAAGGATAGACTTAACATACATGTTCTTAACCCACTCGCTAAAGAGCTCAACTTGAATCCGCTTCACGGTCTATACGATAACAAGAATAATACTATTATCAGCCATATGAACAATTCTCTTAATCACATAACGAAAGATAACCTATCCTACAACGAAATGGATAGTATTTCCCGTGTTCTTATCATTCCCTAAATCCTTCCATAGGCAAGGAAATACAACAACACAACTAGCAATTCCTATAATAAGTTTTACAAACCCAAACAATGATACAACGAGCGGAAAGATCGGCTACGATTACCGACCACACTTCTCTAATTTTTTCTTTCCTTCAAAACACATATCAATGAGTATACCAATTGTATACTCAAGTTACTCCAACAATTTCGAGCCACAATAAAACTTAGAAAATTACCGAATAGCCAATACAACAACAACGTCAAAATACAATCTTTCGCTAATAATTTCATAATTCTCGTCCAATAATTTAGCCATGACATAGACGAATTTAAATATACCAAGGAGAGGAAAATTCTTACCTTATTTTCCGTGAAATACTCTTATTCCACCTTACTTCACATCGAAGAAAGCCAAGATTAACCAACTCGTCAAAATGGAACAACGAGATCGAGGTGGTGCGCAAAACCCGTATATTGTCTTTGAGAAAGATTACACTTTGCTTTCATGAAATTTTGAGCTCATGTTGCTGAAAATCATATCAAATTAACGTTCCTTGTTGCTACACCATGTTGAACCTATCTATTCTTGAATTTCATTCTCAAATCAAGTGAAACAAGAGACATAATTGTAACCTTTTTCTATTCACACATGTCCTCCTTAACTTCTCTCTTGAGACATTGAGTTTAATAGGGCCACCACCACTTATAGGTGTAGATTAGTCACTAATGTTGCTGCCACCATGTGACATGTGGAATGTTATCCACTACACCAATTATTCAATAATTCAATTTAATTTGTCTTTCACTATAATTTTTCATTTAGCCAATTATACACATAATTAATTCCTTGATCTCAATTCACTTAATACTCATATTCTTCATATACCTTCTATCATGGTCATGTGATATAGCACTAGTCCATAAATATGAGGTATTATGGCTTTGACCGTATTTTATCCCAAAAAGTCAAACTTCGACCAACCTCATTTAATTCAACTCGTTTACCCTCTCACCTTCACGACTTTACTTATCACTTGTTATCTATAGCATATTTGTAAGCTAAAAAATAATCTCGTTCCTGAACTTATGTCAATTACCTTACTACAAATCCAACGTACAAAAGTACGGGATGTAACATGCCTCCAACCAGGGCACCACTGAACTCTCCAGAATATAGAAACCGCTTATTGACGGACACGCTTGATCCTCCGAGCTATCTCCACAACTAGCTCGTAAGAAGTCCCCATCTCAACCTCTCGGGCCATAGTGGCCTGGATACCAGAGTGCAAACTGGCAACAAACCTCTGCACTCTCTCTGCATCAGTCAGAAGTATCATAAGTGCATGGTGATATAACTTAGAGAATCTCGCCTCACAGTCGGTCAGCAACATCTGGCCCTACTGGAGCTGCTCGAACTGAAACCGCAACTCTTCCCTCTGAGAGGGTGGAATGTATCTGTCCAAGAAGAGGCATGTGAACTGGTCCCAAGTCATGGGAGGAGAACCTGCTTGTCTTCCGAGAAGATAGGACTTCCACCATCTATGGTCCTTGCCCTCCAACTGAAAGGTGGTAAAGTCCACCCTGTGGGACTCCAACATCCTCGTGTTGTGCAGTCTGTCCCTGCACCGATCAATAAAGTCATGGGGGTCCTCATGTTGCTCACCTCTCAAGACATGAGGATATAGCCTGGTCCATACGTCCAATAACTTATGCCGATCGTCGGCTGCAGTTGGGCTGGGCTCAGGTATAGCTGTTGCAACTGGTTGAGCTTCGCCCATGGGTAGTGCTCCCAAAGTCTGATACACGACAGTTGCATGTCCTGGAGCCTGAGTGGTATGGTTTTGTGCTCCCCCCCTCTCTCCTGAGATATGGTTGGATCTGCTGGAAATAAACCAGCCTGAGTTATAGAATCCATGAATCGTAGTATACGGCCCATGACCTCCTGGAATCCTGGCTCGAACATGAAATCCGCTGGGATTGGCTCTGTTGTAGGCACCTCTCCTGCTCCTCAATAATAGTATCCTCTACTGGATCCACTGGTGGCATAGCTGGGGAAATTCCAGGACACCCTCGTTCTCTATAATGATCTGGAGCCCTCCCTCGGCCTCTACATCGCCTCTAGCAACAAGGGAAGCATTTCCTCCATGATCGGGTACATCTGCCGTGAGCGTTCTCACCATCTGTGAGAGAATAAGAGAAAGATACTTAGCACAACATCAGCTACACGATAGGAGATGAAGAAAAAGTAGTTTCCTAACACTCTATAGCCTCTCGAAGATAAATGCGGATGTCTCCTCACCAATCCGCAAGACTCTATTAGGCCTGCTCATAACTTGTGAGACTTACGTGAACCTAGTACTCTGATACCATGTTGTCATGACCCAATTTCCCTATAGGCCGTGATAACGCCAAACATCGCTGCTAGGCAAGCCAATGGTGAACTAGCCATAGATATATTCTTTTAACACTTTTAGAAATAATTGATTTTTAAATTATTAAATAAGTAAGAGGTGAGAAATTTAATAAAATAAAGTGTGAACTATTTTACGAACAGGTATGGTGAAATAAAATACTCAAAATCATCAAATGTCTACTAGCAAAATTCCAAAACTTGGTGTCAAATGTATGTGAGCTACTAGTATAATATACAAAACACTAAACTACTGTCTGAATGGAGTAGACAAAAAATAAAAGCAAAAGAAAGACTCGAGGTGCTGCAGGATGGACTCGGAAAGAAGTTCACCACTAATTCTCGAAGTAATAGGGGTGTGCGCCTGGATAACTACCAGATGCACCTGCCTCAGAACCTGCACGATTAGTGCAGAAGTGTAGCGTGAGTACATAAACAACATGTACCCAGTAAGTATCTAGTCTAACCTCGAAGAAGTAGTGATGACGTGTCGACATCGACACTTACTATGGGCTAACAATAAAATGCAGGAATTCTAAATAAGCATGAATTATATAAATAATAAATACAACTCACTAACAAGCAGTGAATAATAATTCTTTCACTAATAATAAATTCCAAGTCAATTTCTGTCATTAAATAATTATAATCGCTCAAGCCATAAAATAATATCAAGTATAATTAGGCTCTGAGTATTATCATGCACGATTTAAGCCGAGGTCGTATGGCCCGATCCAAAAATATACGGTGTGCACTGCCGGGGGTCAAACGACACAAACCATAGACGCATTTATTAACCTGCTGAGGCGAACGGCCTACTCCCATGAGAGTAGAGGAATATACTTCGCTCGCGGATATACTTGCGACGCGAGTGAACATGGATTTATCAGAGTTATTATAAAATTCTTCAATTCTTCCAATCATAAGAAATCCAAACTGAAGACTTTAAATCTTAAAATCTTTAATCTCAACTCTATTTAAGACAATTAATATGCATAACCAACATAACAATGCAAACAAAGCATGATGTAAATCTAAGACTACTCGGACAGCACATGGAATTTAGCTACGCACGGACTCTCATCACCTAGTGCGTACGTAGCTCCCCACACAAGTAATTCACAACAAATACACATAAGGGGATGAGTTCCCTCTTACAAGGTTAGGCAAGAGACTTACCTCGTCCTCAAGCTCACTTCCAATCCACAAATATGCCTAAAATCCTCAACTTGGTGCCAAGCAACCGGAAACTACTCAAATGTTATATAAATTAATCAATACATGTTCAAAAGTTCACAATTTAACTATTAGAGTAATTACCCAACACAAATTGGAATATTCCTAAAATTCACCTCCCGAGCCCACGTGCCCGGATTCTGCACATTTTCCAAGATAGTTGTTACCCATGACCTCATGAACTCAAATATATAGTTTTTACCCAATCCCATAACCATTTTCGTGGTTAAATCCCATTTTTTTCAAAACCTAGGTTTTTCATCAAAACTCAAAATTTTCACAATTTTACATGTTAGAATCTACCCATAATGTATGTATTTAACTTATATTGGATAGAAATTACTTACCTCCAATAGCTAGGTGAAACCCTCTCTCTAAGAGCTCCATAATGGCCCAAGGAATGCAATAAGTGAACCCAAAATAGCCTAAGTCCCGTATTAAATGGACCTCACTGCATCCAGCACTTCCGCTTATGCGATCTATGGCCGCTTTTGTGACTCTGCATCTGTGGAAATATCATCGCAGATGTGGCTCCCCCCCAGTTGGCCTACTTCCACATCTACGGGACCGCTTCTGCGACGTACGTGCCACACCTGCGTCTTTGGCTGCTTTTACGGTTGCTGCCATCTCACCTGCGCTTTCGCAGGTACACACCATGCTCCGCATCTGCGATCTCTGGGAAGCCCACGTTGGGCCTCTTCTGTGGCTGTTGGTTCGCTTCTTCTCACCCGCGGCTGGCCCTCTGTAGGTGTGATTGCACCAGAATTCTGATGCTTCACCTATTCTTTCCAAGTCCAAGTCAGTTCCGTGCCTCGTCCGAATGACATCCATCCCCCCGTGACCCCTCCCAAACATACCAACAAGTTAGAAATCATAAAACGGACCTGCTCGACCTCACGAAACAAGAAAAACAATACCTAAACTACGAATCACACTCCAAACCAAATAGAATCAACCTATGAACTTCAAGTTCTTCATATTTGCCCCGAATGCGCCGAATCATACTTCAACTACTCAGAATGACTCCAAAATTTCCGTGCAAGTCTTAAATCACCTTACGGATCTATTCACAGGCTCAAAATTCCAACCAAACCTCAATAACACCAAAACCTACTCCAAACCAGATTTAAAGAACTTTAAAACCTTCAATAAATCAACTTTCAACTCTATGTGCCAAAATGCTCTCGGGTCATCCAAAACTCGATTCGAACATACGCCCAAGTCCAAAATCATCATATGGACCTATTGGGACTGTCAAATCTCAATTCCGAGGTCGTTTACTAGAAATGTTGACCCAAGTCAAAGTTAGCCCTTTAAAGCTAATATAGAGGAACTGAGTGTTCCGATTTCAACCCGAACCCTTCCAAACCCGAACTAACCATCCCCACAAGTCATAAAATAGTAAAAGCACATACGGGGAGTTTTATTTAGGGGAATGGGGATCTATAAAGCAAAACGACCGATCAGGTCATTATATTGATATTCGTGCAATGCAACTCCAGGCGTATCTATAGCTGTTAAAAATAGAGGATGATTGTGATCAATTTGAAGACTCGTAGTTTCTCCCATGGCCAATTGAATTCAAGCTTCTAAAAATGTTCGATGTTCAGATCATACAAATTTTCGTCACAATTGAAACAACCCGCTCTGATACCATGATAGAATTTAGATTTGCATGAATAGTTTGAACATAAATTCTAGAGAATTCGGAGAATAAAAAGGAAGAAGGAGAAAATGATTTCATTTCTTAATGCACAGTTATAATGTTCAACAGTATTTAATAACTTAACCACCACTCACATGTGTCTCACATGTGTGTGCATTGCCTAAAATACTGTCACGGACCAAATCTCCCTCCGTAGGATGTCATGACGGCACCTAGTCTCTAAGACTAGGTAAGCCTATCAATTATGCGGAATAACTCAATGTAGAGGTAAAACTCAACTTCAACATCTAAAATAAATAATTACTGCATTTCAAAATAGTTACAACTCCCAAAACCCGGTAGAAACAAGTCATAAGTTCTAAAGAGAAATGGCTAAGTGTCTCTCTACATCAACGTCTAACGAAAATAAAGAAAGCAACTTCATAAAGATAGAGGGGGACTCTGAGGTCTGCGGACGCTGGCAGATATACCTTGAAGTGTCCACATACGGCTAGCTTATTAGTACCTGGTCTGGTAAGCAGTACCTGGATCTGCACAAAAAGATATGCAGAAGTGTAGTGTGAGTACACCACAATGGTACCTAGTAAGTGCCAAGCCTAACCTCGGTAGAGTAGTGATGAGGTCAGGTCAGGGCCCTACTGAATAAAAAGTAAACAAGGCAGAAGATATAATAATATAGTGAAATGGCTGAAATTTGAAACAATGAGAAATTACAAAAGGTAACAACAACGCAAATAGAGGTAAACAACATGGGTGCTCCCAAGGTACCGCCTCGTAGTTCCAAATGTAAATACAAAATTGGGGAGCTCCCTAGGTACCGCCTCATAGTCCCAAAAGTAAATATGCAACAGGGGCGCTCCCGAGGTAGCACCTCGTAGTCCCAAAAGTAAATACACAACTCATAACCTAAGGAACAACGAATTTACAGAAAGGAATCCTACAATTAAAGACTGAATACAAAATCATGGAGGCAGGTAATTCAACTAAGCATGTTGCACAAATTGCAAGTAAGAGTTAAGACATGTAGACATGCCACATTAGGCTAAACATGATGTCTACACAGGCTAGAGCAACTCAGTTAAGGAGTTAAAAGAAACTACTCAGCAAGAACCGAATTTTTCAACATTTAACCCGAGCACGCACTCGTCACCTCACGTACATGGCCTTCACATATTGCAAATACCATAACAATACCAAAACATAAGGGGAGTTTCCCCCCACATAAGGTTAGACAAGTCACTTACCTCAAAGCTCGTTCAATCAATCAATAAGAATGCCTTTCTCTCAACTTTCTGACTCTGAACGACCCAAATCTAGCCAAAATAAATTACATACTATAAATACAACTACAAGAAACTAATTTAAATAATAAATCTACGACTTTAGCAAAGAATCAAAAAATCGCCCCAACAAGTCGACTCAGACCCACGTCTCGGAATCGGGTAAAAGTCACAAAATACGAACAATCATTCGATATCGAGTTCACCCATAGCAAAATTACTCAACTACAATACAAAATTCTCGAGCAAAACCTCAAAATTCGGCCTAAGGAGTTTTCCACCTTTTCACAAATTTCTCAACCCAAATCCTTAATTAAATGAAGAATAAATGATATATTAGTGGAGATTAATCAAAAACATGTCAATAATCCTTACCCAAATGTTTCCTCTGAAAAACTCTCAAATATTCGCCTCAATTCGAGCTCTATATCTCAAAATATGAAGAAAATGACAAACCATCGATTTAAACCATTCTGCCCAGCACTTCCGCTTTTGCGGTGAAATCTCCGCATCTGTGGAGCTCACTTAAACTGATAGATATCGCACTTGCGCACATACATCCGCATTTTCAGACACGCTTCTGTGCCCACTCGTCCTCTTTTGTGGAAACCTTGTCCACCTCAGTTCCCTCACTCTCAACTCAAAAATTTTGTGGACACCTAAGCTATTAATCAAATCAAAAATTTGCTCAAAAGCCGGGCCCCTAGCCCACGTGTCAAAATTCGATAAAAGTCACAAAACACGAAAACCTAATCAACCAAATCGTCACCCAAATTCCCAAATCAAACTCTTCAAATACCTAGCCTCAAACTCCCAATCTACACCTTAAATGCAGACTAACTAGGTGGGAAAATCAATGGGGAAGTAATATTATTGATCAAAAATAACCACAAGGGACTTACCTCAAGGATCCCCTCGAAAACCCTCTCAAAATTCGCCTAAACCGTGCTTGAAATGAAGCCAAAATCGCGAACCCTTTTCTTAATAATCTGCCCAGGCTTTTCGCACCTGCGGCCATACATCTGCATTTGTGGAACAACTTCTGTGGTAAACCCTCCGCTTCTGCAGTAAATCCTCTGCTTCTGCGGAAATCACTTAAGTCCCCTAGGCCTGCATCTGCGCTCCATGTTCCGCACCTGCGGAGGCGCTTCTGCGGCCTTCTACCAGCTTCTGCAGAAACTAGCCTCACTCTCAACTCCGCATCTGCGGAGCCAGCTCACACATGCGGACTCGCAGATGCGGTTAACCCCTCGGACCTACATCTTTCCCAGGCCAGCCCAGCATCGCTTCTGCATGTATCCAGCCACATCTGGGGCATCGCAGGTTCAGAAGTAACCTACATGCGATCTCTATTCACTTCCTCCTGGCCGCTTCTGCGGTTCCTTTCTCGCTTCTGCGAGAATGCACCTGTGATCCCCACTCCGCAGGTGCGATTACACCATAAGCTGGTGTGCTTCAGCATTCCGACAAACCTCAAATCAATCCGATAACCATCCGAAATCAACTCGAGGCCCCCGAGACCTTAATTAAACATACCATCAAGTACCAAAACATCATAAGAACTTAGTCGGCCCCTCAAATTACATAAAAAAACTTCCAAAACAGGAATCGCACATATATTCAAGCCTAAAGAAGTTTGAACTTCCAATTTCTACCAATGATGACGAAACCTATCAAACCACGTCCAATTGACCCCACATTTTACACAAAAGTCACAAATGACATTACGGACCTACTCCAATATCCAGCTTCGAAATCCGACCCCGATATCAAAAAGTCTACTCCCGATCAAACTTTCCAAAAATTCAACTTTCGCCATTTCAGGTCTAATTCCACAATGGACCTCTAAATCACAATCTAGAAATGCTCCTTAGTCCAAAATCACCTAACAGAGCTAACCGAACCATCAAAACTCCGTTCTGGAGTCGTTTACTCAAGGATCAACATCAGGTGAATCACTTTATCTTAAGATTTCAACCTCGAGACTAAATATCTCATTTCATTCTGAAATCTCACCGGACCCGAACCGACTACCCCGGCAAGTCACGTAACAACTATGAGGTATAAAATGAACAGTAAATGGGGAAACGAGGCTACAACTCTCAAAATGACTTACAATGCTCCTAACACCAAAAATCATCATACGAACCTGTTGGAACCTTCAAATCCTGATTCCGAGGTCGTTTACTCAAAACCCAAACCTTAATCAATTCTTCCAATTCAACGCTTCCGAAATTAAAATTCTTTCATCTGAATCAACTCTGAGCTTTCCGAAATTCAATTCCGACCACACGTACAAGTCATAATACCTGAAGTGAAGCTACTCAAGGCCTCAAACCGTTGAATGACGCGCTAGAGCTCAAAATGACCGGTCGGGTCATTACAAATACCCCTTTTTCAACTAACTCTAATACTCAATAGATTTGAATGTGGAAAACAAGATTTTTGGGGAGTATTTATGAAATTAAAAATTAATAAACATTGTTACACTCGTTGGCTTAGTATTTTGATACTACTTCTCTTTTAGTATAACATAAGTATATATTTTCATAAATACTCGAAATGTATTTTTTTAATACTCATGTTATACTGTTCAAAATTCTTCAATTGTGTAAATTTATCAATAATTTTCTTGAGTGTTATTTATTTATTAATTAATTCAAAATATAAATATTATAAAATTATCTTTATCCCTCTCTTTGCGTATATTCTTTTCTACAATAATATTTGATTAGTTTTCTCATTTTGTATTTCACTGAAAATTTAAATAATGTAATTTTTTTTACTAAATTATAATTTTGAATTTATCAAAAAGTATAAAGAGATAATACCTTTTATATTTTTTATAAAACATATAATAATAGTTTTAATAATTAATCATTTGTTTTTTATATTATCTTATGTATAATATCCTAATATTTTCTTTATATTTTTGTATTTTTCATATGCAATTATGAGTTCTATTTATTAACTAAAATTTCCTAAATAGGAAATATAATTAGTATATAAATATTATAAAATTACCTTTATCCCCCTCTTTTCATACATTCTTTTCTACTGTAATATTTGATTAGTTTTCTCATTTTGTATTTTACTAAAAGTTTAAATAATGTAATGTTTTACTAAATTATAATTTTGAATTCATCAAAAATTATAAAGAGATAAATCTTTTATTATTTTTATAAACAAATATACTAATATTTTAAATAATTAATAATTTTTGTTTTATATGTAATATATTATCTTATGTATAATATCCTAATAGTTTATTTTTATTTTTGTATTTTTCATTCTGAAATTAAGAGTTCTATTTATTAACTAAAATTTCCTACATGAGAAATTTAATTAGTATATAAATTTTTAAGCTATCGCTTTTTTTTTAATAGTATTCTTCTTTTGTGATTGTGTCTTTATTATGATTTTATGTGTATATGTATGATTTTTCTCATAATAATTCTAATCATGAGTCTTATATTTTTATATTTTCCCATAAATTTATATTTTATTTCTTTTGCTTATCTAATTGTATTATCCATTATTTAATATTATTAAATTGACATATGAATTCTTAATAAATTATCGGTTTAGTATAATAACTACTCCCAAATTTGAATTGAAAGTTTTTTATTTCTTTATTAATTTTAAAATAATTTAAAAACTCCAACTTGAAACTACTCTCCAATTTGAATTGGCAACTTTTTATTTTTATTAATCTTGTTTTTTATTTTAAAATAATTTAAAACTCCAACTTTGCTGGAGCTTTATCTTAAAAATCTACATTTGTCGTCTTATGATTATGCCACTTGGCATCATATAATTATCTACTTATTTACATATATATATATATATATATATATATATATATATATATATATATCAGAAGCAACTATCTTATTGTGACCACTAATTTCATTATAAAAATTATCTTGAAAGAATTTTATTAAATCCTTATCAAAATTATCAAAAAACCAGTTTTTGAAAAGTTCCCATCTGGGTTTTTTAAATTCCTCAAAAATCATTGTTCTTGCCGGTGAACCCATACTAAAATAAATTTGGTTTCTATCCATTTAAACCATTAGAAAAATCTATTTCGGATACAGTTGGATCTGAAATAGCACTAATAATATTATCCGTACTAATTTTTATGACATTTATTCTATTATTTTCCCTAATTTGTGATGTATATGTTCTTGATGGAAAATCTACAGTATAATCAATAGGTGAAATACAAACGGAATTTGATCTAGTTAATCTAGATGAGTAACTGATACTATCAGTATGATCGGGTTCGTTGAACCTGATTTTAACAGTTCCATCAAAAGTTTGTTCAACTTCTGTGATTTCACTATTAGTGTCATTTCGAGGGGCTATTGCTTCCTCTATGACCCATTCCTTCGGAAAATCTATTTCATCGCACTTAATATGTAACGACCTAACCTGTTGTTTTGCTTTCTAGAATCTCGTTCCCCTAAATAAGACTCCCTGTATATGCTCTTACTATTTTATGACTTGCGGGAATGGTTAGTTCGGGATTCAAAAGGGTTTGAGTTGAAATCGGAACACTTGGTTCCTTAGTTTGGCTTTGAAAAACTAAGTTTGACTACGATCAACGATTTAAGTAAACGACCTCGGAATCGAGATTTGACGGTTTCAATAGGATCATATAATGATTTTGGACTTGGGTGTAATGACCCGACCGTTCGTTTTGATCCCTAGCACGTCGTTCAGCCGTTTGAGGCCATGAGTAGCTTCACTTCAGGTATTATGACTTGTATGCGTGGCCGGAATTGAATTTCGGGAAGTTTGGAGTTGGTTTGGAAAGAAAATTCTAAGTTCAGAAGCTTTAAGTTGGAAGAATTGACTAAGGTTAGATTTTTGAGTAAAACACGATCGCAGAAGCGGGTTTTGAAGGTTCCAACAGGTTCGTATGATGAATTTGGACTTGGGTGTATGTCAAGATCGGGTTTTGGATGACCCGGGAATGTTTCGTCGCCTATCGTGGAAGTGGGTATTTCGGAAGAATTTCATAAATTTGGGTTGAAATGTATTTCAATGTTATCGATGTCCGTTTGGGATTTCGAGTTTGGGAATAGCTCCATAATGTGATTCTGGTATTTGGAGCGCGTCCGAAAGTGGATTCGGAGGTCCGTAGGTCATTTTGAAGTCATTTGGCTAAGGCTAGAAATTTGAAGGTTTTTTTGAGAAGTTTGACCGGAAGTGAAATTTTTGATATCGGGGTCAGAATCCGATTCTGGAAGATGGAGTAGGTCCATAATGTCAAATGTGACTTGTGTGCAAAATTTGAGGTCAATCGGACGTGATTTGATAGGTTTCGGCATCGATTGTAGAAGTTGAAGTTTTAAATTTCATTAAATTTGAATTGGGGTGCGATTCATTATTTCGATGTTATTTGATGTGATTTGAAGGCTCGACTAAGTTCGTAATGTGTTTTGGAACGTTTTGGCATAATTGGTTGAGGTCCCGAGGGCCTCAAGTGTGTTTCGGGTTGGTTTCGGGTCAATTTTCCCATGTTTTTCTGTTGTTGATGCTGGTTCTGGTATCCTTCATCGTGAATGCGGGGAGGAGATCGCATTCGAGAATAAGGATTTATGGGCTGGAGGAAATTACTCATCGCGAACGTAAGGTGTAGGTCGCGAACGCGGAGAGGTTGACTGAGGAAACTACGCGAACGCGAAGGGGCAATCGCAAATGCGTAGAAGAAATGATGAGCTGGGCCTAAGGCCATTTGGCCTAAGCGAACACGTAAAGTGTAACGCGAACGCGAGGGGTCTAGGCAGCTGGCCTTCATGAACGCGAAAGGGAAATTTTGGTCAGGAACCTTTTGCCTTTGCGAACGTGATCCTTTGGTCGCAAACGCGAAGAAGGGCGGACATGGGCTGGGCAGAATGTTTTTAAGCGGGGTTTGAGTTCATTTCACCCATTTTTCACACAGCTTGGGGCAATGTTTGGAGCTTTTGAAGAGGGAATTTCATCATCAAGCATGAGGTAAGTAATTTCTACCAGTTGTGAGTTACATACAAGGATTATAGACGTATTTAGACATGAAAATTTGTAGAAATTTGGGATTTTGAAGAAAAACCTAAAAATTGACATTCTTGGATTTTGACCACGAATTTGGGCATGGAATTGGGAATAAATTATATATTTGAGTTTGTGGGGTTATGGGTAAAGTTTATCTTCAAAATTTTCCAGAATCCGGGAACGTGGACCCGAGGGTGATTTTATCAACTTTTCGAACTGAGTTGGAAATTGTTATAAAATGATTAATTATGATTATTAGAGTATATTTTGATTCGGTTGCGTCATATTTTACTAGTTTTGGAGCAACAGACTTTAGTTTCAGTTGTTGGAGCATCTTTGGAGCCGGTTATGGAACTCCGGAGCGAGGTAAGTCTCATTTCTAACCTTGTAAGAGGGAATTAACCCCATAGGTGAATTAAATCAATGCTTTCTTCTATTTGCGGGGGCTACGTGCGCACGAGGTGATGAGAGTCTGTACGTAACTACTAGCTATGCCTATGTCCGGGTAGTTTTAAGCTCACATCTTGCCTTGTTGATATTGTTATTGATTTATGTTTATTGTTTGTCCCGAGAGGGACCAAGATTGAGTTGCTCATTAAATGTTTTGAAAGGAGTTGAAATTGAGGAACTTGAGATTTAAAACGTTTCATTTGAACTTCGTAATTTCGAAAAGGATTGAGGAATGCTATAATAACTTAAGAAATCTATATGTAACCGCGTCGCATGTATGTTTCGCGAGCGGGGTAACTTCCTTAAAAAGCTACAAGCTGAATTTTCCTTATTTTTGAAAAGAATCAAGAAAGAGATATGATTTTTAAATGTTAAATTTATATTTGACCGCGTCGCAAGTATGATCCGCGAGCGGGGAGATTCCTTAAATTTATATATGACCGCGTCGTACGCATGATTCGCGAGCGGGGTATTTCCTTCTACCACTCTTATGGGATCGGGTCGTTCGCCTCGGCATGATTTATGTACCACACTCTCATAGGAGCGGGCCGTTCTCCTCGGCAGGTTAATAGATGCATCTATGGTTCGCGCCGTTCGACCCTCAGCATTGCACAGTTTACTTTTATGTTGGATCGGGTTGTACACCTCGGCATTTCCTATATATATATTATCCTCATGGAATCGTGCGTAACATTTGTCAAGAGGACTGTGTATCTGAGATTTTCCCCCGATTGGTATTATGACAACCTCTTTGATGAAATCCCCTATATATACATATATATATATATATATATATATATATATATATATATATATATATATATATATGCTCCGTTTATGGAGGGAACTTGCTAGTTGAAAGCTTGAGCAAAATGTAAAGAGGAAAATTCTACCATATATTTTATACTCGTTTGTTTCATATATTTGCTATGTCTCGTATTCATTCACTTCTTTACTGTACTATATATTATTGGCTTCGGGGTTAGGCAGGATACTTACTGGGTAAGCGTTGATTTATGTACTCATACTAAACTTGCTGCAAATTTTGTTGTGGAGGCACATATCTATTATTGGCCTTGTGGGCGCAGCGGCGTGGTTGATACGGGGACTTAGGTGAGTTACATTTTATGAGACGATTCGCAGCCAGCAGAGTCACCTTCAGAGTAGTTGTATTTTCTTTTCTGGCCAAATTTGTATTCTGGACAATTATTGTATTTCATTTTATCTTCCTAGTTGATTTTCATGCACTTGTGACACCGAGTTCTAGGATGATTCTGGGATTATTCAGTATTGAAATTTGTGAAAAACATTATTATTTACTCTGTAAAGTTCATCATTTATTATTTAATTGAAGGAAATTTACGATTTCAGAAATATTAAAAAAAGGGGATTTACTAATTATTGGTGTTGGCTTGCCTGACAATAGTGTCCGACACCATCACGACCTTTCAAGGATTTTGGGTTGTGATTACACGGTATCCGAGCACTAGGTTCACTTAGGTCTCATGAGACATGAGCGAGTCTAGTAGAGTTATGCGGATCGGTACGGAGACGTCTATACTTATCTTCGAGAGGCTACAGGGTTGTTAGGAGCACTTCCCTTCTTGATTCCTCATCGTGCGGTTTGATTTCCTTTGATTCTTAGGCCTTCATTTCTTTTCCATTCACTCTTATGTGACGTGAAGCACTGGTTATAAATCGTGAATTGAGGAATTTTAATGGTACTACAAATGTGGTGCAGGATGTTTCTCCTTGTGTAGTTGATTGGACTATTGTCATCGCCTTGTGGAAGGATATTCTGTCATTTTAGCTCAGTAATTGAACTTGTGAGAGCTTTGAGGCTATGCACAGTTTGCTATGATGCTCAGGAGTTATTGTCGCACAGTATTGATGTGATGGTATGATGCTTCCCTATGTGTCGGGGCAGTGAATGATTTGGAAGGAGGTTTACTTAGTGCATGGTTTCGAGATTCAGTATCTTATTTAGGCGGAGGAAAAGCAATTGGCCTATAAATGTCCAGATTTGGGTTGATGGAGTAACGGGGCTTGGTATTTTCTTGTGTGATGGAATCTTCATCCGAGGTGTGGTGTCGTCGTCCTTGATTGAATGTGTTAAGTTCGACAGTATTATGATTTTCTTCGATTCGCCTTTGGGGCAGGGTAGCATATGGGTTCTATGGTAGGATGACTACACGCCTTGAGAAAGTTTAGAGTGATTTAGGATTCATGGTGGACCGTGACTAGGTCTACAGACTTAATTTGGAGTATTGGCTGCTATATTGAGGAAGATTGGGTGTGACAGGAGGGAGTTGCTTGATATGAAGAAAGATACAACATGACTTTGGATTGGAATGTATTGTCGCACCTTTAGTTGATGTCCATGAGGAGTGAACGGACCTGTACAGCTGGTGAAGGAGCACGAGCTCAGGATGGGTTACTGATTTCGTAGTTATTGTACCTAGTGCAGCGACATTGGATGATGTCGGCATGAAATTTCCACAGGTGGGTTATATCCTATGAGCAGGTTAGCGGTTGCATGGTGTTGATGGGGCTGTCATGAAAGAATTCTACTGGCTATCCGGTAAGATATTGACTATATAAATGTGGCTAGTGGTTTGGAGTGTTCATTAAAGGTCAATAGAAGGATTTTAAGGAATTTGGTGGGTTGATTGTGCTAGATCATGTCGATGAAGGAAGAATCTTGGTGGGTTCCAGGCTTATGCAATGGTAGCTTCAAGCTAAGTGGGAGAGTCCCACCGCATACAGTTGGATTGCATAGTCATCTGTTTATAAGATTTTTGGTCATCGGCATACTGATGGGTTATTACGACTAAGGAAAGAGAACATCAGTGGTAATTTGAGCAAGCGATTTGAGGAATGTGTGCTATAGTAGGCCTTATTGACTCATGTTCAGGTTTTGGGAAGGTTCAAGATTTATGCTTCGTGTAAAGGTGATTTATAAAGGAAGTGATTCAGCTAGGTGCTTCATGAGAGGGCGTTCATGTGCTAGTGGAGCCTGGCAGTTTGATTATATTCAGGACTAAGTCATAGTGGGTGACTCTCAACAACGGTCCTAGTGGATTCAAAAGTTAAAGTGTGGTGCATAAGGATTTCGAGTCCGTAGTATGGTCATGTATTGAGTTGTTCCAGCGGATTATAAAAGTGGCTTGGAGTGTTCTTTGTTATCTTCGGTATGTGGTGTAGCAATGGAAGAATGGGAGAAAATATCTTCGAAATTGGAATGGAAATATCAGAATGGGTGTACCAGTTGAAGATGCAGATGTGCGCATAAGGAGGTGTGAGATGGTTCGTGGGTTTTGGGGATAGTGTTGTCTCGTGAGATGGGGTCACCCAGGTTGTGTGCGGATTGAGTTCGTTATATTGATAAAGGAGCTGTTGTTATTTCTAAGGAAGATCCAGAGTAAATTAGGAGAAGTCGAGTTCGGTTAGCAATGGTTGAATCGGCATAGTGATGGCAATGATCAGCTTCTTCAGTGTGTTGGGTTATTCATGTGATTTGTGACGGTACGTGTGAGGTTTGACGGTCGCGGTAACTGATCTTATTTGGAGGCTTTCGAGTATTATGGCATGTTATGTACAGATGGATCCTGGAAGGGTTATGGTGGTTTAGACCACTACTTGAGGTTGGTATTTTCTGTGGATATGAGGATTCAGTCGCGTGTTGTAATGTTTCTCTTGGAATGAGTTAAGTAAAAGGTTTCTATGTGATGAAGTGTTTACCCTATTAGTAGTTCGGAAGTTAAGATAAAATTTTTGTGCTCTTGCGCATTGGCATAATTAAGTGCAGTGATCAACATGGTGATTTGGAAGTTGAGGATCAAGGTTGCGGTTCAGTGTTAGCAAGAATGTTACGAGCTTAGAGCCAGCTGGTATTGTTTTTAGCGTCACCTAAGGTCGCTGTCCTGTGTAAGAGGCTTTGAGTAGTGATTTCGGATTTTTTATTTGCTTTACAACATTTATGCGGCCGGTGGTATAGATGTGCAGACTTGTTATCTGGTGCGGAAGGTCGTGGGACCACGTCCCACGGGGGAGATTGTATAAGTGTGACATGTAGTCACTGGATTGATCGAAGATTGGAACCAAGTATGGAGATTGCAGTACTATTGTTCATGTGAGAATTTATTCCTGGAGGGCGCTCAGTTCATTTGGTTGTGGACTGTGGGAGTTTGTTCCGGTTATGATGGTTGTTCTCGTGTGTTATAGGAAAAGGGTTATTTTGGATCCTTGAAAGGTTAATAGCCTAGTTCGGTGCGATCCGAATCGACTTGAGGTCTGTGTATAGATTTAAATATGAATATGGGCTTTATACCAGGCCGGATGTGTTCATTTCAGCATAATGCTCCTTGTGGAGGAGTATTCGGACGTTGGACGTCGTTTTATCGTTGGCTATTTCATGTAATACTATATTGCACCGTGTGAGTTGTGAAATGGATTGGTAAATTTTATATGTGTTGGGGTCCCGCATAGCGATGGTGTTATGTGAGCAGGATGGCTATCGAGATTCAAATCATATATCGCACCTTAATTGTACTTGAGTTTTGTAGCGTATGGCGCTATCTGTCTCCCCATTGATGGTATTATGCAGTTAGCGTGCTTGTGGCCGATATCTGGGTATTTTGTAGTAATGAGCATTCTAGCTCGATAAGTATCTCTTTATGTGAATTTTATGTGTGGATCGGGTGGCACGCCACCACGGGTATGCTGTTTGGATCGGGTTTCACGCCGCAACAATGGGATGTTGATTACAGTCCGCTATATCTATTTTTGTGTGTTTTGTATTCCATTTTCTGGAGAAGGTCCATAACACCTTTTCGGTTGTCTAATTAGTTACGTGGGTTGAGTAATCCTTTCTAGAGTTCATTTTCCTTATGTATTACGTTCGAATTGGTAGCTTGTTGGCACATTGTGGCATCACATGAGACTTTTGATCGTGTTTGAGGTGGCTTATTGCCTGAGCAGCTTATACTAGGTGAGACGAGATTATTGGATCCGGGATCAGTGCGATCAGATTATGTAAATTATAGTAAAGAGCAAATACCATTATTTGGTTATAATGGGGAGATGATTCTAGTCAGGAGGAGAGGCTTAATGATTTGTTGACTCGGCAGTCGGTTATGAACTTCTACACGTCTCTTCCATCGTGGCGGTATTGCAAGAGTTGGAACCAGACTTATATATGTCGTAGGTGCATGGTGAACATCAGATTCGGGGAATGTCGGCTTTTATGATCAGAGAATGTTATTATGGTTAGGTGAATGTTGTGGTGCATTGCGTGAATTCGACAAAGGTGTGCAGTCATATTCCGGTACATCGTGTGGTGATTGATACGATGTTCGTAGGTTGGAAGCAGGCCTGGCAGAGAGTTCCAGATATTGGAACTGGGCTCTAAGGCTTTTTTGCCTAAATAAAAGAGAATATCTTCAGATTTGATCGAGCTAATGTTCTCAGCTGAGTTGTGGTAGCACGGGTAGGTGCACGAGGTGCTAAACAGTGATTTCAGGCGACTCCAGCGTAGTTCTTAGCACGTTCGGGGACAAACGCATGTTTAAGTGGAAGAGAATATAACGACCCGATCGGTCGTTTTGAGCCCTAGCACGTCGATCAATAGTTTGAGGCCATGCGTAGCTTCACTTCAGGTATTATGACTTGTACGGGTGGTCAGAATTGAATTTCGGGAAGTTTGGAGTTGATTTGGAAAGAAAATTCTAAGTTCGGATGCTTTAAGTTGGAACAATTGACTAAGGTTGGATTTTTGAATGAACGATCTTGGAATCACAATTTGAATGTTCCAACAGGTTCGTATGATGAAGTCGGACTTGGGCGTATGTCCGGATCGTATTTTGGATGACCCGGGAGCGTTTCTGCGCCTATCGTGGATGTTTGCATTTTGGAAGAATTTCATAAATTTGGGTTGAAGTGTATTTCAATGTTATCGATGTCCGTTTGGGATTTTGAGTTTTGGAATAGCTCTGTATGGTGATTCTGGTATTTGGAGCGCGTCCGGAAGTGGATTCGTAGGTTCGTAGGTCATTTTGTAGTCATTTGGCTAAGGCTAGAAATTTGAAGGTTTTTTTGAGAAGTTTGACCGAAAGTGGACTTTTTGATATCGGGGTCGGAATCCAATTCTGGAAGTTGGAGTAGGTCCGTAATGTCAAATGCGACTTGTGTGCAAAATTTGAGGTCAATCGGACGTGATTTGATAGGTTTCGGCATCGATTGTAGAAGTTGAAGTTTCAAAGTTCATTAAGTTTGAATTGGGTTGCGATTCATTATTTCGATGTAATTTTATGTGATTTGAAGGCTCGACTAAGTTCGAAATGTGTTTTGGAACATGTTGGCATAATTGGTTGAGGTCCCGAGGGCCCCGAGTGTGTTTCATGTTGGTTTCGGGTCAATTTTCCCATGCTTTTCTCCTATTGATGCTGGTTCTGGTATCCTTCATCGCGAACGCGGGGAGGAGATCGCGTTTGCGAATAAGGATTTGTGGGCTGGAGAAAATTACTCATCGTGAACGCGAGGTGTAGGCCGCGAACGTGGTGAGGTTGACTGAGGAAACTACACGAACGTGAAGGGGTAATGGAGAGTGCCTAGAAGAAATGATGAGCTAGGCCTAAGGCCATTTGGCCTACGCGAACGCGAGGGGTCTGGGTAGCTAGCCTTCGCGAACGCGACCGGTATGATGCGAATGCGAAAAGGAAATTTTGGTCAGGAACCTTTGGCCTTCGCGAATGCGATCCTTTGGTCGCGAACGCGAAGAAAGGCGGACCTGGGCTAGGCAGAATGTTTTTAAGCGGGGTTTGAGTTCATTTCACCAATTTTTCACACGGCTTGGGGCGATTTTTGGAGCTTTTGAAGAGGGTATTTCATCATCAACCATGAGGTAAGTAATTTCTACTAGTTGTGAGTTACATACAAAGGATTATACACGAATTTAGACATGAAAATTTGTAGAAATTTGGGAGTTTGAAGGAAAACCTAGAAATTGATATTCTTGGATTTTGACCACGAATTTGGGCATGGAATTGGGAATAAATTATATATTTGAGTTCGTGGGGTTATGGGTAAATTTTATCTTCAAACATTTTTGGAATTCGGGCATGTGGGCCTGAGGGTGATTTTATCAACTTTTCGAATGGGGTTGGAAATTGTTATTAAGTGATTAATTATGAGTATTAGAGTATATTTTGATTTGGTTGCGTCATATTTGACTAGTTTTGGAGCAATGGACTTCAGTATGAGTTGTTGGAGTGGCTTTGGAACCGGTTATGGAACTCCGGAATGAGATAAGTCTCCTTTCTAACCTTGTAAGAGGGAATTAACCCCATATGTGAATTAAATCAATGCGTGTTTGAGGGGGGCTACGTACGCACGAGGACACGAGAGTCTGTACGTAGCTACCAACTATACCTATGTACGGGTAGTTTTTGGCTCACATCTTGCCTTGTTGATATTGTTATTGATTTATGTTTATTGTTTGCTCCGAGAGGGAGCGAGATTGAGTTGCTCATTAAATGTTTTGAATAGGTTTAAATTGAAATTGAGGAACTTGAGATTTAAAAGGTTTCATTTGAACTTCATAATTGCGAAAAGGATTGAGGAATGTTATAATAACTTAAGAAATCTATATGTAACCGTGTCGCATGTATGTTTCGCGAGCGGGGTAACTTCCTTAGAAAGCTACAAGCTGAATTTCCCTTTATTTTTGAAAAGAATCAAGAAAGAGATATGATTTTTAAGTGTTAAATTTATATTTGACCGCGTCGCTGATAAGTTGGTATTTTACCCACTTATCTCTTCTTAATACTTAGGCTTTTGTATGATTTTGTTGAGAAACAAAGGCATTTATTGAGGTTTATTAGCATATTTTAGGTATCAAGTGATTTAGAAGTGATGGTGAAGAAACCAAGTGAAAACGAGTCAAAAAGAAGCTAAAATGGACAAAGGAGATCTGCCCAAGGAATTACCCTTTGCGAACGCGAAGTGTTAGATGCGAACGTGAAGCATTAGTACAACAAGCCTTCGCGAACGCGAGATGCTGTACGTGAACGCGAAGAAGGAGGAAGCCAACCTTGGTGAATGCGAAGTTATAATCGCGAACGCGATGAAGCAGGAGACAAACCTTCGCGAACGCGAAGCAGATATCGCGAACGCGAAAGAAGCAAAAATCAAACCTTCGCGAACGCGAAGTGTTGTTCGCGAACGCGAAGAAGAAACTGGGTGGAAAAAATGGGCAGTTCTGGAATTTCACGATTTTGACTCCAAACCATTTTAATACACGACTTGGAGGATATCATATCTTGGAGGAGTTTTGGCTTAGTTTCAGTCCATATACTAGAGAGAACAAGTCTTGGAAGCTAGGGTTCTTGCACACACACTTGGATCTTGAAGATTTGAAGATTTTGGTTGAGAATTTCTTACTCCTTTATGCTCATTTCTTTATTTCCTTGCTTTGTATTGTATATCTAAGTGTGTAGTATTTATTTCCAACACTTGAATCTTGTTTATGGAAATATTCATATTTAATGTGTGGATTAAATACCTTGTTGTGCTTATGTATTGAACGATTTTTATTTATTATGAAGCGAGTTGTTGTTTCTTTAATTATTCTTATTCGTGAATGTTTCCAAAGGGATTATCTAACCCTAGGACTCGCCCATTTCCTTCGGATTAATTTTTGGAAAAATAGTTCGGAGTTGGGAAAGATTAATTAACAAGAACTTGAAGCGTTAACCCTCACTTTATAGATTCTACCTAGGGATAGGAATGATTTACTTGTAGCCATATTCGGGTGTGCTTAATATCTTTATTGTTTTAGGGATAATTCAATTAGAAATTCTTGTTAGTCTTCGAGAGAAGCTAATATAGAATTATTATCCGAGGCTAATAAATAATAAACTCATTCATATTTATAAAATTATAAAATATATTGGATCGTTACTTGAGTGTAAATCCCGATGCACCCATGCTTGTAGCCATTGATCATTTTACTTGTTTTCTAGGTTAGTTTGTGTTTTCGCACTTAGCTATAATATTTTCTCAACAACCATTCTAAGTGTTTGGCATTGCATAATAAGTGATAATTCTCTTACATTCCTAATTGCCTATATATTATTCTCTATGGGATTCGACCCCGACTCATAGTTGGGTAAATTATATTGCATGCGACCGTGTCCATATACTTTTTAGTAGTGGATTTGGACGTCATCAAAATTGGCGCCGTTGCCGGGGAATAATTTGGCGTAATTTAGGTTGTTTGATAAATAAGCATAAGTGCTTTGGTCCAAACTTGTGAATATTTGTGTAATTATCTTTCTTACCTTGGTCTATATTTTTTTGTCTGTTTCTTGTTTATTTTCTTAGTTTTGAATTAAAAAAAATAAATAAAAATATATGGCATCATATAATGAAAATTGGTCGGATGGTAGTTGTTCATACTTTGATTACCCTTGTCCTTATTGTGGAGGACCACACTCGTGGCAAAATTGATTAAATTCTCCCGGGGGTGGATTGTGCGCACAATCCCAAACCTACAAGTGGAGTATTTGTGATAAGTGTGGTCGTCAAAAAGGTCATTGGGATGATTGTGCTTATTTGTCCTTCCCTTCCCCAAGCCCCCGCTATGATGATTCTACTTTTTGTGATGAAAATTATAGGGATATGGAAGTGGAAGAAATTGAGCATGGTCAAAATGGAGAGTTTAAGCTCATGTTAGAATGCCTGCTTGAAGGAGGAAACAAAGAGCCAAAAGCCTTGGAAGAGCTTTTGGAAAATAGTTTCCAAAATGATTTGGTGCTTGAAAGGTTAAACTTACAAATGGGAGAAAATGCTTGAAGTTTTAGAGGTCCAAAAAGCCTCGAAAATGGATGATATCCAAGAACCTTCCTTAGATGTGGAAGCCCAAAATCCTTCCTTGGCACTTGATCAAAACCAAGAAGAACTCTTAAATGCTCAAAATGAAAGGATGATGCTCATGTTGGAGGCCATTCTTGAATATGAGGAGAAGCAAAGCTTGGCACTCGAGGACTTAAAACAAGCACTAACGCAAAATGATGATAATATACGCACCTTGGAAAATCAAGTGAAAATAATGGTTGAGGCTCACTATGCCCACCAACTTGAGAGTGTGGAAAGAGATCAAGAAGAGTCCGACTTCGAGGAAGAAAGCGAGCTTTATTTTTATGAATCAAGAATTGAACATCCGCCAACCGACACCATGAGTGTTAATGATGCCAAGAAAAATATGAAATTAGAGTCAACCGGTGTAAGTGAAAATATGGTTGAAGTCGACTCTAGTCCGGGGGTAAAAGAGAATGTCAAAATTTAGGAAGATTTGCAATTTGAAGGCTTGGGGTTGCATTCAAGCATTTTTCAACCTTGGAATTGCATGGTGATATGGGAATTGAGCCGTGCGAATCCATATGGAAGTACAAAGAAGAAAAAGAAGAGCCATACATTTTGCAATTTGCATATTCAAAAAGGCAAAATGACATTCCTCACAAGAAAGCCAAGAAACACAAAATGAAGAAATCAAAGTTTGGCTTGATCATTTACTTACCACCACCCCTCGTTGCTCGTGGTCAGAAGCTTGATTCCAAGTTAGGTGTCCAATTCATATTGTCCAAGTGGCGAGAAAAGTGGTAAAGTTGATCCGCGTCGTGCCATTACGTTAAATGCGGCGCTTGGTGGGAGGCAACCCATTGTTTTCAAATATTTTACTCGTTTATGAAATTTTCTATTTTAGAATAGCTTTGTATATTATTTTTGACTAATCTGCCAAGTTTCACATTTTTTTTTGGAGTTGTTTTGAGCAGGTGGCATGGTCCGGGCAGTCCAAACCAGTAGCTGCTGATAAATTGCAGAAACAGGTCTTCGCATTCGCGATATATCCTTCGCGTTTGCGAAGGTTTGTCTCTCAGGTTCGCGTTCGCGACAGAACCTCACATTCGCATCCAGGAGCCTTTTCTAAAGCTTCGCATTCGCGTGGTTCCACTCACGTTCGCGACCATTGGCAAGATTTACCCTTCGCGTAGGCGACCATGCCCTCGCGAACGCATAGGGTCAGGTAAGTTTGAAAATTGTTAAAACACTGGAAACGAACGGTTGACCCTTTTTGTTTCTTTTTGGCTCAAGAACAACTCTCACTACTCCTTCACCATAATCTTCAAGCTTATTTGCAAGGTATGTAATTTCCTCTCTTGTCTCTTAACTCTCTCTTCTCTTCTTGGTGTAAAATAATAGAAGAACAACCATGGTTGTTTGGTCTTTAGGGTTCAAATTTTGAGTATTAAAATGTCAAATTCGTGCGTGAAATTGGTTGTGCTTGCTGGGTGAGGTTGGTTGAATGTGTATATGTGATTAATAGTGTAAAAGTTTGGGCAAGATGTGTGCTGAAGTTGATTGAAAAATGAGAAAGAAAAGAGGGCACACACATTGCTTGACGAAATGCCTGAACGAAAAATAGGCCTGTGCGAAGAAGATTACCTTCGCGAACGCGAAGGCCAAATTCTGAGCAAAAGTTTTTTGACCTTCGCGACCGCGATGGTACGGTTGCGAACGCGAAGGTCTAAATCTGGGCAAAAAAAAATTTTGCTCTTCGCGAACGCGATTGTTATCTTGCGAACGCAGAGAGCAATCACTGGAAATCCTTTTATTGGCGAAAAATAGTAACTTTGCACAGCTCTACCCGAGACCTTTTTCGCCCATTTCTTTAGCCTAAATACTTCCTAATACATTGTTTTAAGTGTCTATATGAGCTTTTAACATTGTTGGTCTATTTTGTAGGTACTTTGGGCATACAATGGATCTGGTACACAATGAAATTGAGCAAGAACATGTCCCTTGAAGCTGAACAAGAGGAACCCTTTGATCATGACCGGTTTCTATCTGCAGCATGTGAGCAAAAATATGATGAACGCTTGTCAAAGACCATCGTCCAGGAAAGAGGCATAAATATGGAAAAGGTTGAAGCTAAAATGCCGGGCTTCTACACAAGATTGGTAGAAAGCAGGTGGATTTGTTTTGCCGAGCAACCAAATAATGCCAATCATACAGTAGTTTTGGAATTTTATGCAAACACCTTGAGGACCGACTTCCAAGGTACCTTAATTACTACTGTGCGGGGTGTGCAAGTCCATTTCAGCCTTGAGATAATCAACGGAATTTATGGCCTTCCCAATGCCGATAATGAGGTATACAGAGACATAGCTAAAGAAGGAGGAAACCAGTGGTTAGTGGACAAATAACATGATGGGGTGACCCCAAAGTGGATGACAGTGCACAAGGGAGTCGATTCTCATGATTTCACGGCCGAGGCAAAGACATGGCTCTCTATTATCTGTGCAAGAGTCTTGCTTTCTACAAATGACACTGATGTGATACCAGAGAGGGCACTGATAATTGCTGCTATCATGGATGGGCTACCTGTGAACGTGGGGGAGCACATTGTTAGAGAAATTGAGGAAGCCACCCATGGGAGGTCCAAGAGCCTATTCTTCCCATCCTTGATCACTCGACTATACTATGATGCTGGGGTGTTAAAACGCCCAGATGATGTTGAGAAAGGTCCGGGAAATCCAATGATCCATCCTTTATTGAAAAGGGGACCCAGTGACAAGCAAAAAAAGAGGAGAATTGATGTGGCATCCTCTTCATTTGGGCAGTTCTCTAAGGCCACCACCGATCCCATTGGATCCTTTGCACATGCAGCAGGATCATTTGACCCCATGGGACCACTCCAGTCCGGCCCTCACACTATGCGTCACTTATCCAGTCATATACATGAAGTAGATGCACACATTAGGCAGCCCATAGATGGCCTTCCTACCGGCCCACATGGGGCTAGCACATCTACTGGCACTGCTACCCCACTATCCCTGGAGGGCGTGGTCAAAGAGCAAAAAGCCATAACTGGTAAGATGGAGGCCATGAACAACAGGTTGGAAAATATGAGCCGCCGACAAGGGAAGATTGAGAAGCGGCAGAGAAAGTTCAAAGAGCATGAGAAAAAGAAAAGCAAATTCTTGTCCAAAATGATGCACAAGCTGAGTTCATTTTGTGGCTCACATGGGTCAGAGGACGACGATGATGAGGATTTGGAGCTCAAATTTCCCACCACCTCTAGCTCCGAGTGATGCATTTTCAAGGAGCACCTCCTTTATTTTATCTTATTTTGTTTTGTTGCATTGAGGACAGTGCAACACTTTAGATTGGGGGTGACTCATTTACATGTGATGATGTAGTTGGAGCATGAATATATTTTTCTTTGTGATAACTTGTGTAGATTGGTTGACATAGTAGTTTATTAGTGATAGTTTGAAGTTTAATTCTAACATGTTAGCATTAATTTTTCTTTTTATTTTTCATAGTAGTATTAATGAAATTCCTTGGTTTTCTTTATACCGCGGTTCTTTTCCAAGGAATTTATTTGTGTTGAACCGGGTGACTTTTCCCTATGATAGATGGCGTGACAACTTTCTTAATGGGTTAGTCTTGTTTAGTTTTTATTTTATTTTATTTTTATTATTATTATTAGTTAGTTTAGTAGCTAGTAGTGAATAAATTGGTTTTTGGGGGGTGATCTTGTGTCCATAAACCAACATGTGGCTTGCTTGGTGCCAACATGATTTAAACCTCGGCATATGAATTCTTGAGTTTTGAAAAAGAAAATAATTGAAGTAAAGATTATTGTCATGATTTTCAGACTCAAATTTTGGCTCTTTGATTCACTAAATAGTTTCTTAGGCATATGTGACTTCCTTGAGATTCATTGGTTTCAATTGGATTTTGGATTTGTATTCCACTTGAGTTTTCATGTGCCATGTGTGGTGAGATTTATTGTGAAGTTCTTTTGCATCATTTGTAGTCTAGAACTTGCCCGGAATGTGCTTTAAGGCGAAATCCTAGACTAACTTGGTTGGAAAAATGATGTTGGGCCTTCCTTGGACCGCTATTGTGCCTAATCTTCATACCCTTGCATATTTTACTTAGTCAACCCCTTTTGAGACTTTAAACCTTTTCTTTGGCAACCATGTTACAAACTATCGCTCTTTATTGATTTATTTTTGGCACCCTACCTCTTTAAGTAATTTGAAGTATGAACATAGGCTAAAAGCCTAAGTTTGGGGGTGAAGGGTGGAAAAGTTTTGATGTGGAAGTTGCTTAAAAGGTGAAAGGTGATTAAAAAAAAGAAGAAGAAAAAAGTGAATAAATGGAAGACTAGGTGATATATAAAAAATAAAAAAAAATAAAAAAAAAAATTCGAAGAAAGGGTGGAAAAGTTCTTGAAGGAAGTGTACTTTGATTGTTGAAAAATTGTATTACTTAGGGAGGTTTTGAGTCATTCTTCCAAATTGTGCCCTACCTTAACCAAAAGCCTAAACTACAACCCTTTTAAGTCCTAATTGATTTTGAACCAAGTGTGTCTACATTAGTGGAGAAATACATGAAGGGCAAGCTTATGTTACTACTTGTGTGCATTTGAATATCTTTGTGTGTGAGAGAGAGTTAATTCTTTCCATTTGATATCCCATGTACGTGTTGAATTGCAATTTATGAGTTTGGGATTCTCTCTTAAAGTGCGAGGGCACATGAGATTTGAGTTGTGAATTTAACTCCATTTTCAATTGGGAGGAATGAGCGAGGGAAGATAATTGTGATAGAGAGGCAAATTTTGAAGCTTTAGTGTCATGACTTGGTTGCTACTTTGATTAATATAGTGTATGTGCACTTGAATTGAAATAAAATTTGTGAGTAGTTGGTGATTCATATGTTTTGGATTAATTGTTGGTACCAACCGAAGCCATTAGATTGTGCTTAAGTGAACCCTTTTGGCTTGCAATGATGTTTGGTATGCCATTGAGCTTGATTGGTAATTTTATTGAAGGATGTTCTTAGTTGTTGAATTGCTTGAGGACAAGCAATAGTTTAAGTTTGGGGGTTTGATAAGTCAGTACTTTACCCACTTATCTCTTCTTAATACTTAGGCTTTTGTATGATTTTGTTGAGAAACTAAGGCATTTATTGAGGGTTATTAGCATATTTCAGGTATCAAGTGATTTAGAAGTGATGGTGAAAAAACCAAGTAAAAATGATCAAAAAGAAGCTAAAATGGACAAAGGAGATCTGCCTAGTGAATTACCCTTCGCGAACGCGAAGGGTTAGATGCGAACGCGAAGAAGGAGGAAGCCAACCTTCGCGAACGCGAAGGTATAATCGCGAACGCGATGAAGCAGGAGACAAACATTCGCGAACGCGAAGGAGATATCGCAAATGCGAAAGAAGCATAAATCAAATCTTCGCGAAAGCGAAGTGTTGTTCGCTAACGCGAAGAAGAAACTGGGTGGAAAAATTGGGTAGTTCTGGAATTTTACGATTTTGACTCCAAACCATTTTAATACACGACCTAGCTTATTTATCGGGAACATATCATATCTTGGAGGATTTTCAGCTTATTTTTAGTCCATATACTAGAGAGAACAAGTCTTGGAAGCTAGGGTTCTTGCACACTCACTTGGGCCTTGAAGATTTGAAGCTTTTGGTTGAGAATTTCTTACTCCTTTATGCTCATTTCCTCATTTCCTTGCTTTGTATTATATATCTAAGTGTGTAGTATTTATTTCCAACACATGAATCTTGTTTATGGAAATATTCATATTTAAAGTGTGGATTAAATACCTTGTTGTGCTTATGTATTGAACGATTTTTATTTATTATGAAGCGAGTTATTGTTTCTTTAATTATTCTTATTCTTCAATGTTTTGATTAAATACCTTGTTTCTTATGAAACGATTAAATACTTGCCCATTTCCTTCAGATTAATTTTGGGAAAAATAGTTCGGGTTGGAAAAGATTAATTAACAAGAACTTGAGGCGTTAACCCTCACTTTATAGATTCTACCTAGGGATAGGAATGATCTACTTGTAGCCATATTCGGGTGTGCTTAATATCTTTATTGTTTTAGGGATAATTCAATTAGAAATTCTTGTTAGTCTTCGAGAGAAGCTAATTTAGAATTATTATCCGAGGCTAATAAATAATAAACTCATTCATATTTATAAAATTGCGAAATATATTGGATCATTACTTGAGTGTAAATCCCGATGCACCCATGCTTGTAGCTATTGATCATTTTACTTGCTTTCTAGGTTAGTTTATGTTTTCGCATTTAGCTATAATATTTTCTCAACAACCATTCTAAGTGTTTGGCATTGCATAATAAGTGATAATTCTCTTACAGTCCTAATCGCCTATATATTGTTCTCGGTGGGATTCGACCCCGACTCATAGTTGGGTAAATTATATTGCATGTGACCGTGTCCATATACTTTTTAGTAGTGGATTTGGACGTCATCAGTCGCAAGTATGATCAGTGAGCGGGAAGATTCCATAAATTTATATATGACCAGGTCGCAGTATGTTTCGCGAGCGGGGTATTTCCTTCTACCACTCTTATGTGATCGGGTCATTCGCCTCGAGAGGATTTATGTACCACACTCTCATGGAAGCGGGCAGTTCACTTCGTCAGGTTAATAGATGCATCTATGGTTCGCATCGTTCGACCCTCAGCAATATACAATTTACTTTTATGTTGGATCGGGCCGTACGTCTCGGCATTTCCATATATATATATATATATATATATATATATATATATATATATATATATATATATATATATATATTATCCTCATGGAATCGTCTTTGATGAAATCCAATATATATATATATATATATATATATATATATATATATATATATATGCTCCGGTTACGGAGGAAACTTGCTAGTTGAAAGCTTGAGCAAATTGTAAAGAGGAAAATTGTACCATATATTTTATACTTGTTTGTTTAATATATTTGCAATGTCTCGTATTCATTCACTTATTTACTGTACTATATATTATTGGACCACTAGTACGTGTCAAAGTCGACCCCCTCGTCACTACTTCTTCGGGGTTAGGCGGGATACTAACTAAGTACGTATTGATTTACGTATTCATATTACACTTGTTGTACATTTTGTTGTGCATGCACATATCTATTATTGGCCTTGTGGGCGCAGTGGCGTTGTTGATACGGGGACTTAGGTGAGTTGCATTTTGTGAGATGATTCACAGCCAGCAGAGTCTCCTTCAGAGTATTTGTATTTTCTTTTCTGTCTAAATTTGTATACCAGACAGTTATTGTATTTCATTTTATCTTCCTAGTTGATGTTCATGCACTTGTGACACAGGGTTCTGGGATGATTCTGGGATTATTCAGTATTAAAATTTGTGAAAAATATTATTATTTACTCTGTGAAGTTCATCAGTTATTATTTAATTGGTGTTGCCTTGCCTGACACTAGTGTCCGACGCCATCACGACCTTTCAAGGTTTTTGGATTGTGACATTGGTCATAAGTTCTAGTCGGGTTTTGGACTACCCGGGAGCGTTTCGGCGCTTAATAGTGAAAGTTGACTATTTGAAGGTTTTAAAGTTCTTTAAATTTGTGTTGGAGTAGGTTTTGGTGTTATCTAGATTCGTTTGGAATTCCGAGCCTGAAAATAGTACCGTATGGTGATTTAAGACTTGCACGCAAAATGTGGTGTCATTCCGAGTAGTTTAAGTATGTTTCAGCGCGATCGGATTAAGTTGAAGGACTTGAAGTTCATAAGTTGATTCGAATTGGTTTGGGATGTGATTCTTTGTTTTGATGTTGTTTTAGGCGTTCCGAGGGTTTGAGTGAGGTCGTTTTATGATTTCAAACTTGTTGGTATGTTTGGACGGGGCCTCGGGTGTTAATCGGACGAGGTGTGGAACTCATTTGAACTTGGAAGAGCAGCTGAAGCACCAGGTTTCTGGTGTAATCGCACCTGCGGAAGGCTAGCCGCAAGTGTAGGCTCACAGAAGCGAGCCATGGACCACAGAAACGGCGCAACACAGGCTGCCCAGTGATTGCTGAAGCAGCGAAGGGACTGCACCAGTGGAAGCATAGGTGCGAAGGAAGCCATCGCAGAAGCAGGACGAGCACGCAGGTGCGATGCACACACCTCAGAAGCGAATAAGTCAGCTGAGGGGGAGGACCGCATCTGCGAGGCCCTTTCCGCATATGCGTCCAAGGAGATATAGGTGCGGAAATCGCTGAAGGCATATCCTTCATTTAAGTCGGGGTTAGAACATTTTGGGGTCATTTATTTCACTCTTTGGGGAGATTTTTGAGCCGGTTAGAGAGGGGTTTTCACTAGCTATTTGTGGTAAGTAATTTCTACCTAATGTGAGTTAAATACATAGTTTATGGGTACACTTTTACATATAAATCTAGAAAAGTGTATTTTTAGTTAAAAAAAACCTAGGTTTTGATAAAACAAAATGCGATTTAACCACAAAATGGTTATGTAATTGAGTTAAAACTATATATTTGAGTTCGTGAGATTATAGGTAACAACTTTCTTCAAATATTTCTGGAATTCGGGCACGTGGGCCCGGGGTGAATGTTAGGAATCCTTCAAATTGGGGTTGGGTAATCACTATAATAGTTTGATTATGAACTTTTGAACATGTATTGATTAATTTATATAACGTTTGGCTAGCTTTGGATGGTTCAACACCGAGTTGGAACTTTAGAGCAGAATTTTGACCGGAACGTGAGCTTTGAGACCGGAACGTTTGGCTAGCTTTGGATGGTCTAACCTTGTAAGAGGGAATTTACCCAATAGGTGATTTATATTATTGTTTTCCTGTAATTGTGGAGGCTTCGTACGTCCGAGGTGACGAGAGTCCGTGCGTAGCTACAATTTATGTTGTGTCCGAGTAGTTTAGGACCCAAATCATGAATTATTTGAATGTCACACCTGATTTCTTAATTAAAGTGTCTACAATATATTAAACTTGTTAGAGGAATTGTGAAAGATGGTTAGAAGAATTTGTACTACATTGTGTGCTAGCCTTTAATAACGTTAAGTCAAATGCTTACAACGTATCCACTCTTCTTGTGGAGAGGGCCGAACGGCTCGGCAGTAGATAGATGCATCTATGGTTCGTGCCACTTGACCCTCGGCAATGTACACATTATTCTTGATCGGGCCGTACGACCTCGGCATAATTGTATGTGTTAATACTCAGATGTTAAATATATATTTGATATCATTTCATGGATTGAAAGGTTAAAAGTATATATAATGGGATTAATCTGGGACTTCCCATGTGTGAAAGAAAGTCATTGCTTCGTGCTTTTTATTGAGTTATTTTTATTATTTACATAAGCCTTACTACTTAGAATTTCTGTACTTTTATTGGTAGCCCCTAGTAAGTGTCGATGTCGACCCCTCGTCACTACTTCTTCGAGGTTAGACTTGATACTTACTGGGTACATGTTGTTTATGTACTCCACGCTACACTTCTGCACTGACCGTGCAGGATCTGAGGTAGGTGCATCTGGCAGTCCTACCGGTGCGCGTCCCATATATCTCGAGGCCTAGTGGTGAGCTACTTCCCGAGCTGTTCTACAGCTCCTAGAGTCTCTCTTCTGTATTTATGTTCTGTCTACATCATTTAAGACAGTAGTGTAGTATGTTTTGTATATTCTACTAGTAGCTCATACACTTGTGACATTAGGTCTTGGAAATTATGCTAGTAGATACATGTTGATTTTGATTATTTATTTCCTCTCATTTACTATTAAATTGTCTATTACTCACTTTTATGAAATCTTTTACTTCCTATTTGTTCAATAATTAAAAATCAACTATTTCCAAATTGTTAAAAGAAATAATCACGTAGCTATTTCACTATTGTCTTGCCTAGCGGTAACGTTGGGCGCCATCACGGCCTATAGGAGAAATAGGGTCATGACAACATGGTATCAGAGCACTAGGTTCACGTAGGTCTCACAAGTTATGAGCAGGCCTAATAGAGTCTTGCGGATCGGTGCGGAGACGTCCATACTTATCATCGAGAGGCTATATGGTGTTAGGAAACTACTCTTTCTTCATCTCCTAGTGTGTAGTTGATGTAGTACTAAGTAATTTTCTCTCATTCTCTCATAGATGGTGAGAACGCACACAACTGATGTACCAGACCATGGAGGAGCTGCTCTCCCTATTACTGAAGGCCGAGGCAGAGGCCGAAGAAAGTCTCCAGTTCGTGGTAGAGGATGAGTGCGTCCTAGAGCTGCTCCAGCTACACCACCAGTGGATCCAGTAGAGGATCCCATTATTGAGGAGCAGGGTGAGGTGTCTCGGTAGGACCAGGCCCGGTGTATTTCATGTCTGCACGGGGATTCCTGGAGGTCGTGGGCCGTATGCTATTGTTCATGGATACTATGACTCAAGCTGGTTTATTTCCAACAGACCCTTCCACATCTCAGGCAAGAGGGGGAGCACAGACCCCTACCGCACAGGCTCCAGCACACGCAGTTACCATATATCAGACCCCGAGCACACTGCCCATGGACGGAGCTCAGCCAGTTGCAGCAGCTATACCTGAGCCCATACCAGTTGCGACCGGTGATCCGCATAGGCTATTGGACAGATGGACCAGGCTAAAGCCTCCTGTCTTTGGAGGTGAGCTACACGAGGACCCCCAGGACTTTATTGACCGGTGCAGGGACAAACTACACAACATGAGGATATTGGAGTTCCATGGGTGGATTTTAATACTTTCCAGCTAGAGGGCAGGGCCCGTAGATAGTGGCAGTCTTATTTTCTTGGCAGACTAGAATGTTCTCCTCCCATGACTTGGGACTAGTTCACATGCCTCTTCTTGGACAGATATATTCCACCCTCTTAGAGGGAAGAGTTGTAATTTTAGTTAGAGCAGCTCCATCAGGGCCAGATGTTAGTGACCGACTGTGAGGAAAGATTCTCTGAGATGTCTCGTCATGCACTTATGATTGTTCCGACTGATGAAGAGAGAGTGTGGAGGTTTGTTGCAGGATTTCACTCCACCATCCAGGCCACTATGGCCCGAGAGGTTGAGATGGGGACTTCTTATGAGCTAGTGTAGAGATAGCTTGGCAAATCGAGGGTGCACGTCAGCGTGCTCGAGAGCAGGCTACGAGGTATAAGCGGTTCCGGTATTCTAGAGAGTTCAGTAGAGCCCAGACTAAGGGTAGGGGTCAGTTTGTGAGGGGAAGTCTAGCTGGCCCACATATCCCGCATCGCTGCCTCCTCGGGGTACTCCAGTGCGACCTTATTTTAGTGTCATGCTAGAGAGTTCTTACTGCTCGCCAGCTATTAAGGGTTCCTCCAGTGGGTATTCAGGCCATGAAGGTCAAACTTTAGCTCAGTAGTTCGCCGTAATGAGAGATTGTTTCGAGTGCGAGGATCTCAGTCATGTGCATTCATTTAGCCCCAAGCTTCGGTTCAAGGCAGTACAGCAGGTTCAACAGCCTATTATTCCAGCACCAGCTGCCCCACCAGCCGTCCGACCGCCCAGAGGCTGAGGGAAGGTGGGTAAGGATCATCCTAGAGGTGGAGGCTAGTCAGGTGGGGGAAGTTCATAAGTTGATTCGATTTGGTTTGGGGTGTGATTCTAAGTTTTGATATTGTTTTAGGCATTCTAAGGGTTCGAGTGAGTTTGTTTTATGATTTAAAACTTGTTGGTATGTTTGGACGGGGCCCCGAGGCCCTCGGGTGTTAATCAGACGAGGGGCGGAACTCATTTGGACTCGAAAGAGCAGCTGAAGCACCAGGTTTCTGGTGTAATCGCACCTGTGGAGGGCTAGCCGTAGGTGAGAGCTCGCAGAAGCAATCCATGCACCGCAGAAGCGGTGCAGCACAGGCTGCCCAGTGATCGTAGAAGCGGTGTAGGGACCGTACCTATGGAAGCGCAGGTCTGAAGGAAGCTATCGCAGAAGCGGAACGAGCACGCAGGTGCGACCCACGCACCGTAGAAGTGGTCTCGCAGAAGGGAGCTACTGGTCGTAGAAGCGAATAAGTTAGCTAAGGGGGAGGACCGCATCTGCGAGGCCCTTTCCGCAGATTCGGCCAAGGAGCCACAGGTACGGAAATCGCTAAAGGCAGAGCCTTCATTTAAGTCGGGGTTAGAACATTTTGGGGTCATTTATATCACTCTTTGGGGCGATTTTGGAGCCGGTTAGAGAGGGGTTTTCACTAGTTATTCGAGGTAAGTAATTTCTATCTAATGTGAGTTAAATACATAGTTTATGGGTAGATGTTAACATGGAAATTGAGAAAATTGTGGGTTTAGATGAGTAACCTAGGTTTTGATTAAACAAATTGAGATTTAACCATGAAAATGGTTATGGAATTGAGTGAAAACTATATATTTGAGTTCGCGAGGTTATGGGTAACAAATTTCTTCGAAATTTCCAAAATTCGGGCACGTGGGCCCGAGGGTGAATTTTAGGAATCCTTCTAATTGGAGTTGGGTAATAACTCTAATAGTTTGAATATGAACTTTTGAACATGTATTGATTAATTTATATAACATATGTCTAACTTTGGATTGTTCGACCCCGAGTTGGGACTTTAGAGCAGAATTTTAACCGGACGTGAGCCTTGAGACGAAGTAAGTCTCTTGTCTAACCTTGTAAGACAGAATTTACCCCATAGGTGAATTAAATTATTGTTTGCCTCTAATTGTAGGGGCTACGTACGTACGAGGTGTCGAGAGTCCATGCGTAGCTATTATTTATGCTGTGTCCTTGTAGTTTAGGACCGATATCATGAATTATTTGAATGTCGCACTTTGATTTGTTAATTAAAGTGCCTACAATATATTAAACTTGTTAGAAGAATAGTGAACGATGGTCAGGGGAATTTGTACTACATTGTGTGCTAGCCTTTTAATAACGTTAAGTCAAATGCTTACAATGTATCCTCTCTTTTTTGGAGCGGACTGAATGCCTCGGCAGTAGATAGATGCATCTATAGTTTGTATCGCTCGACCCTTGGCAGTGTATACATTACTCTTGATCGGGCTGTACCACCTCAACATAATCGTTCGTGTTAATGATCAGAGTTTAAATATGTAGTTGATATCATTTCATGGCTTAAAAGGTTAAAAGTATACATAAACAAATTAATCTAGGACTTAGCATGTGTGAAAGAAAGTCATTGCTTCCTGCTCATTATTGAGTTATTTTTATTATTTACATAACCCTTACTATTTAGAATTTGTGTTCTTTTATTGGTAGCCCCTAGTAAGTGTTGATGCCGACCCCTCATCAGTACTTCTTCGAGGTTACACTTGATACTTACTGGGTACATGTTGTTTATGTACTCACGCTCCACTTCTGCACTAACCGTGCATGATCTGAGGCAGGTGCATCTAGCAGTCCTACCGGCGCGTGTCCCAAATATACCGAGGCCTAGTGGTTAGTGTAACGACCTGTCCATTCATTTTGAGTGTATTAGCCCCAATCCCCTATTAAATACTTCCCCTGTATCATTTTCTGCTTATGTGAATTGGGACACTTAGTATATAAAGCGGAAGCTTAAGCCTTAGTATTTTGACTGTAGTCGGAACTGTGTGAAGACGACTCTGGAATGGAGTTTTGTCGGTTCCATTAGCTCCGTTGGGTGATTTTGGACTTCAGAGCGTGTCTGGAATGTGAATTGGAGGTTTGTAGCTGATTTAGGCCTTAATTGGCGAAAGTCGAATTTCGGATATTTTGACCGGTAGTGGACTTTTTGATATCAGGGCCGGATTCTGATTTAGGAAGTTATAGTAGGTCCACAATGTTGAATATGACTTGAGTGCAAAATTTGAGGTCAATCAGACATGGTTTGGTAGGTTTCAGCAACTATTGTAGAAATTTAAAGTTTCAAGTTCATTAAGTTTGAATTGGAGGGTGATTCTTGTTTCTAGCATTGTTTGATGTAATTTGAGGGCTCGACTAAGTTTGTATGGTGTTTTAGGACTTGTTGGTATATTTGGTTGAGGTCCCGGGGGCCTCGGGTGTGTTTCAGATGCTTAAAGGATTGAATTTATACTTAGGCAAATGGCTGAAGCTTCTAGTTTCTGGTACTTTCGCACATGTGGTGGGGAAACCGCAAGTGCGGGATCGCACATGCGCAAGGTTTATCGTAGAAGCGGAGTTGGGAGGTTTGGTCAGGGGTCGCAGGTGGGAGGCAATTTTCCGCATTTGCGATGCCCGCAGATGCGCCAAAGGAGCGCAGGTGCGAAGAGAGATCGCAGAAGCGGACAAGATTCCGCAGGCGTGCACTCGCAGGTGCGGCCCCTTTATCGCAGGTGTGGAGGCAGAGGGGGGTAAGTGGTTTGCTCCGAAGCACTTATTTCTTCGCACAAGCGGACGCGCAGGTGCGAGCCTTGGCTCTGCAGGTGTGGAAATGCCTGGGCAGAACCTACTTAAGCTAGACTTCGAGATGTTTGGCCATTTTCACCATTTTGAGCTCGGGTTTGGCGATTTCTTGATAGTATTTTGAGGGATTTAGTGAGGTAAGTCCCCTGTGTTTATTGTTTTTTAATAATATTGCTTCCCCATTTATTCTTCCACCTAGTTAGTGTGTATTTAAGGTGGAATTTGGGAATTTGAGGCTAGGGATTTGAAGAGTTTGATTTTCAGTTTTGAGTGGTCATTTGAGGTCGGATTTTGATAAATTTGGTATGGTTGGACTCGTGCGTGAATGGGCTTTCGGATTTTGTGATTTTTGCCCAATTCCGAGACGTGGGCCCGTGTCGACATTTTAGGATGAATTTCGGAATATTTGTTAAAGTCTTGATTTCATTAATTAGATTAGTCTATTATAGTTGTATTTATGATATATAATTGTTTTTTGCTATATTTGGGCCATTCGGGGACGGATATTTGTGGAAAAGGCACTGTTACTGATTGATTGAGCTTGGTTCGAGGTAAGTGGCATGTCTAACCTTGTGGGGGGGGGGGGATCTCCTTAGGATTTGGTACTGTTGTGATATGTGAGTGTCATGTACGTGAGGTGACGAGTACGTACACAGGGTATTTGTTGTAAAACATGATTTATTTTACTGAGTAGCAACCTGTTTTTCCTTAAATTTGAGTTATACCGTTTAAATGAGTATTTGTCTATTTTCATTCTTAATTGAGCTATTCCAATATGTGTAGTTATCATCTATAGTCCAGTATCGCATGTCTATGTGCTTTAACTGCTCATTTGAACTCTGTGAAGTATGCCTAGTTGATTTCCTGCTTTTCCTTGTTCTTTACAGTATAACTGTAGAAATCTTGTCGTTAACTGTTGTATTTATCGGTTTGAGTTATGTGTTTACTTTTGAAACTACGAGGCGGTTCCTCGGGAGTTCTCCCTGCATATTTGTTTTGAGACTACGAGGCGTTACCTCGTGAGTTCTCCATGTATATTTAGTTTTGAGACTACGAGGAGGTACCTCGGGAGTGCTCTCTGTATATTCATTTTGGGACTACGAGAAGCTATCTCGGGAAATACCTGCGGTTTACCGCTGTGTGTTGTACTGTTGCCTTGCTGTGATCCCTTTTGTTAAATTCTAGTCTCTTATTATACTGTATAATCTCCTGCCTTATTTATTTTTTACCAGTGGGCCTGACCTGACCTCGTCACTACTAGACCGAGGTTATGCTTGGCACTTACTGGGTACCGTTGTGGTGTACTCATGCTACTCTTCTGCACATGTTTTGTGTGTAGATCCAGGTACTTCTTATCAGCCGTGCTATTAGCTCAGAGTGCTTCCAGCTATACGGAGACTTCAAGGTACATCTGTCGTGCCCGCAGACCTCAGAGTCCCCCTCTATTCTCTCCTATGCCATTTACCTTCCGTACTTGTTTTGTTAGACTCTGGTGTATAGAGATACTAGTTTCCTTCAGTAGCTTGTGACATATGATCTTCCGGGTTTTGGGAAGACTGTGTATTTATAGAGTATTGGTTATTGTACATGCCGAGCAACATTGTTACTAGTTATTTAGTTATCAACTGTTGTTAGTTTCCATGTTTTACTTTCGTTTTATTATTTTCCGTAATTTGTTAGGATTACCTAGTCGTAGAGACTAGGTGCCGTCACGACGTTATACAGAGGTAGTTTGGGTGGTGACAAGTTGATATCAGAGCTCTAGGTTCATAGGTGTCATGAGTCATAAGCAAGTTTATTAGAGTCTCGCGGATCGGTACAGAGACGTCTATACTTATATTTGGGAGGCTATGGAACTGTTAGGAAAAACTATACTTATTTGATTCATTGTCGTGCGAAATTTGTTGACATCAAAAATTCTAAACTTCTGTATTCTATTCTTTCTCACCAATGGTGAGGACCCGTACCGGAGGATCTGATGACCAGGTACCCGCACCCCCTGCCAAAGCCGCGAGAGGCTGGGGCCGGGGTATAGGCCGAGGACGTCCATGCGGTCCAGCCAGAGCACCCGCACGAGCTGCTACAGAGGAGCCCCCAATAGCTCTAACTGGAGGGCAGACACCTGAGACAGCTGTTGCTGCACTAGCTCTCCAGGAGACCCTAGCCCAGTTTCTAAGCATGTTCAGCACCTTAGCTCAGGCTAGATTGATTCCACTTGATCCTGCCACATCTTAGGCCGAGGGAGGAGCACAAACTCCCGTCGTTGGTACTCTAGAGCAGCGGGTTCAGGCCGACCAGGTTCCAGATATTATACCGATGCAGCCGATGGCTCCAATTCAGCACGAGACTAGGACACCCGCTTATGAGGTGGAGCAGCTCAGACTTGAGAGGTACAAGAAGTACCACCCACCTACCTTTTAATGGATTGGCTACAAATGATCCTCAGGGTTTTCTAGAGGAGTGTCATCATATTCTCCGTACTATGGGCGTAGCGGAGACGAGTGGGGTTTTTTTAACCACCTTTCAGCTTAGTGGAGCAGCCTATCAGTGGTGGCATTCTTATGAGTTGAGTAGTCCGGATGAGGCTGCTTCACTTATATGGACTCAGTTTTCGAACATGTTTTTGAGAGAGTATGTCCCTCAGAGCCTCAGGGATGCATGGCGAGCGCAGTTTGAGTAGATGCGCCAGGGTGCTATGACCGTATCAGAGTATGCGGTTCGCTTGAATGATTTGGCCTCTCATGCACCGGCCTTAGTTGCCACAGTTCGAGAGAGGGTTCGTCGGTTTATTGAGGGATTGTACCCTAGTATCAGGATTAGTATGGTTAGGGAGTTGGAGATGGATATTTCTTATCGTCAGGTTGTGAGTATTGCCACGAGATTGGAGGGCATGCTTGCCCGGTATAAAGATAAGAGGGAGGCCAAGAGGTCTCTAGAGTCTGGCACTTACAGCGGTACTCGTGCCTCAGCTGCAGTTCGACATGGTAGGGGTTATGGGAGTCGCCCCGCTAATTCAGCCCTTCCAGCCGCTAGTGGTATTCTGGTCCCTTCTAGGCCCCATGAGCCTTATTATGCACCGCTAGTATCTAGTGTGCCTCCTAAATGGGGTGTTCCCAGCGGCCAGTCCAACAGACCTAGCCCGAGCCAGTCACAACAGTCACGCCCTCCGAGATCTTATTTTGAGTGTGGCGACACTCTCCATATGGTGATGGATCTCCCTAGACTTAGGAGGGGTGAACCTTCACAGACTTCTCAGGCACACCGTGCTCCACCGGGTCCTCAGGCTATGATTCTAGCACTAGCTACCACGCCACCTGCTCAGCCAGCTCGAGGTGGAGGTCGGGGAGGTCGAGGTCGCCCTAGAGGGGGAGGCTAGGCCAGATATTGTGCTCTTCCAGCTCGTAAAGAGGTAGTTGCTTCCGACTCTATCATTACAGGTATTGTCCTGGTCTGTCATAGAGACGCATCGGTCTTATTTGATACAGGCTATACATATTCCTAGGTGTCCTCTTATTTTTCCGCGTATTTGGGCATATGTCGGGATTCTTTGAGTTACCTTATTTATGTGTCTACACCTATGGGAGATTCTCTTGTTGTGGACCGCGTGTATCAGTTATGTTTGATAGCTCTTAGTGGTTTTGAGACTAGAGTCGATTTATTATTACTCAGCATGGTAGACTTTGATGTTATCTTGGGCATGGACTGGTTGTCGCCCCATTATGCTATTCTTGATTGTCATGCTAAAACCATGATGTTGGCTATGCCAGGATTACCGCGATTAGAGTGGAGAGGTACCTTAGAGTATACTCTCAGCAGAGTTATTTTATTTTTTAAAGCACAACGAATGGTTGAGAATGGGTGTGACGTGTATCTAGCTTATGTGAGAGATGTCCGTATTGATTCCCCTACAGTTGAGTCATTTCCAGTACTGAGGGACTTTCCATATGTGTTTCCAGCTAATCTTCCGGGCATGCAACCCGATAGAGATATTGATTTCAGCATTGATTTGTTGCCCGGCACTCAGCCCATTTCTTTTCCTCCGTATCGTATGGCTCCTCCTAAGTTGAATGAGTTGAAGGAACAGTTACAGGAATTTCTTGATAAGGGCTTCATTCGGCCCAGTGTGTCACCTTGGGGTGCTCCTGTCTTGTTTGTGAATAAAAAGGATGGTTTTATGCGTATGTGCATTGATTAAAAAAAGTGAAGAACGGGTATCCTTTACCTCGTATGGATGACCTATTTGATCAGTTACAGGGTGCCAGAGTGTTTTCCAAGATTGACTTACGTTCAGGCTATCATCAGTTGAAGATTCGGGAGCTAGATATCCCGAAGACTGCTTTCAGGACTCGATATGGCCACTACGAGTTCCTTGTGATGTCATTTAGGCTGACCAATGCCCCAGCAACTTTTATGCACTTGATGCAAAGTGTGTTTTGGCCTTATCTTGAATCTTTTGTCAATGTGTTTATTGACAACATTCTAGTGTACTTCCGGACTCGGGAGGATCATGAGCAATACCTGATGACTGTGCTTCAGACCCTGAGAGAAAAGAGGTGATATGAAAATTTTTCAAAGTGTGAGTTTTGGCTAGACTCACTGGCATTCTTGGGTCATGTAGTATCAAGTAATGTGATCCAGGTGGATCCGAAGAATGTGGGAGTAGTGCAGAGTTGGCCTAGACCATCATCAGCTACGAAGATCCGGAGTTTTCTTGGTTTGGCAGGGTATTATCATCGTTTTGTAGAGGGATTCTCCTTTATTGCAGCACCTATGACCAGGCAGACCCAGAAGGGTGCTCCATTCAGGTGGACAGAGGAGTGTGAGGAGACCTTTCACAAGCTCAAGATAGCTTTGACTACAGCCCTACTATTTTCACGACCCAAAATCCCAACTTGTCGTGATGGCGATACTAGGCAAAGCGATAATCGCAATAAAACCCAAACTTCTCTTTACGGTTAAAAATATAATATTTAAATAAAATACAAACACTCCCCAAAACCTGGTGTCACTGAGTACATGAGCATCTAATATGAATACAAGTGTGGAAAATATAGTCTATAATAGTCTGAGACCAAATACAGTGAACAGAGAGATAGAGAAGGAGAGACAAGGTCTGCGGAACACGGCAGCTACCTCAAAATCTCCTAAAAATCAACCTCGCAAAAGAATCAACACCCGCTATGTCCGGGAACACCAGGATCTGCACACGAAGTGAAGGGTATAGTATGAGCACGACCAACTCAGCAAGTAACAATAATAAACAAGGAACAGAAGATAGAAATGAGCTACACAGTTATGGTTCATTTCCAGTAATCCCAACAAAGAATAGACATGCTATCAAATCTGGCAGTTTAATGTCAAATAAATTTTTATACAGTTCCTGTTCATGTAATCCATATATCAACAATCTTTCAGAAATTTTACAATAATGATAGATAGCAACTAAGTGCAACAACAAATGGAAATCAACTACAACCTCTCACGACAACAATCACTCACTGGGCTCCCAGCCTTCATCACTCCCTGGGCTCCCAACCCTCATCACTCACTCAATGGGTACCCGCGCTCACTGGGGGTGTACAGACTCCAAAGGGGCTCCTACAGCCCAAGCGCTATAATCTGCACAGACAACTCACGTGTTGCACGGACAACTCACGTGACATAATATAAATATCTGGATCCGCACGGCCAACTCACGTGCCATAATATAAATATCTGGATCTACACGGCCAACTCACATGCTATAATATAAATATTTGGATCCGCACGGCCAACTCACATGCTGCACGGCTAACTCACGTGCTATAGTATAATATAAGGATTTGCACGGCTAACTCACGTGCTATAGTATAATATAAGGATCTGCACGGCCAACTCACGTGCTCCACGACCAACTTACGTGCTACAGTATAAATATCTCACAATCAGGCCCTCGACCTCACTCAGTCACAAATCTCTCCAGTCTCTCGGGCTCTCAATATTCATGAAATCAGCCCAAACAACAATGATATGATGTATCACTAATAATAACAGAGACTGCGATAAAATGTGCAAGTAAAAACTGAGACTGATTACATATAGCATTTAGCAGGCAACAAGTACGCGACCTCTGTGGGTCCCAACAGTACTATCACATAGCCTAAGCATGATTTCTAACATGATTTACAGTCAAATTTTGTCAACACATAGAGAGCATATAGTTAACAACAAATTATTCAACTTTACAGTTTCCTGGGACGGACCAAGTCACAATCCCCTCGGTGCACTCCCACACGCGTGTCACCTAGCATGCGCGTCACCTCCAACATAATCACATGATACCAAAATCTAGGGTTTAATACCCTCAGGACTTGATTTAAAACTGTTACTTACATCAAGGCGTGAAATTCTTATTCTGTAATGCCCTTTCCTCGTGAATTGGTCTCCAAACGCCTCGAATCTAGTCATAAATAATTTGTTTCAATCAATAAAATTTATTGGAATTAATTCCATAAGAAAATAATGATTTTCCATAAAGAATCCGAAAATTAGCTCAAAATCGCCTATGGGGCCCACGTCTCGGAACTCAACAAAAGTTACAAAATCCGGAAACCCATTCAACCACGAGTCTAACCATACCAATTTTACCAAAATCCGACCCCCACTCGACCCTCAAATCTTCAATTTAAACCAAGAGGGTTTTCAGAGTTTCCCAACTCAATTCACCAATTAAATGATAAAAACAACCATCGATTCGGGTAATTTAACCAATATCGAGTTAAGAACACTTACCCCGTTGTTTCCTCTGAAAATCACCCGAAATTGCCTCAAATCCGAGCTCCAAATCGTCAAAAATTGATTTTCAGAACTTAAACTCACTGCCCAGACATTTGCTCTACGCGATCGCGGACTTTCTGACGCGATCGCGATGCACAACATCACAGACACACGCAATTGTGGACTAGTCTATGCGATCGCGAAGCACAAAACGCGTGACTTCTACTTCGCTCCACTTACTCTACGCGAGCGTGACCTTTGTCACGCGTTCGCGAGTTACAAAATTCCAGAGCTACACGATCGCATCCCACTTCACGCGATCGCGAAGCACAAACTGCCACTGCCTCACTTTAACCCTACGCGATCGCAAATATCCCCACACGATCGCGTAGAACAAAAACCCCCACTGACCAAATAAGCCTACACGATCGCAAACGCATTCATGCGATCGCGTAGAAGGAAAACATTATCAGATATCAGAAATTTCCAATAGCTATTCAAGTCCAAATTGTTAATCCGTTAACCATCCAAAACTCACCCGAGCCCCTGGGGACCTCGATCAAATATACCAACAAGTCCTAAAATATCATACGGACTTAGTCAAATCCTCAAATCACCTCAAACAACGCTAAAATCATGAATTACACCCCAATTCAAGCCAAATAAACTTTGAAATTTCTAATTTCTACAAACGACCCCGGAACCTATCAAATCACGTCCGATTGCCCTCAAATTTTGCACACAAGTCATTAATGACATAACAAAGGTATTCCAATTTTCAGAATCGGATTCCGACACCAATATCAAAAAGTCAACCCCACGGTCAAACTTCTCAAAAATTAAACTTTCGGCATTTCAAGCCTATTTCCTCTATGGACTTCCAAATAATATTCTGGACATGCTCCTAAGCCCAAAATCACCATACGAAGCTATTGGAATCGTCAAAATTCAAATCCAAGGTCGTTTACACATAGGTCCATATGCGGTCCACTTTTCTAACTTAAATTTTCAATTATGAGACTAAGTGTCTCATTTCACTCCAATTTCCTTCTGAACTCGAACCACTAACCTGATAAGTCATAAATCAATTGCAAGACATAAATTGAGCAGTAAATGGGGGAACGGGGTTATAATAGTCAAAAAGACCGGCCGGGTCGTTACATTCTCCCCCTCTTAAACAAACGTTCGTCCTCGAACGAGTTTAATATAATACCTGGAGTCTCAAATAAGTGTGGATATTTGTTATGCATCTCATGCTCAGTCTCCCAAGTAGCTTCTCCGACTAGCTGGCCTCTCCACCGCACCTTCACTGATGCTATGTTCTTTAATCTCAGCTTTCGAACCTGCCGGTCTAAAATAGCCACCGGCTCCACATCATAAGTCAAATTACCGTCCAGCTGTACTGTACTGAAATCCAGAATGTGAGACGAATCCCCGACATACTTTCGGAGCATGGATACATGGAACACTGGATGAACACCTGATAGTCTAGGTGGCAAAGCAAGTTCATAAGCCACCTCCCCAATTTTCTTAAGTATCTCAAAAGGCCCAATATACCGAGGGCTCAACTTGCCTTTTTTCCTGAACCTCAACACACCCTTCAGGGGTGAAATCTTGAGCAGAACCTTCTCCCCAACCATGTGAACAACATCACGAACCTTCATGTTGGCATAACTCTTCTGTCTATACTGTGTCGTGCGAAGCTGTTCCTGAATCACTTTGACCTTCTCTAAAGTATCCTGAACCAAGTCAGTACCCAGTAGCCTAACCTCACCCAGCTCAAACCAACCCACCGGAGACTGACACCGTCTCGTATATAAATCTTCATATGGAGCCATCTGAATGCTTGACTGGTAGCTATTCTTGTAAGCAAACTCTGTGAGTGGCAAAAATTGATCCCAAGAACCCCCAAAATCAATGACACAAGCACGTAGCAGATCCTCCATATCTGAATAGTGCGCTCGGACTATCCATCCGTCTGAGGGTGAAATACTATACTCAACTGAACCTGTGTGGCCAATTCTCGTTGTACTGCCCTCCAAAACTGTGAGGTAAACTGCGTACCCCGATCTAAATTAATGGACACCGGCACACCGTGTAGGCAAACAATCTCACGATTATAAATCCCACCGAACCGCTCCGAAGAATAATTAGTACCGACTGTAAAAGAATGCGCAGATTTGGTCAACTGATCTACTATCACCCAAACAGCATCAAACTTTCTCAAAGTACGTGGGAGTCCAACTATAAAGTCCATGGTAATACGCTCCCACTTCCACACTAGAATTTCAAGTCTCTATAGCAATCCGCCCGGTCTCTGGTGCTCGTACATTACTTATTGACAATTTAAACACCGAGATACAAACCCAACTATATCTTTCTTTATCTGCCTCCACCAATATTGCTGTCTCAAATCCTTATACATCTTCGCGGCGCCTAGATTAATAGAGTACCGCGAACTGTGTGCTGACTGGAGAATCAGCTCACGCAAACCATCTACATTAGGTACACAGAGCCCCCCCTGCATCTATAATACACCGTTATCTCCAATAGTGACTTCCTTGGCATCACCGTGCTGAACCGTGTCCTTAAGGACATGCAGATGTGGATCATCAAACTGGCGCTCTCTGATGCGATCATGTAAAGAAGATCGAGAAACCAAATAGGCCAAAACTCGATTCGGCTCGAAAATATCCAATCTTACAAACTGATTAACCAAGGCTTGAACCTCAAAGGCTAAAGGCCTCTATGCTATCGGTAAGTATGCTAAGCTGCCCAAACTCTCTGCCTTACGACTCAAGACATCGTCCACCACATTGGCCTTTCTGGGATGATAGAGAATGGTGATATCATAATCCTTAAGCAACTCCAACAACCTTCGCTGCCGTAAGTTAAGATCCTTCTGTTTAAACAAATGTTGTAGACTCTGATGATCGGTATATACCTCACACTGGACACCGTACAAGTAATGCCGCCAAAATTTTAAGGCATGAACAATAGCTGCTAACTCAAGATCGTGGACTGGATAATTCTTTTCATGTACCTTTAACTGTCTGGACGCATAGGCAATCACCCTACCGTCTTGTATAAGTACTGCGCCGAGACCAATCTGCGACGCGTCACAATACACAGTATAAGACTCTGAACCTGTAGGCAGCACCAATACTAGAGTTAGAGTCAAAGCTATCTTGCGTTTCTGAAAGCTTTCTTCACATTCACCCGACCACCTGAACGGAGCACCTTTCTGGGTCAATTTAGTCATAGGCGATGCAATAGACGAGAAAACCTCCATGAAACGACGATAATAACCGGTCAAGCCGAGAAAACTCCGAATCTCAGTAATTGAGGATGGCCTGGGCCAATTCTCAACTGCCTCTATTTTCTTCGGATCCACCTTAATACCTTCACTGGACACTATATGTCCCAAGAATGCCACTGAACTAAGCCAGAACTCCCACTTAGAGAATTTGGCATAAAGTTTCTCCTCTCTCAGCCTCTGTAATACAATACACTAGTGTTGTGCATGCTCCTCCTGGCTACGTGAGTACACAAGAATATCATCAATGAATATAACGACAAATAAATCAAGATATGGCTGAAATACACTATTTATCAAATTCATAAATGTTGCTGGGGTATTGGTTAGACCAAAAGACATCACAAGAAATTCATAGTGGCCATAACGAGTCCTGAATGTCGTCTTTAGAATGTCCGAATCCCGAATTTTTAATTGGTGATACCCAGGCCTGAAATCAATTTTGGAGAACACCCTCGCTCCCTGAAACTGGTCAAATAAATCATCAATACGCGGCAATGGATATTTATTCTTGATTGTAACTTTGTTCAATTGCCTATAATCAATGCACATCCGCATAGTACCATATTTCTTTTTCACAAACAAAACCGGTACACCCCAAGGTGACACACTAGGCCTAATAAACCTCTTTTCAAGGAGTTCCTGAAGTTTCTCTTTCAATTCTTTTAACTCAGCTGGTGCCATACGATACGGAGGAATAGAAATGGGCTGAGTGTATTATACCAAGTCAATACCGAAATCAATATTCATGTCGGGTGGCATACCCGGCAGGTCTACAGGAAATACATCAGGAAAGTCTCGCACGACCGGTAGTGAATCAATAATAGGAGCATTTGCATCAACATCTCTCATAAAGGCCAAATATGACAAGCATCCCTTTCCAACCATACGTTGGGGTTTCAAATAAGAAATTACCCTACTAGGAACAAGATCTAGAGAACCCCTACATTCAACCTTTGGCAACCTCGGCATAGTCCACGTCACAATTTTTGCGTGACAGTCCGGAATAGCATGACATGGAGACAACCAATCCATACCCAAGATTACATCAAAATCAACCATACCAAGTAATAAGAGATCAACTCTGGTCTCCAGTTCCCCAATAGCTACCACACATGACCGATACACATGATCCACAGTAATAAAATCGCACACCGGTGTAGATACACAAACAGGTGAAACCTAGGACTCACAAGGCATATCCAGCTAATGAGCAAAATATGATGATACATATGAATAATTAGAACTAGGGTCAAATAATATAGAAGCCTCCCTGTGGCACACTGAAACAATACTTGTGATCACTGCATCTGAGGCAACATCATCTGGCCTGGCAGGAAAAGCATAGAATCGAGCCTGCCCGCCTCCTGATCGGCCTCCCCCTCTTAGGCGACCCCTAGCTGCCTGACCCCCACCCCGAGATGGTAGGGCGGGTGGTGTAACTGCTGGTGTTGGTGTCGTCGGTCGAGAACTCTGCTGTTAAACCCCACTCAACAGCCTAGGACACTCTCTCTTGATATGACCAAATTCTCCTCTCTTGAAATAGCCCTTCCTCTAACGGAACTGCTACTCCTGATAACCCGAGGAATGACCTGCAGAAGCCTGTGCGGATGAGGCATAATGAGAAATCTGCACTGGTAGTACACTGAATGAAGACTGGCCTGAGTGAGCACTGTAAGAACCATGGCTAGCTGATGCACCACGATGAGCTGGACGACCCATCTGAGCGTGTCTGTAAGACCAGCCCCTACCACGGTAAAACTGACCCCCTAAAGGAACACCGCTGTAATCATTCGGACCACGGGGCCTCTTAGCCTCTCTATCTCTCTGCACGTTCCTAGCTACAAACTATCTCTATATGTCGAGCAATGTCCACTACCTCATCAAAAGTAGCACCAGATACTCTCTCCCTAGTTATAAGTAACCGCAACTGATATGTGAGGCCATCAATGAACCACCTAATCCTCTCCCTATCAGTGGGAACCAACTAGACTGCGTGATGAGCCAACTCAGAAAATCTCATCTCGTACCGTGTCAGAAACATATCACCCTGGCGAAGCTGCTCAAACTGTCTGCGCAGCTCTTCTCTGCGGGACTGAGGTACGAACTTCTCTGAGAAGACCACGGAGAACTGAAACCAAGTAAGGGGTGATGCGCCAATAGTCCTACATCTCTCGTAAGTGTCCTAATATCTGAGTGCAGACCCAGAAAATTGAAAAGTAGTGAATGAGACCCTACTAGTCTCCAAAATACCCGATGTTTGAAGCATCCGTTGACACCTATCTAGAAACTCATGAGCATCCTCTGACTCAATACCGCTAAATGGTGGAGGTCGAAGCCTCTCAAATCTCTCAAGTCTCCTCTGATCATCCTCTGCCATAACAGGAACTAACGGGGCCTAAGCAGCTGCAACCGGCTGGGCTGGTAGTGCCCCCGGTATCTGAAGTCCCTGTACTACCTGGTTTGGAGTACGGGCAATGGGGGTATGAGTACCTCCCTCAACCTAAGAAGTGTCAGGTGCGTCCTGGGCCGAAACCACCTGAGCAAGGCCAATGCAGGCTGCCAATATCTAGGCAAAAGTCTATTGAATGCCTGCAATCTCAATGGGCACAGTTGGTGCCTCAGCTGGTCCTGTCGTCTCAACTATATCTGGTATCTGCTCATGTGCTGGAACAACTGGTGGTTCTACAGGTGCTATTCCAACTGTGGTACGAGCTACACCTCGACCTCTACCTCGACCTCGGGCTCTACCACGGCCCCGGCCTCTCGTGGCCCTAACTGGTGGCACGGGTGGCTGACCGTCTGATCTGGTAGTACGTGTCCTCACCATCTGTGAGAGAATAGAATAGCAAAAATTTAGTTTCCAGAATCAACAAATTCGCATGACAGAATACAAGAAAGTTAAATTTTCCTATGGGTTCTACAGCCTCTCGAAGATAAGTACAGACATCTCCTTACCGATCCGTAAGACTCTACTAACCCTGCTCATGACTCGTGAGACATATGTAACCTAGGCTCTGAAACCAACTTGTCACGACACAAAATCACAACCTTACGTGATGGTGCCTATCTCGATACTAGGCAAGTTGATAATCTCAATAAAGCCCAAACTTCTCTTTAAGGTTGAAAATATAATATTAAAATACAATACAAACACTCCGCAAATCCTGGTGTCACTGAGTACATGAGCATTTAATATGAATACAAGCCTGGAAAATATAGTCTATAATAGTCTGAGACAAAATACAGTGAACAAAGACATAGAGAATGAAAGACAAAGTCTGCGAAACACGGCAGCTACCTCAAAATCTCCTGAAAATCAACTTCTCGAAAAGATCAACACCCGCTATGTCCGGGAACACCTGGATCTGAACACAAAGTGCAGGGTGTAGTATGAGTACAACCAACTCAGCAAGTAACAATAATAAACAAGGAACTGAAGATAGTAATGAGCTACACAATTATGGTTCATTTCCAGTAATCCCAACAAAGAATACACATGCTATCAAATCTGGCAGTTTAATTTCAAATAAATTTTTATACAGTTCTTGTTCATGTAATCCGTATATCAACAATCTTTCAGAAATTTCACAATATTGACAGATACCAACTAAGTGCAACAACAAATGAAAATCAAGTACAACCTCTCAGGACAACAATCACTCACTAGTCTCCTAGCCCACATCACTACCTGGGCTCCCAGCCCTCATCACTCACTCAATGGGTACCCGCACTCACTGGGGGTGTACAGACTCCGGAGGGGCTCCTACAGCCCAAGCGCTATAATCTGCATGGATAACTCACGTGTTGCACGGACATCTCACGTGCCATAATATAAATATCTGGATCCGCACGGCTAACTCACGTGCCATAATATAAATATCTAGATCCACACGGCCAACTCACGTGCTATAACATAAATATCTGGATCTGCACGCCAACTCACGTGTTGCACGGCCAGCTCACGTGCTATAGTATAATATAAGGATTCAATCGGCCAACTCACGTGCTATAGTATAATATAAGGATATGCACGGCCAACTAATGTGCTATAGTATAATATAAGGGTCTGCACGGCCAACTCACGTGCTATAGTATAAATATCTCACAATGAGGCCCTCGGCCTCACTGAGTCATAAATCCATCCAGTCTCTCGGGCTCTCAATAATCATGAAATCAGCCCAAACAACAATGATATGATGTATCTATAATAATAACAGAGACTGAGGTAAAATGTGCAAGTAAAAACTGAGATAAAGTATATATAGCATTTAGTTCAACAAGTACGCGACCTCTGTGGGTCCCAACAGTACTATCACATAGCCTAAGCATGATTTCTAACATGATTTGCAGTCAAATTTTTTCAACACATAGAGAGCATATAACTAACAACAAATTATTCAACTTTACAGTTTCCCGGGATGGACCAAGTCACAACCCCCTCGGTACACGTTCGTGCGCCCGTCACCTAGCATGCGCGTAACCTCCAACATAATCACTTGATACCAAAATCTGGGGTTTAATACCTTCAGGACCAGATTTAAAACTGTTACGTACATCAAGCCGTGAAATTCTTATTCTTCAATGCCCTTTCCTCGTGAATCGGTCTCCAAACACCTCGAATCTGGTCATAAATAATTCATTTCAGTCAATAAAATTAATTGGAATTAATTCCATAAGAAAATAATGATTTTCCATAAAAAATCTGAAAATTAGCTCAACCACGAAAAACCACGAAAAAATCGGAACTCAAAAAAGCTTACAAAATCCGAAAATCCATTCAACCACGAGTCTAACCATACCAATTTTACCAAAATCTGACCGCAACTCGACCCTCAAATCTTCAATTTAAACAAAGAGGGTTTTCAAATTTTCCCAACTCAATTCACCAATAAAATGATAAAAACAACCATAGATTCGAGTAATTTAACCAATATTGAGTTAAGAACACTTACCCCGTTGTTTCCTCTGAAAATCACCCAAATTCACCTCCAATCCGAGCTCCAAATCGTAAAAAATTGAAAATGGGAAGAAGTGCCATTTTCAGAACATAAACTCACACGATCGCGGACTTTGAGACCCGATCGCGATGCACAACATCACAGACATACGCGATCGTGGGCTAGTCCACACGATCACGAAGCACAAAACGTATGACTTCTACTCCGCTCCACTTACTCTACGCGAACGCGACCTTCGTCACGCGTTCGCGAGTCACAAAATTCCAGAGCTACGCGATCGCATCCCGCTTCATGCTATCGCAAAACACAAAATGCCACTGCCTCACATTAACCCTACACGATCGCAGATATCCCCACGCGATTGTGTAGAAGAAAAACACCCACTGACCAAATAAGCCTACGCGATCGCAAACGCATTCACGCGATCGCGTAGAAGGCAAACATTATCAGATATCAAAAATTTCCAGCAGCTATTCAAGTCCAAATTTTTGATCCGTTAACCATCCAAAACTCACCCGAGCCCCTCCGGACCTTAACCAAATATACCAACAAGTCCTAAAACATCATACGGACTTAGTCGAACCCTCAAATCACCTCAAACAACGCTAAAATCATGAATTACACCCCAATTCAAGCCTAATGAACTTTGAAATTTCTAATTTCTACAAACGACTCTGGAACCTAACAAATCACGTCCGATTGCCCTCAAATTTTGCACACAAGTCATAAATGACATAACAGAGGTATTTTAATTTTCAGAATCGGATTCCAACCCGATATGATAAAGTCAACCCCCTAGTCAAACTTCTCAAAAATTAAACTTTCGGCATTTCAAGCCTAATTCCTCTACGGACTTCCAAATAATATTCCGAACACGTTCCTAAGCCCAAAATTACCATACAGAGCTATTGGAATCATCAAAATTTATATCCGAGGTCGTTTACACATAGGTCCATATCCGGTCCACTTTTCTAACTTAAATTTTTAATTATGAGACTAAGTCATAAATCAATTGCAAGACATAAATTGAGTAGTAAATGGGGGAACAGGTTTATAATATTCAAAAAGAACGGCTGGGTCGTTACAAGTATTGGTATTGCCTACAGGTTCAGGGTCTTATAATGTGTATTGTGATGCATCACAGATTGGTCTCGGTGCGGTGTTGATGCAAGATGGTAGGGTGATTGCCTACGCATCCAAACAGCTGAAGGTGCATTAAAAGAACTATCTTGTCCATGGCCTTGAGTAAGCAGCTATTGTTCATGCCTTGAGGATTTGGCGGCACTATTTGTACGGTGTCCCATATGAGATTTACACCGATCACCGGAGTTTATAGCATTTGTTCAAATAGAAGGATCTAAACTTCCATAAGCAGAGGTGGTTGGAGCTACTTAAGGAGTATGATATCACCATTTTGTACCATCTAGGGAAGGCCAATGTGGTGGCCGATGCTTTGAGTTGCCGGGTAGAGAGTTTGGGGAGTTTAGCATAACTACCAGCAGTAGAGAGGCACATGGCATTGGATGTTCAGGACTTAGTCAGCCAGTTTGTGAGATTGGATATTTATGAACCGAGACGAGTATTGGCTTGTGTGGTATCTTGGTCTTCTCTTTATGATCGTATCAGGGAGCGTCAGTATGATGACCCTCATCTGCTTGTCCTTGAGGACACAGTCTAGCACAGTGATGATAAGGAGGTCACTACCGGGGATGATGGTGCATTAAGGATGCAGGGAAGACTATGTGTGCCTACTGTTGATGGTTTGCGTGAGTTGATTCTCTAGGAGGCTCACAATTCGCGGTACTCCATTAATCCGGGTGCCGCAAAGATTTATCAGGAGTTGAGGCAGCATTACTGGTGGAGGAGGATGAAGAAGGACATAGTGGAGTTTGTGGCTCGATGTCTAACTTGCCAGCATGTTAAGTATGAGCATCAGCGGCCAGGTGGATTGCTTCAGAAGATAGAGATTCCAGGGTGGAAATGGTAGCGGATCACTATGGATTTCGTTGTTGGACTCCCACGGACTCAGCGAAGGTTTGATGCAGTTTGGGTGATTGTGGATAGGCTGACCAAGTTTGTTCATTTCCTTCTTGTGATGACTACCTATTCTTCTGAGCAGCTAGCTCGAGTTTATATCCACGAGATTGTCAGGCTTCATGGTGTCCCGATATCTATTATCTCTTATAGGGGTACGCAGTTTACATCGCGGTTGTGGAGAGTTGTACAGCAAGAGTTGGGTACTCGGGTTTAGCTGAGCACAACATTTCACCATCAGATGGACGGACAGTCCAAGTGCACTATTCAAATACTCGAGGATATGCTTTGCGCTTGTGTGATAGATTTTGGGGGTGCTTGAGATCAGTTTTTGCCACTTGCGGAGTTTGCCTACAACAACAGTTATCTGTCGAGCATTCAGATGGCAAAGCATGAGGCTCTGTATTGTAGGTGGTGTCGGTCTCCAATGGGTTGTTTCGAGTCTGGTGAGGCTAGATTACTGGGTACGGACATGGTTCAGGATGCCCTGGATAAGGTAAAGGTGATTTCAGGTTTGACTTTGCACATCCTAGTCTAGACAGAAGAATTATGCGAATCAGAAGGTTCATGATGTTGCGTTCATAGTTAAAGAGCAGGTCTTGCTCTGGGTTACGCCTATGAAGGGCGTTATGAGGTTCTAAAAGAAGGGCAAGCTGAGCCCAAGGTTTATCAGCCCAATTGAGGTGTTGCAGCATGTTAGGGAGATTGTTTATGAGCTTGCCTTACCTCCCGGTCTAGCAAGAGTTCATCTAGTATTCCATGTTTCTATGCTCCGAAAGTATCACGGTGATCTGTCTCATGTGTAGGATTTCAGCTCCGTCCAGTTGGACAAGGATCTATCTTATATTGAGGAGCTAGTGGCTATTTTGGACCGGCAAGTTCGAAAGCTGAGGTTCAAGAACATTGCTTCTGTGAAGGTTCAGTGGAGGATTCAACCGGTCTAGGAGGCGACTTGGGAGACCGAGCATGATATGTGCAACACTATCCTCATCTTTTCACCACTTCATGTATGTCTCTATACTCGTTCGAGGATGAACGATTATTTTAAGAGGGGGAGGATGTGACGACCCGGCCGGTCGTTTTGAGTGTATTAGCCCCTGTCGCCTATAAACTGCTTCTCCCATATCCTTTTCTGCTTATGTAACTTGCCTGAAGGTTATTATTGTGATTTCAGAGTGAATTGGGACACTTAGTTAGCTCCGTTGGGTATTTTGGACTTAGGAGCGTGTCCGGAATGTAAATTGAAGGTTCGTAGCTGATTTAGGTTCGAATTGGCCAAAGTCGAATTTTGGAGATTTTGACCGATAGTGGACTTTTTGATATAAGGGTCAGATTCCGATTCTGGAAGTTGGAGTAGGTCCACAATGTTAAATATGACTTGTGTGCAAAATGTTAGGTCAATCGGACGTGGTTTGGTAGGATTCGGCATTAGTTGTAGAAATTTAATGTTTCAAGTTCATTAAGTTTGAATTGGAGTATGATTCATGTTTTTAGCGTGGTTTGATGTGATTTGAGGGCTCGATTAAGTTTGTATGGTCTTTTAGGAGTTGTTGGTATATTTGGTTGAAGTCTCGGGGGCCTCGAGTGTGTTTCAGATGCTTAACGGATTGAATTTGGACTTAGGCAAATGGCTGAAGCTTTTGGTTTCTGGTATTTTTGCACCTGCGGTGGGGAAACCGTAGGAGCGGGATGGCACGTGCGCAAGGTTTATTGCAGAAGCGGAGTTGGGAGGTTTTGTCAGGGGTCACAGGTGCGAGGCAGTTTTCTGCATCTGCGATGCCCGCAGATGCACCAAAGAAGTGCAGGTGCGAAGACAGACCGCAGAAGAGGACAAGATTCAGCAGGCGCGCACTCGTAGTTGCGGTCCCTTCATCGCAGGAGTGGAGGCAGAGGGGAGTAAGTGGTTTGTGCATCAGTGCTTATTTTCCGCACAAGTGGACGCGCAGGTGTGAGTCTAGGATCCGCGGGTGCGAAAATGTCTGGGCAGAACCTACTCAAGCGAGACTTGAGATTTTTGGCCATTTTCATCATTTTGAGCTTGGGTTTGGCGATTTCATTAAAGCATTTTCGAAGGATTTCGTGAGATAAGTCCCTTGTGCTTATTTTTTATCAATAATCTTTCTTTCCCATTTATTCTTCCACCTAGTTAGTGTGTATTTAAGCTGGAATTTGGGAATTTGAGGCTAAGGATTTGAAGAGTTTGATTTTCGGTTTTGAGTGGTCATTTAAGGTCGGATTTTGATAAATTTGGTATGGTTGGACTCGTGCGTGAATGGGCTTTCGGATTTTGTGATTTTTGCCCAATTCCGAGACGTAGGCCCGTGTCGACGTTTTAGGACGAATTTCGGAATTTTTGTTAATTCTTGATTTCATTAATTAGATTAGTCTATTATAGTTGTATTTATGATATGTAATTGTTTTAGGCTAGATTTGGGTCATTTAGAGATGGATATTTGTGGAAAAGGCATTGTTACTGATTGCTTGAGCTTGGTTCGTGGCAAGTGGCTTGCCTAACCTTGTGTGGGGTGAATCCCTTTAGGATTTGGTACTATTGTAACATCTGAGCGTCGTGTACGTGAGGTGACGAGTACGTATACGAGCTATTTGTTGTAAAACCGATTTATTTTACTGAGTAGCAACCTGTTTTTCCTTAAATTTGAGTTATACCGTTTAAATAAGTATTAGTCTGTTTTCATTCTTAATTGAGCTATTCCAATGTCTACATGCTTTAACTGCTCATTTGAACTTTGTGAAGCATGCCTAGTTGATTTCTTGCTTTTCCTTGTTCTTTATTAGTATAATTGTAGAAATCTTGCTGTTAACTGTTGTATTTATCAGTTTGAGCTGTGTGTTTACTTTTGAGACTATGAGGCGGTTCCTCAGGAGTTCTCCCTGCACATTTACTTTCGAGACTACGAGGCAGTTCCTCGGGAGTTCTCCCTGCATATTTACTTTTGAGACTACGAGGCAGTTTCTCGGGAGTTCTCCCTGCATATTTACTTTTGAGACTACGAGGCGGTACCTTGGGAGTTCTCCCTGTATATTTACTTTTTAGACTACGAGGCGGTACCTCGGGAGTGCTCTCTGTATATTCATTTTGGGACTACGAGAAGGTATCTCGGGAGATCCCCTGCGGTTTACCCCTGTGTGTTGTACTGATGCCTTGCTGTGATTCCTTTTGTTAAATTCTAGTCTCTTATTATACTGTATATTCTCCTGCCTTATTTATCATTTACTAGTGGGCCTGACCTTATCTCGTCACTACTCGACCGAGGTTAGGCTTGGCACTTACTGGGTACCATTGTTGTGTGCTCATGCTACTCTTCTGCACATGTTTTGTGTGTAGATCCAGGTACTTCTTATCAGCCCCGTTATTACCTGAGAGTACTTGCTGTTGTACGGAGACTTCAAGGTATATTTGCCGCGCTCGCAGACCTCGGAGTTTCCATCTATCCTCTCCTATGTCATTCACCTTCCGTACTTCTTTTGTTAGACTCTGGTGCATAGAGATACTAGTTTTCTTTTTGTAGCTTGTGACTTATGATGTTCCGAGTTTTGGGAAGACTGTGTATTTATGATATTTACTTCTTTTGATTTACGTACTCATGCTACACTTGTTGTACATTTTTGTGCAGGTACATATATGTCTGGTGGTCTTTTGGGCGCAGAGGCACGGATGTTGCGGGGACTTACCATGAGCTGTATTTCATGTTATGATCCGCAGCTTGTAGAGTCTCCATCAGAGCTATTTATGTTCTCCTATCTAAGTTGTATTCCAGACAAATGTTCTATTTTATTATATTTCCTAGTTGATGCTCGTGTACTTATGACACCGGGTTTTGGGGGTGCTTACGGGTTGTTCATTATTGAAGTTGTAAAATTATTATCATGTACCCTGTGAATTCTATTTATTACCATTTAATTAATGAAAATTATGATTTCAAAAGTACTAAAATGAGTAATTAAGTTAATCATTTACTGTTGACTTGCCTGACGGCAGTGTTAGGCGCCATCACGACCTTTAGTGAATTTTGGATCGTGAGTGAATTCTATTTTTTACCACTTAATTAATGAAAATTATGATTTCAAAATTACTAAAATAAGTAATTAAGTTAATCATTTACTGTTGGCTTTTCTGACTGCGGTGTTAAGCGCCATCACGACCTTTAAAGAATTTTGGGTCGTGACATTGCTGGATAAGAATACTTTTTCCCTTTTCAATATTATGACCTAAAAATCTAATATTAGTCTGAAAAAGGGCCATCTTTTGGTTTAGAAATGACTAAACCATTTTGAATTATAATTTTCCTAAAAAAATCCAAATATTTAAAATTATTTTCAATATTTTTTGAAAATACTAAAGTATCATCAATATAAACAATTATAGAATTTATTATACGACATGAAGATATTATTCATTATTTTTTGAAATTCAGAAAGAGCATTGTTTAAACCAAAAGGCATGACATTCCATTCATATTGACCCATTGGGACATTAAAAGCAGTTTTATATCTATCTAACTCAGATATCTGAATTTGCCAATAACTAGATTTCAAATCAAATTTTAAAAATATTATGGTATCATGCAATCTATCCAATAAATCTTTTTTATTAGGGATTGGATATCTAATCCATTTTGAAGCCTTGTTAAGGGGTTTATAATTAATAATTAACCTTGGAACTTCTCATTCCTGTTCAGTATGCTTATTAACATAAAAAGCAGTACAAGACCATTTAGACTTTGAAGGCCTTATAAGACCTTTCTGCAGCAAAGAATCTATTTATCTTTTGCATAATTCCAAATATTCTGAATTCATTTGTTAAGGTCTAGCCTTAATAGGAATATTATCCTCCGAAAAGTCTTCTTCATATGGAAGACTTAATATGTGCTTTTTCCTATTCCAAAATTGGTTTGGATGGTCTCCACAAATTTGTAAAGAAAACTAATTTTTAAATAAATCAATTTTTAATGAGTTTAGGAGTTTTTAAATCCTGTTCAATAGTAAGACTGCAAATTTCATTTTTAAAAAAATCAATTTGTCTAGTTTTTGCAGTAATATTATTAGAAATTATTTCATTCAAAAATCTTTGAACTGGTTGAGTTATAAACTTGAAAGTAATCTTTTTTCCATTAAAAGTTCCTGTAAAACTATTAATATCCCAATTAGTAAAAGGAATTAGGTGGTGGAAAAATGGGATTCCTAATATTACATCTTGATGAATGTCTTTCGCAAAAACAAAACTTTCTTGTATACAAACTTTGTTCTGGCAAATATAGGGTAGTTTGTAAGAAATACCCATTTGGTGACCACTGGCATTTTTTAATCTATGAGTAGTCTTATGAAAATATCTAGAAGGTATTACCCTTTCTTTAATACATTTTAAATCAGCACCACTATCAAATAAAGCAGTAAACTCTTTTTTGAAATTATAATCTATGAAAAGAGTAACTTTTATTAAAAACTTTTGAGTAGTAAATAGATGTATTATTTATAAAAACTCATCATCAGCCATATTAACTGCTCCGAGAAAATCATCTTTTACCTCATTCTTCGAGGTACCAGCATCTTCAGTAATGTTAGTATTGAATTCCTGACTTGTAGGGACATGCGAATTTTCTAACATGATAATTCTCTTGTCTAAGGCTATATTAGAAGCCTTTAAGTCAGAGATTTATCCTTTGAGATTATGAATCTTATTTTTCAAATGTTAAACAGTAGTTGGCCTATCAATGGCCTAGGATTTTTGTCTCAAAATCCTTTTAATATCAGACATTGTATATGGTCCCTTTTGAGAAGGAATTTCTTCAATCCCTGGACTTATAGGGATATTATCCTGAATTTTATCCACCTTATCAATAATCTGGGACCTTAACTCTGGGTCCTTAAAACCCCTAAAAAGTTCTAATAAACTATCATTAGTCAGGACATTAACTTCTAAGTCCTTGAATTGAAAATAAATATTAAAAACCTCATCATTTGTGTGCCATTACAACACTGATGTTGATTATGTTTGCAGGGACCACATTCATCTTCTGAAGGAAGGTATTCCTCCTCCTGTAGTGCCCTCAGATCTTCATCCGTTGATGAATCTTCTCTATCACTATATTCTGGTGAATTTTCTTGAGAAGAATTTAATAGAATCTTATATAAAGAGTCCTTAATATTATCATCTAGGTCAAGATTCTTAATCTTATCCTTGACTTTTCAATCTCTAGCATAATGACCTACTCTTCCACATTTGTAACATGCATTAGGCACACTGGATTTTATAAAATCTTTTCTATGCGTATAGGCCTTTCTTCTCTTATCTTTCCTTTCAAATCTCTTATCAGAAGATCCTCTATTCTTCTTTTTATACCTATAAGGCTTTTTAGATCTTTCTTATGTCTATGAGACTTTTTATTCTTAGGAATATCTATGGCAAATTGGTCACAGAATTGTAATGACCCGACCGGTCATTTTGAGCTCTAGCACCTCGTTCGGCAGTTTGAGGCCATGAGAAGCTTCACTTCATGTATTATGACTTGTACGCGTGGTTAGAATTGAAATTTTGGAAGTTCAGAGTTGATTTGGAAAAAAAATTCTCATTTCGAAAGCTTTAAGTTGGAAGAATTGACTAAAATTGGATTTTTAGAGTAAACGGCCTCAGAATCGTGATTTGAAGGTTCCAGAAGGTTCGTATGATGATTTCGTACTTGGGCGTATGTTCGGATCGGGTTTTGGATACCCCGGGAGTGTTTCGGCACCTATTGTGGAAGTTAGCCCTTTGGAAGCATTTCATAAATTTGGGGTGGAGGTGAATTGTATGTTATCGATGTCCGTTTGGGATTCCGCATCTAAGAATAGCTCCGTATGGTGATTCTGGTGTTGGGAGCGCGTCCGAAACTGGATTCGGAGGTCCGTAGGTCATTTTATAGCCATTTGGCTAAAGTTAGAAATTTAAAGGTTTTTGAGAAGTTTGACCAGGAGTGGACCTTTTGATATCGGGGTCAGATTCCAATTCTGGAAGTTGGAGTAGGTCCGTAATGTAAAATGTGACTTGTGTGTAAAATTTGAGGTCAATCGGAAGTGATTTGATAGGTTTCGGCATCAAATGTAGAAGTTTGAAATTTTAAAGTTCATAAAGCTTGAATTGAGGTGTGATCCCTTATTTTGATGTTGTTTGATGTGATTTGAAGGCTTGACTAAGTTCGTAATGTGTTTTGGGACGTGTTGGTATAATTAGTTGAGGTCCCGAGGGCCTTGGGTGTGTCTCGGATCGAGTTCGGATGGATTTTGGACTTTGAGGAATTGCTGGTTTCTGGGCATCTAGTTTCCTCTTCCGCGATCGCGAAGAAAGGGCTGCGATCACGAAGGGTTAATAGGACTAGTGGGATTTTTACTCTACGTGATCGCGTATAATAGTTCACGTTCACGGAGAGTTGAGCTGGTGGATCTTCGTGTTCGCGTCGGGGGTATCGCGAACGCATTGTGGTAATGGGGTTGGCTCGTTTGGTGAAGGTTGTTCTATGCGAACGCATAGCGGGGTTCACGATCGTGAAAGAGGAAGGGGCTGAGCAGTGAGATCGCGTTCGCGAAAGAGAAGCTTTTAGGCAGCTGTTGACTGGCCTTCGCGATCGCGAATGGATTTCCGCGATCACGAAGGGGAAAGACCTAGGCAGTATTATTTTAAAATCTAGGTTTTGGCTCATTTGCACTTCATTTCCTCCATGGGAGTCAGTCTTGGAGAAATATTTGAGCTCTATCTTAATCATCAATGTCAAGGTAAGTGATTCCCACCTATTGCAAGTTAAATACATGGGTTATATAAGGATTTAGACATGAAAATTTGAAGAAATTTGGAATTTTGAAGAAAAACCTAGAAATTGGTCTTTTTGGAATTTGACCACGAATTCGGGTAAGGAATTGAGAACAAATTTTATATTTGATTTCGTAATGCTATGGGTAATGTTTATCTTCGAAAATATTCGTAATCCGGGCACGTGGACCCGAGGGTGATTTTACCGATATTTCGAGTGGAGTTGGAAATTGTAGTAAATTGAATTGCTATGAGTATTAGAGTATATTTTCATTGGTTTGAGCATTGTTGGCTAGTTTTAGAGCGTTGGACATCGGTTTGAGGTGCTAGAGTGGCGTTGGAGCCGATTATGGAACTTCGGAGCGAGGCAAGTCTCCTTTCTAACCTTGTAAGAGGGAATTAACCCATAGGTGACTAAATTATTATGTGCTTCTATTTGTGGGGACTACATACGCACGAGGTGACGAGAGTTCACACGTAGCTACTAGTTATGCCTACGTCCGGGTAGTTTTAGGCTCACATCACGCCTTGTTGGTATTGTTATTGATTTATGTTTATTTTTTGCCTTGAGAGGGAGTGAGATTGAGTCTGCTTATTAAATGTTTTGAAGGGAGTTGAAATTTGGGAACTTAAGTTTTAAAAGGTTTCATTTGAACTTCGTAATTTCTAAAAGGATTGAGGAATAATATAATAGCTGAAGAAATCTATGTGTAACCGTGTCGCATGTATGTTTCGCGAGCGGGGTAATTTCCTTAAAAAGCTACAAGGTGAATTTACCTTATTTTGAAAAGAATCGAGAAAGAGATATGATTTTATTATTAAATTTATGTTTGACCGCATCGCACGTATGATTCGCGAGCGGGGTATTTCCTACTACTCTCATTGGAGCGAGTCGTTCGCCTCGGCAGATAAAAGAGATGCATCTATGGTTCGTGCCATTCGACCCTCTAGCAGTGCACAGTTTAAATATTTGTTGGATAGGGTCGTACGACCTCGACATGATTTGCTCATACTTGAAGTGCTTGCCTTGAAATTTATAAATAATGATATTGCCTCCCGAGTCGGAGATAAATTGATAAATGATGAAATTTGAATTTGGAAACCTCTTATTAACAAAGGAATTTTTTACTTGATTCATGATTTTATTGAGTTTACTGTCGTTTTTAATAAATCCATGACTAATTATATTATTGATGTCCACAGTAAGTGTCGAAGTCGACCCCTCGTCACTACTTCTTCGAGGTTAGACGGGATACTTACTGGCTACGTGTTGATTTACGTACTCATACTACGCTTGCTGCACGTTTTGTGCAGGTACATATATGACTAGTGGCCTTGTGGGCGCAGAGGCGCAGTTATTACAGGCATTTAGGTGAGCTGCATCTTATGTATGACCTGCAGCCAGCAGAGTCTCCTTCAAAGTATTCTATTTTCTTTCACCGGAAAGTTATTGTATTTTATTTTAAATTCCTAGAAAATGCTCATGCACTTTTGACACTGGGTTGTGGGGTGATTATGGGATGTTCAGTATTGAAATTAGAAAACATTGTTATTATTCTGTAAATTCATCTTTTACTAGATAAATTGAAGTAAATTTACGATTTCAAAAATATTAAAATGAGAATTTAATTAACTATTTAGTATTGGCTTGCCTGACAGTGGTGTCCGGCGCCATCATGACCTTTAATGAATTTTGGGTCATGACAACATGATATCAGAGCACTAGGTTCACTTAGGTCTCATGAGTCATGAGCGAGTCTAGTAGAGTCTTGTGGATCAGTACGGAGACGTCTGTACTTATCTTCGAGAGGCTACAGGGCTGTTAGGAGCACTTCCCTTCTTGATTCCTCATCGTGCGATTTGATTTCTTTGAGGCTTATGACTTAATTTCCTTCCCATTCAATCTTATGCGACGTGAAGTGCTTTCTATCGATCGAGAATTGAGGAATTGTAAGGCTACTACAGATGTGATTCGGGATGTTCCTCCCTGCATAGTTGATTGGGCTATTTTCGTCGCCTTGTGGAAGGATATTTTGTCGTTTCAGCTCAATAGATGTACTTCTGAGAGCATTGAGGCTATGCATAGGTTGCTATGATGCTCATGAGTTATTATCGCATAGTATTGATATGATGGTAGGATGCTTGCCTATGTCTCGGGGCAGTGAATGAGTTGAAATGAGGGTTGCTCGGTGCATCATTCAGAGATTCGGTATTTTACTTCTCACGAAGGAAAGGCAATCTAACTAAGAATGTTCAGACTTGGGTTGATGAAGTAGTGGGACTCGATATTTTTTAGCGTGGTGGGATCTTCGCCTATGATGCGGCGTCATCGTCCTTGATTGGTTTTAATGTGTTACGTTCGCCGGTGTTATGGTTTCCTTCAATTCGCCTTGGGCAGAGTATTATAAATGGTATCGATAAAGCGACAGTCAAAGGTCGCAGTGTGCAGGGGTTCAGGATCGAATCGGCATTCCTGTTATTGATGGCTCGAGAAAGATGATTTCCGGAAAGGTTTAAAGTTGGTAGAGATCTATCGGTTCAAGTGCTAGAGAGGTAGATTTTGATTTAAGGCAACAACTGGACAGTGAAGGATGAGCAAGGACATGTGGGAGGTGCCTTGCGGTGGATAAACTTATAGAAAGCCAAGTGTGAGAAATAAAAGTCAAGTAGTTGCTTAAAGAAGAGGGTTTGACCAAAGTGGGAGAGTGTCAGGGTATCATATAGGTTTGGTGGTAGGATGTTCTACTGATTTAGTAGTAATTATACCCAGTGCAGCGACGTTGGAATATGTCAGCATGTAGTTTCCACATGTGGGTCATCTCTTGTGAGCGGGTTAGTGGTTGTGTGGTGTTGACGAAGCTCCTACGGAGAATGTCTACTAACTATCCAGGAAGAGGTCGAATATGTGGATGTGGCTAGTGATTCAGAGTATTCATGAAGTGTTTAAGAGAAAGGATTTCGAGGAATTTGGCGGGTTGATTGTGATAGATCATGTTGATGAAGGAAGAATCTTGGTGGGTTTCAGGTTTATGCAATAGTAGCCTCAAGCTAAGTGGTAGAGTCCCATCGCCCATAGTTGGATTTCATGGTCGTCTATTTATAAGATTTCTGGTTATCGGCATATTGATGGGTTATTACAACTAAGGAAAGAGAACATCAGTGGTAATTTGAGCAAGTGATTTGAGGAATGTGTGTTATAGTTGGCCTTATCGATTCATGCTCAGGCTTTAGGAAGACTCGGGATTTATGCTTCATGTAGAGGCGAGTTACAAGGAAGATGATTCGGCCAGGTGCTTCTTTGAGAGGGTGCTCATGTGCTAGCAGAGCCTTGGAGTTGATTATATTCGGGACCAAGTCAGAATGGGTGACTCTCAATAACGGTCCTATGGTGTGATGTCTAAGGATTTCGAGTCCATAGTATGGTTGAATATCGATCTTTTGCAGCGGATTATGATAAAGGAGCTTGGAGTGTTCCGTGTTATTTTTGGTCTACAGGGTATCATGAGAGGAGGGGGAGCATGTAACTTTGGATTTATAAACAAAATCACCAAATTTGGTATATCAGTTGAAGACGCGATTATGCGCACAAGGAGGGTATGAAATGGTTAGTGGGTTTTGAGACAGTGTGGTCTCGTGAAATGGGGTCACTCGGGATGAGTGTAGATTGAGTTTGTTATATTGATAAAGGAGTTGTTGTTATTTCTAAGGAAGATCCAGAGTCAATTAGGAGAAGTCGGGTTTGGTTAGCAATGGTTGAATTGGCATGATGATGGCAATGATCAACTCCTTTAGCGTGTTGAGTTGAGCATGTGATTTGTTGCGGTACGTGCGAGGTTTGACGACCGCCATAATTGATTTTATTTGGGGGCATTCGAGCATTATGGCATGTTATGTGTAAACGGATCCTAGAAGGATTATGGTGGTTTAAACCACTACTCGAGGTTTGTATTTTCTGTGGTCATGGGAATTTGGCTGTGTGTTGCAATGGTTCTCTTGAAATGAACTAAGTAAAATGTTTCTATATAATGAACTGTTTACCCTATTAGTGGTTCCGGAGTTATGATGAAATTTTTTGTGCTTTTGCACATTGGCACGATTAAGTGTGGTGATTAGCATGTAATTTGGAAGTTGAGGATCAAGGTTGTTGTTTGGTGTTAACAAAAATGTAACGAGCTCAGATGAGCGAGAAAGGACTCAGATGGTTAGAGTAAGCTGGCGTCACCTGAGATCGGTGCCTGCTGTGAAGGGGCTTTGCATACTGAATGCGGATTCTAGAACTGCTTTACAGCATTGGTGTGGCCGGTAGTATAAATGTACAGACTTGTTACCTGGTGCGAAAGGTCATGGGAGCATATCCCATGGGAAGATTGTATAAGTGTGACGTGTAGTCACTTGATTGATTGAATAATGGAAACCAAATATGAAGATTGTGGTAATATCGCTAATTGGGAATTCATGCCTGGAGGACGCTCGGTTCGTCTGGTGGTGGACTATGGAAGCTTGTCCCGGTAATGATGGTTGTTCTTATGTGTTATGGGAAAAATGGGTTATTATGGACCCTTGAAAGGTTTCTAGCTTGGTACGATGCGATCAACATCGGTTTGAGGTCCATGAAAGGATTTAATATGAATATGGGCTCTGTATCAAGCTGGATGTGTTCATTTCAGCATAGTGCTCCTTATGGAGGAGTATTCAGACGTTGGATATTGTTTCATCGTCCGCTTTTTCATGTAATGTTATATTGTGCCGTGTGAGTTGTGAAACGACTCTGATAAATTTCACATGTGCTGAGGTTCCGCATAGCAATGATGTTATGTGACCAGTATGGATCTCGAGATTCAGATCATATATCGCACCTTAGTTGTGCTTGACTTTCGCAGCGTATGGCACTATCTGTCTCCCCAGGGATGGTATTATGCACTTAGCATGCTTGTGGCCTATGTTCGGGTATTTTGTAATAATGAGCATTTTCGCTCGGTAACTAATTCCTTACAGGCTATTATGTGTGAATCAGGTGGCATACCGCCACGGGTATGTTTTTTAGATCGGGTTGCACGCCGGAACAGTGTGATGTTGAGTACAATCCCCTATAGCTATTTTTTGAGTATTTGTAATCCCATTTTCTGAGGAAGGTTCATGACACCTTTTCGGTTGTCCAATTAGTTGCGTGGGTTGAGTGGTTCCTTCTAGAGTTCGATTCCTTATGTATCACGTTCGGGTTTGTAGCTTATTGGCACATTGTGGCATCATATGCAACTTTTGGCAATGTCTGAGGTGGCTTATTGCCTGAGCAGCTTGTACTGGGTGACACTAGATTATTGGACCCGAGATCAGTGCGATCAGATTTATATGAAGCATATTAAAGAGTAAATATTATTATTCAATCCAAAGTGAGGTAATGGTTCTTGTCGGGAGGAGAAACTCCATAATTTGTAATTTGGCAGGTGGCTATGAGTCCTACACATCTCCTCTGTCGTGGCATTTCAAGAGTTGGAACAAGACTTATATATGCCATGAGGTGCATGGTGAACATCAAATTCGGGGAATTTTGGCTATTGTTATCAGAAGATGTTATTATGGTCATGTGAATTATGCGGTGCATGGTGTGAATTCAGCAAAGGTATGCAGTCATGTTTTAGTGCATCATGTGATGATTGATACGGTGATCATATGTTGGAAACAGGCCTAGCAAAAGACTCTGGATGCTGGAATTTGGCTCTAAAGCTAGTTCGACTAAACACAAGGGGAATCTTCAAATTTGCTCGAGCTAGTGTGCTCAACAGAGTTGTGGTAGCACGGATAGGTGAACGAGGTGTTAAGCAAAGATTTCAGACAATTCCAGAGCAGTTCTTAGTACATTCGAGGACAAACATATGTTTAACTGGGAGAAAATGTAACGACCCAACCGGTCGTTTTGAGCTCTAGCTCATCATTCGATGGTTTGCGGTGATAAGCAGCTTCACTTCAGGTATTATTACTTGTACGCATGGTCGGAATTGAAATTTTGGAAGTTTAATGTTGATTTGGAAAGCAAATTCTCATTTCGAAAGCTTTAATTTGGAAGAATTGACTTAGATTGGATTTTAGAGTAAACGACCTCGGAATCAGTATTTGAAGGTTCCAGCAGGTTCGTATGATTTCGGACTTGGACGTATGTTTGTATAGAGTTTTGGATACCCCGGGAGCATTTCGGCACCAATTGTGGAAGTTAGCACTTTGGAAGAATTTCTTGAATTTGGGGTGGAGGTGAATTTTATGTTTTCGATGTTCGTTTGGGATTCCGAGTCTGAGAATAGCTCTGTATGGTGATTCTGGTGTTGGGAGCGCATCCGGAAGTGGATTCGGAGGTCCGTAGGTCATTTTGGAGTCATTTGGCTAAAGTTAGAAATTTGAATGTTTTTGAGAAGTTTGACCGGGAGTGGACCTTTTGATATTGGGATAGGATTCCAATTCCAGAAGTTGGAGTAGGTCCGTAATGTAAAATGTGACTTGTGTGCCAAATTTGAGGTCAATCGGACGTGATATTATAGGTTTCGGCATCGAATGTAGAAGTTTGAAATTTTAAAGTTCATAAAGCTTGAATTGAGTTGCGATCCCTTATTTCTATGTTATTTGATGTGATTTGAAGGCTTGACTAAGTTCGTAATGTGTTTTGGGACGTGTTGGTATAACTACATGAGGTCCCGAAGGCCTCGGGTGTGTTTCGGATCGAGTTCAGATGGATATTGTACTTTGAGGAATTGCTGGTTTCTGGGCATCTGGTTTCCTCTTCCGCGATCGCAAAGAAAGGGCTGCGATCGCGAAAGGTTAGGTGGGCTGGTGGGAATTTTACTATACGCGATCATGCATAATACTTCGCGTTCGCGGACAGTCGAGCTGGAGGTTCTTCGCGTTAGTGTCGGGGCTAACGTTAACGCGCTGTGTTAATGGGGCTGGCCCGTTTAGTGAAGGTTGTTTTATGCGATCGCATAGCAGGGTTCGCGATCGCGAAAGAGGAAGGGGATGAGCAGTGCGATCTCGTTCTGGGCATCGCGTTCGCGAAAGAGAAGCTTTTAGGCAGCTGTTGATTGGCCTTCACGATCGCGAGTGGATTTTCGCGATCGCGAAGGGGAAAGACCTCGGCAGTGTTCTTTTAAAATCAAGGTTTTGGATCATTTACACTTCATTTCCTCCATGGGAGCCGGTCTTGGAGCGATTTTGGAGCTCCATATTCATCATATATGTCAGGGTAAGTGATTCCCACCTATTTCATGTTAAATACATGGTTTATATAAGGATTTAGTCGTGAAAATATGTAGAAATTTGGAATTTTGAAGAAAAACATAAAAATTGGTATTTTTGGAATTTGACCATGAATTCGGGTAAGGAATTGAGAACAAATTTTATATTTGATTTCGTTATGCTATGGGTAATGTTTATCTTCGAAAATATTCAGAATCCGGGCACGTGGACCTGAGGGTGATTTTACCGATATTTTGAGTGGAGTTGGAAATTGTAGTAAATTGAATTGCTATGAGTATTAGAGTATATTTTCATTGGTTTGCGCATTGTTTGCTAGTTTTGGAGCGTTGGACATCGGTTTGAGGTGTTAGAGTGGCGTTGGAGCCGATTATGGAACTTCGGAGCGAGGTAAGTCTCCTTTCTAATCTTGTAAGAGGGAATTAACCCCATAGGTGAACTAAATTATTATGTGCTTCTATTTGTGGGGGATACGTACGCACGAGGTGATGAGAGTCCGTACGTAGAAACTAACTATGACTACGTCCGGGTAGTTTTAGGCTCACATCATGCCTTGTTGATATTTTTATTGATTTATGTTTATTGTTTTCCTTGAGAGGGAGCGAAATTGAGTCTGATTATTAAATGTTTTGAAGGGAGTTGAAATTTGAGAACTTAAGATTTAAAAGGTTTCATTTTAACTTTGTAATTTCGAAAAGTATTGAGGAATAATATAATAGCTGAAGAAATCTATGTGTAACTGTGGCGCATGTATGTTTCGCGAGCGGGGTAATTTTCTTAAAAGGTTACAAGCTGAATTTCCCTTATTTTGAAAAGAATCAAGAAACCAATTTGATTTTAATGTTAAATTTATGTTTGACCGCATCGCACGTATGATTCGCGAGCAGGGTATTTCCTACTACTCTCATGGGAACGGGTCGTTCGCCTCAGTTGATTAAATAGATGCATCTATGGTTCACGCCATTCGACCTTCTGCCAGTGCACAGTTTAAATATTTGTTGGATCGGGCCATACGACCTCGGCATGATTTGCGCATGCTTGTATTGCTTGCCTTGAAATTTATAAATAATGATATTGCCTCCCTAGTCGGAGATAAATTGATAAATAATGAAATGTGAATTTTGAAACCTCTTATTAACAAAGGAATTGTTTACTTGATTCATGATTTTCTTGAGTTTACTGCCATTTTGAATAAATCCATGACTAATTATATTATTGATGGCCACAGTAAATGGCAAAGTCGACCCATCGTCACTACTTTTTCGAGGTTAGGCGGGATACTTACTGGATACACGTTGATTTTCGTACTCATACTACACTTGCTGCACGTTTTGTGCAAGTACATATATGACTAGTGGCCTTGTGGTCGCAGAGGCGCTGTTATTATAGGCATTTAGGTGAGCTGCATCTTATGTATGACCCGCAACCAGCAGAGTCTCCTTCAGAGTATTGTATTTTCTTTCCTGTTCAAATTTGTATTCCGAACAGTTATTGTATTTTATTTTAAATTCCTAGAAAACTCTCATGCACTTGTGACACCGGGTTTTAGGATGATTATGGGATGTTCAGTATTGAAATTGGAAAACAATGTTATTATTCCGTAAATTCATCTTTTACTAGATAAATTGAAGTAAATTTACGATTTCAAAAATATTAAATTGAGAATTTAATTAACTATTTAGTGTTATCTTGCCTGACTGCGGTGTCTGGCGCCATCATGACCTTTAACGGATTTTGGGTCAATGCAAGAATTCTCCTAATTGTTGTCGTTCATTAAGACGATGTTTCTTGATTTCCTGGCTTAACTTAATCTCATTGCATAGAGCTAAGCCTTCTTGTGTGCATACACAAATAAGCTTTCCATAGGTATAGCTATTATAATCTATACTCATTGCAGTTCCTCGAAGAGTTTTTCTAACTCTTTTAGAAAAAAGTGTTGGGAGTCCATCAATAAATTTGGACTTCCAGTGAGTGCTATTACACTCTGGTAATTCCATTACTCTGGATAAGAAAACATCCTTATACCATCTAAAATTTGTTAAGGTATTACACCTAAGATTTTGGAGCATGGTCCTTAAGGTCTCACTATTGTCTGACCATTTTCCAGAAAAATGTCCTATAATATTAAGAACTAAAGAATAGACAGCGTTTTGAACATTCTGACCATCTTCTACCTTTATGGCTCCCATAATTTCTATGAGTTGTTTAGGTTTTAAATAATTATCCCACCATCCTTTTAATTGGCCAGTAAACCCTGCTACTATCATATCAGCAATGGTTCTCTCATAATTCTTATTAACCTTTCAGATAGTGTTATACATAAGCATTCTACGTACTTAGGTATAAATTTGGCGATCAGTAAAACCATTTATGTTCCATTAATAGATTTCTGAGCCACTATAGTTCTGGGAATAATGGGTAGCATCAAGATCCTCTATGAGTACATCTTGGGGAGTTGACATAGGATAATAAAACATCCTTTGGACCGGTTTGCGAGCAAACCTTTTTGAGATTTTATTAATCTCATCAGAGAGTTTTACCTTCCTCTCTTCATCAGATAACTACTCTAAATTTAAAGGACTAATTTTAAATACTTCAATTTTTTTATCTAATAAATTCTCGAGGTCCTCGAGACTTTGTATTTTAAAGTCTTTGACCTCAGGAGGTGGTTGGATACTGGCAGTAGAAATTTTCTCTTTGCCTTTTGTAGTATCCTTCCTGGATATTTTCTGGACTTTTGTTATTAATCTGTCCGGTCTTTCATTAATGGAAACTATCTATTCACCCATAATACTAATATATATTAGTATAATTATTTTGTGTGAGCATAGTATTCAAATTTCTAGCAATAATTTTACCAGTATCATCATCAAACAATTTTGAAAATGCAGTATAATAAATTACTTTATCCTTTTCTCCCATTTGGAAAGATGTTTGTGGGGGAAAAACAAATCTAGTAATTTCACCACTATTGAGTTTTTAATCTCTTTCTAGCATGGAAATATAACCATTAACATATTTAGACATAAACTATGGTACAAAAGTAATTATCTTATTGTGACCACTAATATCATTGTAAAAATCATCTTGAAATAATTTTATTAAATCCTTATCAAAATTATCAAGAAATCAGTTTCTCAAAAAGTTCCCATATTGGTTTTTAAAATTATTCAGAAATCATTTTTCTTGCCGGTGAACCCGGACTAAAATCTATTTGGTTTCTATCCATTTAATCCATTAGAAAAATCCATTTCGGATTCAGTTGTATCTGGAATAGCACTAACAATATTATCCGTACCAATTTTTATGACATCAATTCTATTATTTTTCCTAATTTGTGATGTAGATGCTCTTGATGGAAAATCTACAGTATCAATAGGTAAAATATAAGAGGAATTCGATCTAGTTAATCAATGGTTGTTCACTATGTTGCATTGCATTGACATGCACACTTGACATACAATCATAGAGAATACACATCGTGGTCACAACCAGACTGTCTAGTCTAAGCTGTGGTCTAAACCTGGCCTCAAGTCTTCCAGACTGTCCTATCACCAAAATATAGAATACACATCTCGCACGTCATCCCTGAAATCCCAAGTCGGCGATGCTCAGCCAATACCGAGCGCTCACATGCGCACACGAATACGTGGATGGAATTCAAGGAGTTATGCTTTAAGCTAAATAAATTTCGCACGATAAGGAAAGAAAGACGGAAAATTATTCTAAATGCCATGTAGCCTCTCGAAGATAAGTATGGACGTCATCATACCGATCCGCAAGACACTACTAGACACTTGCTCATGACTTTTAGAACCTATGAACCTAGGGCTCTGATACGTACTTTGTCACGACCCAAAATCCAACTAGCCGTGATGGCACCTAATAATCCGATTCAAATAATATTTAACTGACTCTAATACACTCCCAAGGACTGGTAGTACAAATCATGAGCTTCTAATATTAGAATTTACAAGCTGGTATGAAATAAATACATCATCTGTTCGAAATGTACATAAACAGATTTTTATAAATATAAGGCTACTATGAACAAGAGGAACCTATGACCGGAACACAGGTACATCTTCAAATCCAGCTCCTGTCGATCATAGCAACATCAGCATCCAATATCTACACGCAAGCTGCATAAGTGTAGTATGAATACAACCGACCGCATGTACTCAATAAGTGACAAACCTAACCTTAGGTTGAAAGTAGTGACGAGCTGGAACAAAGGTCAGGGTCCAACACCAATAGCCAACAACAGTTCATAACAACATAATAAAAGTAATAAAAGAAGTAGCTTAGAGACAAAATGCTCAACTCGTTCATAGTTCCAGAAAAATAGGTCTACTTTGCAAGTATATCAGTGAAAACCCAAATCTTTTACCGAAATCACCAAAATATGAGTACGTTTTGAAAAACTGTGATTTTTCCCAAAAATGTTTCAACAACAGATAGGATGTTTCATTTTCAAATGGCATGAGGAAAATACATCTCTATGCCTACATGTCAATGAGTATGTGAAGTCATGAATGAAGCAATATCGTATAGCATGAGGAAAAAGTGCATCTCTATGCCTGTATGTCAAGCATGTCAATGCCATGCATCTCAGTAATAAAACAATATGCATACTCTCAGAGTATCAATTCACTCAGTCCTCCCGGTCACTAAGTCCTCACAGTCACCCAGTCCTCACAATTACTCAATCCTCCCAATCTCTCGGCACTCGCACTCAGTAGGTGCCTGCGCTCACTGGGGTATGTACAGACTCCGGAGGGGCTCCTTCAGCTCAAGCGCTATAATCTGTATGGATAATTCACGTGCTATAGTATCTATATCTGGATCCGCACGGACAACTCACGTGCTATAGTATCAATATCTGGATCCGCTCGGACAACTCGCGTGCTACACGGATAACTCACGTGCTATAATAAGCCAATCTGGCCTGCTGCGACGTGCAACCCGATCATATAATTATCCTCACAATCAGGCCCTCAGCCTCACTCAGTCATCAATCTCTCTAGTCTCTCGGGCTCAGAATGTCATTAAACTAGCCCAAAATGAAGATATGATGCATTAACAAATAACATTAGAGACTGGGATATGATATGCAATTAATGAATATGACTGAGTGTGAAATTACAGTTTAAACATATAATTCAACAGTAGAAATGACCTCAGTGGGTCCCAATAATACCAGCATTTTCCTAAGCATGATTTCTAACATGAGTCACGGCCCAGTTTCTCTAACACATAAAAATGCATGGAAGAATACAAGTTAATTAACTAAACAGCTCTACGGAATCAACCGAGTCTCAATTTCTATGGTGCACTCCCATACGCCCGCCACCTAGCATGTGCGTCACCTCCAAACAATTCACATAACACGTATAATCAGGGTTCATACCCTCAACTCCAAGATTAGAGATGTTACTTACCTCGAAAAAGCTGAATCCAATGTCAAGCAAGCTAAACAATGCTCCAGAAATTCCATTATGGGCGTATCGACTTCCGAACGGCTCGAATCTAGTCACAATTAATTCGATTCACTCAACACAAATTATAGGAATTTTTTCATATCAAAATACTAATTTTCCCAAAAATCCAAAATTACACTCAAAAATTGCCCGTTGGGCCACATCTCGGAACCCGATAAAAGTTACAAAATATGAAAGCCCTTTCAACTACGAGTCCAACCATACTAATTTTACCAAATTCCGAAATCAACTCCAAATCCTCAAATTAAACTAAGAGGGTTTTCTAAATTTTCCAACTTAATTCACCAATTAAATGTTAAAAACAACCATGGATTCAGGTAATTTGACCAATATTGAGTTAAGAACACTTACCCCGATGTTTTCCTAGAAAATCTCCCAAACATCGCTTCTTCCCGAGCTCCAATTCATCAAAAATGAAAAATAAAAAAACCCTTGATATTATATTTTTTTCCCAGTTGTTTTGCCTTGTTTCCTGTGCCAAGAAATCCCGAAACTCTCTTTTGAAGCCTCCGATGAATTCCTTGTGAAATTTCAGTCAAGTTAGGCTTTTGAATAACCCAAAACCCATTCGGAACCTTCCGCACACAAACCATATATGCGTTTCAATCATAAAACACACTACGAACCTGCTCGAGCACTCAAAACACCGAAAAGAGGTTATCTTGACCATGGTCAAACTCCAAATCCTTAACTTATCTAGTTTCTCAACCAGTGATACAAACCACACCCGAGCCCCTCGGACCCTATTCAATCATACCAACAAGTCTTAAAACACGATACGAACTTGGTCGAAACCTCAAGTCCGATTGGCCGCAAATTTTGCACATCAGTCATAAATGACATAACAGACCTATAAAAATTTTTAGAACTGGATTCCGACCCCGATATCAAAAAGTCAACTCCCCGGTCAAACTTTCAAACTTAAATTTCTATTTTAGTCATTTCAAACCTAATTTAACTACGAACTTCTAAATAATTTTCCGAATACGCTCCTAAGTCCAAAATCACCATACGAACCTATTGGAATCATCAAAACTCTATTCCGAGGTCAAATTCACAAAATTCAAACTTGGTCAACTCTTCTAACTTAAAGCTTCCTAGTTGAGAATCGTTCTTCCAAATCAATTCTGAATAACCTGAAAATAAAAACCGGTGATTCACACAAGTCATAATACATCATACAGAGCTACTCATGCCCTCAAACTACCGAGAGAAGTGAAAATGCTCAAAACGACTGGTTGGATCGTTACATCCTCCCCTACTTAAACATACGTTCATCCTCAAACGTGCCCAGAGTTGTTCTTAAGCCGTCAGAACACCATGTAACCTTACCATGCACATACCCGGGGGTGATCGCACATCATCCTATTCCATATAAGTCCGATAACACAACATACTAAAGATCATTACTTCAACCTTAGCCCGTAAACCCCAGAATTCAATTTCCAACATCCGAAATTTCCTACAAGACCCGAATCTCGCATCTACACACTGTCTAAGTCTGAACAAGTTGCACAAAGCCATAACCATAACCCGAGACACAATAACATGATATACCACATAACTAAAATACGATAGCAATAACTTCCAGACGCAATAGCTGCTCGATAACCAACTCGACATCGAAAATAAACCTCATATCAACTAAAATCTTGTTCTGAAACTTTGTAAACTACCGATGATAAAAAAAACATGTAGAAACTCCTAACCACTTATCAGATCAACTAGTCATGACGTTCTCTCTCGTCCGACAAGAACTAAAGCCAAGTCCTAAGCCGACTTCCGATTTTATTGTTCCAAACATACCGTAATCAAATCTGATAGTATCCGTTCTAGGTCCAATGAACTTATCTCATCAAACATAACTATTCTATTGACATGCCACACTAATACAACCTAAAGTCACAATCGTGCAATCTGTGCACCAATAAGCCACAATTCAAATGTACTCAATCGGGGAAAATAACTCAAATGAGAGAACTGTCCCGCAAGCTCAACAAGTACTACCACAACGCAATGCTATGAACTCATCTCACATAGTAGGACCAAACACATGAATCTAACACAAAGGATCATATCCCAACATAGCCCCTCTGCAATGTGTGACCATCCAAACACCGGTCCATATGAAATACCTCAAGCCACAATGCTCAAAATCAACAATTACATACAATGCGACATCAAGTACACGACGTGCATGACCATAACCATGGAGAAGCCAATAACACAATATACCACAGCCCGAAAAGACCATAACCAAGGCGCAATCAACCATACCACAGCCCGGAAAGACCATAACCAAGGCACAGTCAACCATTCCACACCTCAATCACCATCTAGCTCGAATTTTGCTATAAGGCCCAAACAGAACCGCATCATGTGTGCATATAACTAACGAATCACAACCCCTCGTAGCATGGAAGTGTAACACATAGAACATATCAGATACGAATAAAATCTATTCTAACCGAATGGCACATCCCTCAACAATAGTAGTTCGGAGTCAACAAATCTGACCCGGTGTAGAATACGCATCCTCATTGGGACTACCAATGGACCCCAAATCAACTCTGGTTACCCACAAATATATAAATAACCCTCCGAAAGTCAACAATAACTGAATCATAACACATACTATCATCTGGCTAGCTTTGGCCACAACTTCAAAGTCCACAACCATGAAACAATCTGCTCCTAAGAACTTCCAGTCTCCAAATCCATAGAACACAAGAATCACCATATCTAATCCCAACTCCACCGACCGAATGTCAAACACATCTCTCATAAATGATCATCCCACGAGGAATACTTCTTCTAAATTTCTTCTGTGCCGCATAGCAAAATCTGAATATCAGCAATCGATCAACCAGGAGAGCATCGCAATACCAACGAAGCATCCGTAAGTCAAAACCTTCTGAAATATGCACCCTTCTCAGGCAATACCAAGTAGTAATAGCATTCATCTAGACATCTGAAACAGTCCATGTTGTCTAAGAATTCATGACCTTCCCTTTAAAACTGAACCGTGACCTTGCACATGTAAATCTCAATCCTACACAACACACCTCATCTATCATCCCATCATATGAAAAGGTACGAGAATCTCATAATCAACTCTGATCACTAGCAAACTACATACTTAATTAGCCAGGAACCTTCCATTTGATCTTATCCAAGAGAAAATCCCAATACGCAAAATGTTCCTCACGCCAGTAGAAAATATCCACCTCGAACCGTGATGGAAATCATCGAGAACTCCTCGAAACCCATTTTCACATAACCAGGCCATCAGAACTGAGTCTCTCTAACTCAACCAAATCACGCAAGTCGCCAAACCCAAGATTATTGCCAAAGAATATCTGTAAAGTCTCACCACATCATAGGTACCTAATGAACCGATCATACCATTACCATATTGGTCCAGCCTACTATCCAGTCGTCCTACTTTCTCCGAGTTTCTTCTACATTACCCTCAAGTTGACACTTCTCCTTGTCAGAACACTATGATCCTTACCCAAAGCTCACTATAAGACCTCCTAACATAAAATGACACCGCCCTAAGGCCCATAAGCCATTGTATTCTTCTTAAGCACCCCATAAGTACCACAACCAAAACGACCACTTTGAAAGTATCTTATGTGAATTTAAAATTGTTCTTTTACCTTCCTTATATTAGAATGTAGAATCTATAGTCATACATAATTACCGCAAGTCCATGCACCACCAAACGCAAAACTCAGATTTTATCAATACACAAGTCCGGGGAAATTCTCAATTGCTATACATAAATCTCGTACCCATTGAAACTTTCTCGAGAGTCACCCACTTTGTTAAAATCTAAATTATACCGCCCAAACAGGTCGAAAGACACATGCCTCATTATCACAACAACACCCAAAGAAGTAATCTTACCTTAACACCATCAATTAAATTCATACTTCGTGCGCACTACATTCTTCAAAATAATAACTTAATCATTCCATGATTTTCATATTTTCATAAAGTGCAGTGTAACCCGTATTCGAAAAATTTCCTTACTCGAGTCATCCTCGATCTCAACCTCTGCAAGTCATGACTAACCCACAAGTATGTCTCATACCAAAACTAAAATTTAACATATAATGATGAAATTGAATTGTCAATATAAGGCTCCCCCACTTGTCTCAAAGCCATGGATTAAAACACTTGATATATAACAATACTCATACTCTATTACTGCCATAATACTGTAGTCAATTTAACAAAAATTCTTCTCAAGCTAAGGCAACAACAACCATAAAGTACCTTAATCATCCTCTGAGATCGCATTTATTCTCTTGACACTCAAGTCAACTTTATCATCTATATTCAAATTCAAATCTCAACACATACACTCTGTTAGTAGAAAAGAAACTCTCCACTCAATATTATAAGGATCACTCATCCATAAATTACCCCGCAGGTGATAACCTGCCTGCTTGGCCTCAAACTGGTATCTTTCTATACCCTTTTATAGCCACAACTACTACGTAATCACTTAACCTTCTTGAGTCTAAATACATTGACAAGACATGAGAATTTAATTTGTCCCACAATTTAACATCATGAAAGATCTTTCAATACACTCACAACTTGAGACTATACGTCAAATCAAGACAGAAATCAAGTACCAAATAGAAAACTCTAGAGCCACAAGTAAACATTATTCGTCATATTCAACCCATCTGAACACATCTTGCAGTCACATCATACTTATCATATAACCATTCAATCGCTCATCGAGCCACAAATTCCACTCATGGGGACATTACCGGACATATGGGTCCAAATATATAAGTTCTCACAACCGAAACTGTCGAGTCTAAGCTGCAGTCTAAACTTGGCCTCAAGTCCTCCAGACTAGCCTATCACCAAAACACAGAATACACATCTTGCACGTCATCCCTGAAATCACAAGACGGCGATGCACAACTGATTCCGAGCGCTCACATGCGCACACGAATGCGTGGAAGGAATTGAAGGAGTTATGCTTTAAGCTAAATAAATTCCGTACAATAAGGAACGAAAGATGGGAAATTATCCTAAATACCCTGTAGCCTCTCAAAGATAAGTGTAGACATCATCATACCGATCTGCAAGACTCTAGTAGACACTTGCTCATGATTTATAGACATTATGAACCTAGGGTTCTGATACGAACTTTGTCACGGCCGAAAATCCATCTTGTCATGATGGCACCTAACCTCACCCGCTAGGTAAGCCAAATAACAATAATCTGATTCAATTAATATTTAACTGACTCTAATACAAATCATGAGCTTCTAAGATTAGAATTTATAAGCTGGTATGAAATAAATACATCATCTGTTCGAAATGTACATAAATAGATTTTTATAAATCCAAGGCTACCATGAACAAGAGGCATCTATGACCGGAACACAGGTAAATCTTCAAATCTAGCTCCCGTCGATCACAGAAACATCAACATCCAATATATGCATGCAAGGTACAGAAGTGTAGTATGAGTACAACCGACCCCATGTACTCAATAAGTAACAAACCAGTAAGGCCCGGTAAAAAACAATTCGCAAAGGAAAAAGAATCTTTCATGGTGCCGGACTTTTTGGGTTGAATAATGCACTTGAAAGTAAAGGAAAAAATTTGGGCAGAAGAAAGGCACTTCTGTGGCCCACTATGCGGCCGCATAATGAGGTAGGCAACTGGGAAGTTTTTGAGGTCATTTTGCGGTCCGTTATGCGACTGCAAATCGATTTAGCGGGCCACACTTTGATCGCATAATCACTCTTGGGATTTTGCGGAGGCAGGTTCTGCAGCACGTTATGCGATCGCAGAACAGGTCTGCGACGCATTATGCGACTGCAGAACTAGTCTGCGGACCGCATAACGATCGTAAAGTGAGGCAGGCCAGCCCAGTTCTGGAGTGTCATTTTGCGGCCCATTTCGCGGACCGCATAGCAATTATGCGATCACAGATCTTGTCCGGGGCATCATTTTTGGGTTTTTTTATAACCTGAGTCTACTTCGTTAAATAGATGATTTGTACCATTTTTGACCAAAAATCTGACACTTTTAGAGTGAGAGAGTTCCCTAGAGTGAGAAGGTGTTCTTCAATAATTTGTTCTTCAATTCTTGCTCGAATCTTGGAAGATTAACAAGGAAAACTCACTAGGTCTTCATCCTAAAGGTAAGATTCTACACCTTAACCCTCAATTTCGAATTTTGTCTAGAATTGGGTAATTAGTAAGATAATATTTGAGCATAAGAGTTGTCCATCTTACATGCATGTGTTATCAAAGGGTGTAGGAAGATTGTTGAGCTACGAATGGTAAAGAATAGGTTGTGGGATGATGGAATCCTCCATAAAAGGACCTTGAAACCTTAATTCACACCTAGTGTTTGATAAAATGCTCAAATGAGTTAGAACCATGATCATCTTCCTAATTTTGGTTAAATTTTTTATATTTCTAAAATAGATTGAAGTTGCTAAGAATTCTGTAATATTTTAGAGTTTAAGGAAGCTCCATTGAGGTATATTGGCTAAACACTTCTCTTAGAATTGAATCCCACGATATTCATGTAATTTATGTAAGTCTCGAGTGGTTCACTATAAAATTGGTTATTATGAATAAGATTGTGTTGAAAGATATATGTCCAATAAGTATCCCAGATGCTTTATTTATGTTATGTTATCAATTGAGGATGTTTTCAAAATATGGGATGCACATTAAAAATGTTCGACTTCATGTCAAGTTCAAAAGAGGGCTATTATGCCAAATTTTGTGAAGAATCTCTATGTGCCTTAGATTATTAATTGCTCACATATGTACTACATGCCTTGATTTGAATTGTTGTTGTTGTTGTTGTTGTTGTTGTTGTTGATGATGATGTTTATGTTAGAAAGTGAAAAGGTGAGCATGAAATACTAAATAAGGCCAACATGCCAAGAATGATTTTATAATTATGGCCATTAGTGCCAATGAAATGAAAAGATGTGAAAGAAGTATGAACTGTGATGATTGATATAAAAAGGTTTATGTCTCGAATAGACAACCTAGCCGATCGTGTCGTGATCGGACACCATGCCGCACACATGGTGCTGATTGTGCTGGAAATTGTAATTGAAATTGTGATTGTGGTCGATGTACCTAATGAGATAGCATAGCCGATCGGTTCGTGATCGGACTCCGTGTTAAACGCACGATGGTATTGATATTGAGAGTGATTGTGGTTGATGTCTCTAATGAGATAGCCTAGCCGATCGGGGCGTGATCGGACAACGTGCTAAGAGTACGGTGGTATTGTTATTGTGAATAATGGTTTTGTGAATGATGGTAAATCGATACTAAGAATCTCCAAATTAAAATATGAAAATTTATTTGAACACTGTCGTGATCCTAAATTGAGGTTGTTTAAGGCTTCCATTGATATTATGATATTCTTGTTTGTATTATTTATTATTCTATTGATAGCGTGTTTTGTCATTCATACTAGTACTATTCCATATGTACTAACATCCCTTTTGCTGGGGGCGTTGCATCTTCAATGGACGCAGGTGGCTCCACAGCAGGAGACACTGATTAGTGATAGTGGTACACTCTCTTTCCAGCAGACTGGGTGAGCCCCACTTCATCTCAGGGTCATGTATATTTTGTTCCTCGTGTATTGTGTTTGAGGTATAGCCGGGGCCTTATTGTCGGCAGTATCATAATACTCTTTTGTATATATTAGAGGCTCCGTAGACATAGTGTGATGTTGTACCCTATTCTTCCCTGACTTTTATGTATTGCATGGTCTTTATAATGGGTAAGTGATGGGGATTGGTAGGGAGGAATATGTACTTTATATACTCAATTGGAGAGACAAGCTTGTAGCAGCAATTGTTACCAAAGAGAGTGATGAATCCAAACTTTGGCACATGATATTAGGACATCCATCAATAATAGCAATGAAGCACATTTCTGTTTTGAAGAATAAAGTAGTAGATACCCTGCAGCATAACTGTGAAGTGTGTCCTTTAGCTAAGCAAAGTAGATTGAAATTTCCTCTTAGTAGTAGCAAAACTGAATGTATTTTTCAGCTTATCCATCTTGATGTTTGGGGTCCTCACAAGTTACCTACATATAATACAAAACATTACTTCCTTACAATTGTGGATGATTTTAGTAGGTATACATGGATGTGCTTATTGCAGTCAAAGTCTGAAGTTGTAACAGTGTTGAAAGATTTCCATATAATGATAAAGACTCAATTTGACATGAATGTGAAAGTCTTGAGGTCTGACAATGGGAAAGAGTTCTTTAACTCTAGTTGTAATGAGTTGTTAGCATCTTTAGGCATTGTGCATTAAAGTAGTTGTCATTACACACCCTAACAGAATGGGGTGGTGGAAAGGAAACACGGGCACATACTTGAAGTAGCCAGAGCATTAAACTTTTAGAGTTTTCTAACTAGCAGGTTTTGGGGAGATTGCATCAAAACAACTATATATCTGATCAACAAGTGGCATACATCTCTATTACAGGGAAAGTCTCCTTATGAGGTATTGTATAATAAACCACCTGTTATTGATCACTTGAAGGTGTTTGGATGTTTATTCTTTGCTAGCAATTTACCAAAGGGAGACAAGTTTGCAAAGAGGGCAAGAAATCAGTCTTTTTAGGGTACTCAGAAATCCAGAAATGGTATAGGCTGTTTGACTTAGAAACTAAAACTATCTTTGTGAGCAAATATGTTGTAACGACCTGACCGGTCATTTTGCTTTCTAGACACCTCGTATGTGTTTTTACTATTTTATGACTTACGGGGATGGTTAGTTTGGGTTTGGAAGGATTCAGGTTGAAATCAGAACATTTAGTTCCTTATTATTGGCTTAAAAGGGTTAAGTTACACTTAGGGTCAACATTTATAGTAAACAACCTCAGAACTAGGATTTGATGGTCTCAACAGGTTTGTATGATGATTTTGGACTTGGATGTATATTCGGATCAAGTTATGGATGACCCGGGAGAGTTTCGGCACTTAATATTGAAAGTTGGCACATTGTAGGTTTTTCAAGTTTTTTATATTTGGTTTGGAGTAGATTTTATTGTTATCAAGGTCCTTATGGGATTCCGAGCCCAGGAATAGTTTTGGGTGGTGATTTTTGACTTGCACGCAAAATTTGGCATCATTCCGAGTTGATTTGATGAGAATCAGATGCGCGAAAGTGGTTCTAGAAATTACTAAGTTTTATAATTTGATTCATGAGTTTTGGCATTCGATTCGTACTTCTAGAAAATATTGTGGTGTTTATGGCGAGCGATTGGGTCCGTATTATGTTGTTGGATGTATGAGTGTTATTGGAGGGGTCCCCGGGGGCCTCGGTTGTGGATCAGATTGGCAATCGGACTCAGAATTTGGCTTAGGGGACTGTTGGTGCACCAGTTCTGGTGCGTCCACACCTGCGAGATTTTGGCCATAGGTGCGAGCTTTTGATTACAGAAGTGGTTTTAGATGTGTGGTATGTGGCCCACAGAAGTGGAAAATTTTTTGCAGAAGCGGCCTTGCTTCTGCGATGAAAGGGCCGCAGGTGCGAGCAGGGTTGGCCAAGCCTGTAGCGCTGGTGCAATGCATCTTCCCCAAAAATGGGTCCGCAGAAGCGGGAGCCAGTCCGCACAAGCGAAAACCTATGGTCTGGGCTAAGACCGGACCTGCGATGGATTTTCCGTAGGTGCGGCGCCGCAGATGCACCCCAGATCCGCAAAAGCGAAAACGGTTGGGCAGTGAGGTTTATTTAAGTCGCGACTTATGCCATTTTTGACTCATTTCTTTCATCTCTTGGGAAATTTTAGAGCTTCTTGGAGAGGGGTTTTCATCTATCTATTGAAGGTAAGTAATTCCTATCCAATGTAAGTTAAATACATAGAATATGGGTAGATTTTAACATGTAAAATTGTAAAAATAATGGGTTTAGTTGAAACATATAGGTTTTGATAAAAAATGGGATTTAACCGCGAAAATAATTATAGAATTTGGTGAAAATGATATATTTGAGTTTGGGAGGTTATGGGTAACAATTATTTTCGAAAATTTCCGAAATTCGAGCATATGGGCCCGGAGGTGAATTTTAGGAATCTTCCAATTAGGGGTGGGTAATTACCCCAGTAGTTAAATTATGAACTTTTGAGTATATATTAATTTATTTATATAATATTTGGCTAGTTTCGGGTTATTTGGCACCAATTTGAGGATTTAGAGCGTATTTGCGGACCGGAAGTGAGCTTGAGAACGAGGTAAGTCTATGGCCTAACCTTGTAAGAGGAAATTTACCCATAGATGATTTAAATTACTATTTGATTCTAATTGTGGGGGCTACGTACACATGAGAGGACGATAGTTCGTGCGTAGCTACTAATTATGCTTAAGTCTGAGTAGTTTAGGACCCAAAGCATGAAATATTTGTGATGTTTACACCCTACTTGTTAATTAAAGTGCCTAAATTATATTTAAATTTTTAAAGGATTTGTAAAGACTGAATTTCACTTACTTGAGTTTTGGGTGGTCACTTGACCGTTAGTAGAGATTGTTCTTCTTTGTGTATTAGCCTTATAATATCTTTTAAATCGGATGTTCATAAAGTAATTTTTCTTCTTCTAGAGCAGGTCAAACGACTCGACAGTATAATAGATACATCTATAGTCCGTGCCCCTCGACCCTCGATAGTGCACACGTTAATCTGGATCGGACCGTACGACCTCGGCATAAATCGTGCGTGTTAAAAGCTTGGAGCCTGAATACCCTTGATATTATTTTCATGAATTTAGAGGTTATAAATTTATTTGTTGCCCATAATTTATTTGGAATTAGTAAGTATCAGTGGAAGACTTTTGGAGTTTACTATTAGTTAAAGAATCATTTAATCATTATTGTTGTTATGCTAATATTATTATTCACTTATTCTATGCCTATTTAGCATTCCTGTATTTTATTGTTATCCCATAGTAAGTGTCGATGTCGACCCCACGTCACTACTTCTTCGAGGTTAAACTGGATACTTATTGGGTATATGTTATTTATGTACGCACGCTATACTTTTGCACTAATCGTGCAGTATCTGAGGTAGGTGCATCTGGCAGTCGTCCCGGCGCGCACCCCCATTATCCCGAGGCTTAGTGGTGAGCTGCTCGCTAAGTCCGTTCTGCAGCACCCGGAGTCTCCCTTTTGCATTTACTTTTTGTCTACTCTATTTTAGACAGTAGTTTAGTGTTTTGTATATTATTCTAGCAGCTCATAAACTTGTGACACCAGGTCTTGGAAATATGCTAGTATGCATTTGATGGTTTTTGAGCATTCATACACCACAATTGCTCTCATATTTATTTACGCTTTATTTTATTAAATTTTTCACCTCTTACTTACTTAATAATTAAAAATCAACTATTTCAAAATTTTTAAAAAGAATAAATACATGGCTAGTTCGTCGTTGGCTTGCCTAACATCGACATTAGGTGCCATCACGGCCTATAGGGGAGATTGGGTTGTGACAACATGGTATGAGAGCATTAGGTTCACGTAGGTCTCACAAGTTATGAGCATGCCTAATAGAGTCTTGCGGATCGGTGCGGAGACGTCCGTACTTATCTTCGAGAGGTTATAGGCTATAAGGTCTTTCTTCATCTCCTATCGTCCAGTTGATGTTGTGCTAAGTATCGTTATGTTATTCTCTCACAGATGGTGAGAATGCGCAAAGCAGATGTACCCGACCATGGAGGAGCTGCTCCCCCTATTGCTAGAGGCCGAGGGAGGGCTCCAGCTCATGGTAGAGGACGAGGATATCCCAGAGTTGCCCCAGTTATGCCACAAGTGGACCCTGTGAAGGATCCTGCTATTGAGGACAAGGCGAGGTACCTGTAGTGGAGCCAGCCCCAGTGGATTTCATGTCCGCACTGAGATTCTAGGAGGTCATGGGTCATATGTTGTTGTTCATGGATTCTATGACTCAGGCTGGTTTATTTCCAGAGGACCCAGACACATCTCATGCGCGAGAGGGAGCACAAACCCCTACCGCTCAGGCTCCAGGGCATGCAGCTACCGTATATCAAACCCCAGGCACACTACCCGTGGGAGGAGCCCAGCCAGTTTTAGTAGCAATACCTGAGCCAAGACCAGCAGCGGTTGGCGAGCCGCAGAAGCTATTGGACAGATGGCCCAGGCTACATCCTCCTGTCTCTGGAGGCGAGCGACATGAGGATCCCCGGGACTTTATTTATCATTTCAAGGATAGACTGCACAACATAAGGATATTGGAGTCCCACGAGGTGAACTTTACCACCTTTCAGCTAGAAGGCAGGGCTCGTAGATGGTGTTAGACCTATCTTCTCGGCATACCAGCAGGTTCTCCTCCCATGACTTGGGACCAGTTCACACGCCTCTTCCTAGACAGATATATTCCACCCTCTCAAAGGGAAGAGTTGGTATTTTAGTTCAAGCAACTCCAACAGGGCTAGATATCGGTGACCGACTATGAGGAGAGATTCTCTAAGTTGCTTTGCCATGCACTTATGATATTTCCTACCGATGCAATGAGAGTGCAGAGGTTCGTTGCGGGTTTGCACTATGGTATCCAGGCCACTATGTCCCGATAGGTTGATATGGGCACTTCGTACAAGTTAGTCGTGGAGATAGCTCGGAGGATTGAGGGTGTTCATCAGCGTATCCGAGAGCAGGTGACGAGGGATAAGTGGTTTTGATATTCTGGAAGGTTCAGTGGTGCCCCGACTGGGGGTAGAGGTCAGTTTGTGAGGGGTCAGTCTAGTAAGCCCGCATATCCGTAATCGCCGCTTACTCGGGGTATTCTGGTGTAGCCCTATTTCAGCACCATGCCAGAGAGCTCGTACCGCCCACCAGCTATTCACGGTTTCTCCAGTGGGCCTTCAGGCCATCAAGGTAAGACTTCAGGTCAGCAATCCACCATACCGAGAGGTTGTTTCAAGTGCGGGGATCTTGGTCATGTGAGGAGGTTCTACCCCAGGCTTCAAGGCAAGGCAGTACAGTGGTGGAGGCCATCCAGGTGGCGCTCCAGCCAGGTTCTATGCCTTTCCAGCCAGACCAGATGTAGTAGCCTTAGATGTCGTGATCACAAGTACTATTTATGTCTTCGGTAGGGATGCTTCGGTACTATTTGATCTAGAGTCTACGTATTCCTATGTATCATCTTTTTTTGCTCATTCCCTAGGCATTCCTCATGAGTCCTTGGGTACTCCTGTTATTGTGGATCGGATCTATCGGTCCTGAATTGTGACTTTCTGTGGTTATGAGACTAGAGATGATCTTTTGTTGCTCGATATGACTGACTTTGAGATCATCCTGGGCATGGACTGGTTATCTGCATATCACGCCATCCTTGATTGCTATGCCAAGACCATTACCTTGGCGATGCCAGAGTTGCCTATATTGGAGTGGAAGGGTTCGTCTGTTAGTGCATCTAGTCGGGTTATCTCTTTTCTGAAGGCTCGACACATGGTCGAGAAGGGTTATTTGGCTTATCTAGCTTATGTTCGGGATACTACTACGGAGACTCTAGCGATTTATTAAGTGCCCGTGGTTTGGGAGTTCTCCGATGTGTTTCCTTCGGATCTTCCAGGCACTCAACCAGATCGTGATATCGATTTCTGTATTGATTTGGCTCCAGGTACCCAGCTTATCTCTATTCCACAGTACCGCATGGCTCCGAAAGAGTTGAAAGAATAGCTTGAGGAGTTTCTAGCAAAAGGGTTTGTCCGACCGAGTGTGTCTCCATGAGGTACACCGGTGTACTTCGTGAAGAAGAAGGATGGGACTATGCATTAAGAACAACTACATGTTCCCGCGAATTGATAATTTGTTTGACCAGTTGCAGGGTGCCAAGGTTTTCTCTAAGATTGACTTGTGATCGGGGTACCATCAGTTAAAGATTTGTGATTCGGATGTTCCGAAGACAGCTTTCTGGACTAGATATGGCCACTATGAGTTTCAAGTGATGTCTTTCGGTTTGACTAACACCCCGATGGCGTTTATGGATTTGATGAACCGGATGTTCATGCCATATATTACCTCATTTGTAATTGTCTTCATTGATGACATTTTGATCTACTCGCGTAGCATGGAGGAGCACGAGCAGCATTTGAGAGTGTTGCTTCAGACCTTGTAGGAACAGAAGCTATATGCTAAGTTCTTCAAGTGTGAGGTTTGGTTAGATTTTGTGGTATTCTTGGGGCACGTTGTATTAGGAGAGGGTATTAAGGTAGATCCCAAGAAGATCGAGGCAGTTCAGAGTTGGCTTTGTCCTACCACAGCGACCAAGATCAGGAGCTTCTTGGGGTTGGCAGGTTATTATCGTCGATTTGTGGAGGGCTTCTCATCTATTGCAGCACCTTTGACAAGATTGACCCAGAAGAGTGCTCCATTCCGATGGTCCGATGATTGCCAGGCGAGCTTTCAGAAGTTCAAGTCGTATTGACTTCAGCACCGGTGTTAGTGTTACCTTCTAGTTCATGGATGTAGACTGTGTATTGTGATGCTTTACGCGTTGGTTTAAGTTGTGTATTGATGTAGGAGGGGCGATATATTGCATATGCTTCACGTCAGCTGAAGCCCCACGAGAAGAATTACCCCGTACATGATTTGGAGTAGGCCGCGATAGTTCATGCTCATAAGATCTGGAGGCATTATCTTTATGGGGTGTCTTGTGAGGTGATCATCGCAGCTTGCAGCATTTGTTCAAGCAGAGGGATCTCCATTTGAGGCAACGCGGGTGGCTTGAGTTACTAAAAGATTACGATAATACCATCATTTATCATCCTGGCAAGGCGAATGTGGTTGCAGATGCCTTGAGCAGAAAGGCGGAGAGTATGGGTAGTTTGGAATTCATTTCAGCAGAGGAGAGGCCATTAGCTTTGGACATTCAGTCATTGGCTAACAGACTTGTGAGTTTGGATATTTCAGAGCCCAGCCGAGTTCTTGCATGCGCCGTCTCCTAGTTTTCACTATTCGAGTAGATCAAGGCTCGCCAGTACGACGATCCACACTTATTGGTTCTCAGAGAGACAGAACTACAAGGTGGTGCCAAAGAGGTTACTATCGGTGAGATGGTGTTATGCGACTCTAGGGTCATCTATGTGTCCCTAATATTGATGGATTGAGCGAAATGATTCTAGAGGAAGCAAACAGTTCTCGGTATTCTATTTTTCCAGGTGCTACAAAGATGTATCGCGACCTGAGGTAGCATTATTAGTGGCGGCGGATAAAGAACGACATAGTTACGTATGTGGCGAGGTGCCTAAATTTCCAGCAGGTTAAGTATGAGCATCAGAGGTCAGGTGGCCTACTCCAGCAGATGGTTATACCTGAGTGGAAATTGGAGCACATTACTATGGACTTCGTAGTTGGGTTGACGCGGACCTTGAGGAAGTTTGATGCAGTTTGGGTCAGTGTCGACAGGTTGACCAAGTCGGTACACTTCATTCCGGTGGTGACCATGTATTCTTCAGAGAGATTGACCCATATTTACATTCAAGAGATTGCTCGATTACATGGTGTGTCTATTTCTATTATATCAGAAAGAGGCCCTCGATTTACTTCGCATTTCTGGAGCGCAGTACAGAGTGAGTTGGGGACCCGGGTAGAGCTCAACACAACCTTTCATCCACAGACTGACGGACAGTCAGAGCGGATGGTCCAAATCTTGGAGGATATGCTCAGAGAATGTGTGATTCACTTCGGAGTCCAGTGGGATTGATTCTTGCCTTTGACCGAGTTTGCTTATAATAACAATTATCAGTTCAACATCGAGATGGCTCCATTTGAGGCCTTGTATGGACAGCGATGTCATTCTCTCATCGATGGTTTGAGCCCGGTGAGGCTAAGTTGTATGGTACTAAAGGAGATTCAGGAGCCACTTCGCAAAATAACAGTCCAGACATAAGAGTTACGCGGATAATAAGGCACGCGATTTATCATTTATGGTAGGCGAGAAGATTCTCTTAAAAGTCTTGCTGATGAAGGGAATCATGAGGCTCGGGAAGTAAGGTAAGTTGATCCCAAGGTTTATAGGCCCATTTGAGGTGTTGAAACGAGTTGGTGAGGTTGCTTATGAGCTTTCTTTGCCTCCCAGTCTATCAGGAGTTCATCCGGTCTTCCACGTGTCTATTATACAGAAGTATCATGCTGACAAGTCACATGCATTAGACTACAGCACGGTTCAGCTAGATGAGAGCCTGGGTTGCGAGGAGGAGCCAGTTGCCATTGTTGACAAGCAAGTTTGCCAGTTGAGGTCCAAGAAGATTTCTGCGGTAAAAGTTCAGTGGAAGGGGCAACCTGTTTAGGAGGCGACTTGGGAGACTGAGGAGGACATGCGGAGCAGATATCCACACTTCTTCGGCACTCCAGGTGTTACACCCCACGTTTTCATACATGGAAGTATGCCATAAGTAAATTGATATAAGATCAAAAATGAGATGTTACATTCCGTATTTTCGTATGTTAAAGTTTTGTCGTAAGGTAATTAAACGTAATTTCATGAATGAGATTATTATGAGATTATAAGTATTATGCTATTTCAAACAAGTGATGAGTAAATTCGTGAAGGTGAAAGGGTAAGCAAATCGAAGAAAATTAATTTTGTCAAAATTTGATATTTTGGGATAAATACGGCCCGAGCTAAAAATATCCGGTATTTATGGACTAGTACCATACAAGGTACCACATGGCCATGATAGTAAGGTGTATAAGGTATGTTAAAAGTGAGTAGTATTTTAAGTAAGTTGAGATAATTCTTAATTATTTGGGTAATTGGTTAATTACGGGGTAACGGGACATTACCTAATTAATTAATTGGTTATGGAATAAGATTAAAACCCCTCCCCCACCGCCACGTGGCAGCAAGACACTAACCAAACAAATGACTCTTGGTCAATTGTGGTTAGGTGGCAACATAATATAGTGATTTTAAGACACTTCATCCTAGGATTTTGAATACAAAACCACATGTCATTCTCAAACACTAACATTTTCAATACTAATCAAATGTGGAGCTTTGGCAAAGTAGTAACGTTTCCAACATTTCAATACCAATCAGATATGAAACTTTGGCAAATATAGTAACAAAGCACTTCATCTCTAATATCTTCAAATACCAAAAGCCTTACAATTAGGCGTTAGAAATCCCTCAACGTCTATCAACAAAAATTCTCAGTAACAAAACACTTCATTTTCTCATGTCTTGAATAGAAAGACACTACCAGACTTAGAATCTTCCTACAAGGTTTCAACGAAATTCTTGCAACCAAACAATTTCTTACAAGAATTATTAAGTCAGTGTTAGCAACGAAAGTTTTTGCGGTTCTAAAGGAGTACAGTGTAATCCTTCTCAAGAATATCACACGAATATTTCCCTACTCCAAGTATGTTAAGGCTATCCCTTCTTTCCTTTTGGCATGATCTATATGACACGAACGAAATGAGCAAATGCACAATTTTCATAAATGACTCTATTCATAGAAATATTAGGGGTGTCTATATTCTTGATTCCCCATGTGAATTATTATTATATCTTCTGTTTATGAGTCTCAGAAAAATACGTATTTGATAAAATTTATCCAACAAGCATATTATTTTTATGACATTCCGAGAAAATATTATTAACGTATTTCTTATGCATTTATACATATACATTGACCCATGACCAGATGGCGTTAGATAACCGTATATATGTATATGGAATATGGGAAAAGGTTATGGCGTTATATACGCACCACCACCTGATCAGCTGGTATACGTTGATGATTTACCCACAGTGGCTTAAATGATATGATGGGATGCCCTCAGAGGCTTGATGATGCTATGAACGCATATACCTATGCATGGTATGACATTTATACACATATTCATGACATTATAAAAATGAAATGACTCGCAGAGCTATGCACACGTACATGTCGAGTCTTTTACTCCATGTTTCTCTCATGTCTATTATATACTGATTTTCATTCCTTACATAATCGGTACATTATTTGTACTGACGTCCCTTTTGCCTGGAGACCCTGCGTTTTATGCCCGCAGGTCTCGATAGACAGGTCGAGAGTCCTCCAAGTAGGCGATCAGCTAAGCAGAAGATATTGGTGCACTCCATTTGCTCCGGAGTTGATTGTTTGGTCAGTATGATTGGTATGGCGTGGCTCTGTCCCGACCTTTACGATAATTATGTACTCTTAGAGGCTTATAGTTATATGTCGTACGTGAAAGATTGTACGGCCTTGTCGGCCTATGTTTTGAGTTTATAAATGATGATGTTGGTCTATTATGCTCGTATGTCACGTGTATATAATGATGTAATAATAAAGATACGTTATGTTGGTACTCGGTTGAGTAAGGTATCGAGTGCCGATCGCGGCCCATCAGTTTGGGTCGTGACAAAAGTGGAATCAGAGCAGTTTTGTCCTAGGGAGTCTACAAGCCGCGTCTAGTAGAGTCTTGTTTATGGGTGTGTTGTGCACCACACCTATAAGCGGGAGGCTACAAGGCATTTAGGATTGTCACTCTTTCTTCTTACTCTAGATCTTGTGGTAGAGCTCAGTTATTAGAACTCAATTTCCTAAATTCTACCTTATTGATAATACGATGATTCCTCCATCCAGAAAGACGGTTGGTAAGAGATGTAGTTGTGGAAGAGTTGAGTCAGAGGAACTCAATTTTTGCATCATGATTATGATGGATAAATATGAGGTATTCAATAGATCATGTGTGTACTAAGATGTGTAAACTTCATGATAAGGATCCCTAAGACACGAATGTCTATCCACTCTTACGGTAAAAAGAAATAAGAGAATCGGAAGGTAGACACAAGTTTCATCAAGTAAAAGAAGCAAGATGAAAAAGGGTACGAGGTACCCAGTTAATGAAGGTTAACAGTATTTACAATTCAAGCAGAGAAATATTAGCATTCTGAGTTACCTTCAACAGTAACGGAGATATATACAATTGATCACACCCATTTCAGTTATGCCCTATGGGGGCTGACAAGTGTAGTTTAAGAGAAGGACGGGATATCAGGATCCGACTGGGGTTAGAGTAACCCAAAATAGTGAATGGATTGTTTGTGTTAGTTGACATTTCCGAAGGGTATTGCAAATGTGGTAATAGATCTCCTTGTGAGACACCCAGATGGTGCACTCTAAAATAGTATAGCTAGATATGAGTACTACAAAGATAGGCACTGGAAGCCTTGAAGGGATAAACATTACCTTACTGTGGCTCCCGTCCCTAGTAGAACGGTAATGTTAGGCAACCTGAAGAGCCAAGGGATGGATCAAGGGGAGCTAAAAGCAAAGAATGTCTTGTTAAAGTTTTCTGAATAAAGTAATTGACATAAATGTTAGCGGGAAATAAAAAGACAGTTAATGAAACATTAAAAGTAAGATATGATACATGGATGACAACGGTAGATCAAAGGATGACAGTATTACAGAATCTATAGTCAAGCGAAGGAAGAGACGAGAGGTGACAGACCTTAAGACAACAAAAGAGTATAGGCCAAGACAACAAAAGAGTATAGGCCATAAATTCATATCCTCACTTCGAGATATAAGTTCGTGACTCCAACGCAACTACCGGAAGGAAAAGTTAGACGCCAGAATAATATGAATCAGTATGGGCTGGTGAACAAGATAAACTAAACATGAATTAGGGACAGAGTGATTGGATAATAGTCGCCATCATGAGAGTTTCAGATTTCGTTCTGGTGATAATAGAATGGACAACAGAAGAAGATTCATGAGAAATTTAGAGAATGGTCGTTCAGGAAGACGCTTCCCTAAAGTAAGCAATGTTAGAAAAGTTAAGCTTAAGGGACTGTATGCACCAGTCATACTAGGCGCCTTCCTCGTGAGTAAGGAATTTTGTTATCCTTGGTACAAAAGGATTACCGCAAGGCGAGTAAGGGTCATCGATGATGTGAAAGGACGCCAAAGATGAAAAGGTAAAACATCTATAGGTAGTTCTTCATAGCTCCAACTCTTAGTACTCCCCTAAAGGGGGGAATATGGAGTGAAGTAGCATTAAGTCAGAATTAAGTGGTTCTAGTAATTATGGTATGGTAAAGGAAGAATGCGACAAAAATGAAAAAGGGATGAGATTGCATTTATTCAAAGCCTACATATAGGCTACGATTCCAGAACATTATGCAAACACGGCGTCAAGGAGAGGAAGTGAGGGTTCCTGCTCAAGATGTTATTGATAAATAAGGAGCCAGCATGAGACGTAAGTTAAGACAAAGAAAATAACCCAAGAAAGATTACGCGGAATATTGATATGAGAGTGGGGCAATGATTAGTTAGTAGTTGATTCAGGAAGAGCCTAGTTATGGCTAGATAAGAGGACACAGACAAATCAATAGATCATGCAAGATAAACAGAGTGAACCCCAACATGGTGAATTCAGTCTCGCAGATATGAAATCGCGACCTTGAGAAATATTCAGATAAGAGTTGGGGTAGTTAAAGATACCGTGTGAGTATTATGGAAATAAAAGAGAGTCACACTGGGAAAACAATCAAAACTTCAGTTCAGAAGATACCGTACGAGCACATGAGCATGGGGGAAAGTAACTAAGGATAATTATATGTGAGTACGAATATCAAATATTCTATCGGGTATACAATGTAATAAGCTCGCAACTTTACAAGAGTCAGAGGGTCCTCCCTAAATACTACAATGAAAGACTAGTTGAGAAAGTAAGAAGAAGGCTTCAACCTAAGCTCAGTGACCTAAGGAGGGAATGGTCTTATAACAACAGTCTCACAACAACATTATATGCACTCCATAAGAAAATGGCACCTACCGTGGCTAATGAACGGGAAGTAAAATCAGAAGTGATATCCAAGAGCATATGAGTTGTATGGAATTTCAATATGCGTGGGCACTAAGATAAGCTAAGTATGCACACGAAAGGGGGAAGAAAGATTAGGAAAAGTAAAAGCCTATGTTTAAAGAAAGCTGAGAAGGAACAAAGGGAATTATTCGATCAATGATCCGAAGTTAGTTACGTTATGGACGCACTTAAGAGTTGGAGTTTTATATATGCAGCATATACAGCCGTGGAAGATTCCAGTATAAGTTAAAACAATGAATTGAGCCCAGATCATAGATTGAATTGTTAAAGGATTATATCATGGATATTCCACAGTTCCCATGAAAGGCTAAACATAATAACTAATATCATGAACCGCAGATCAGGAGATAGCTTTAGCCTACATAAAGGCTGATCAGAAGAAGGAGGGAACTAAAGAGTTACATCAACGAAGTAAATCAGGAATCGGATTATTGGACTCGAAAAATTATAGAAATCGTGATTGAGCACATTACAGGGTCACTCTTAATGTCAGAGGTACAAGAGGGATAGTACAACAACCATATTCTATAACGGCCCTACGATAAAGCCAGTTAGAAAAGTACCAGCCTCCTAAGAAGACAGCATGAAGCTCCCACCGGATTGTGTATGCACCAGAGGTGTAAGTATTATAATAGAGCTTCAAGTTATGGACGTGAATTACACCTAGATGAAAGGGAGGTCATGAAAGAGATAGAAGATACGATGCGAGATTTTAAGGTAAGTAAGGTAAAGGTGAACAACGTACAATATACTCAAAGGTAGAAGATCGTGAATAGTCCATGCTTAGGATAGAAGACTAGAAGCACTAGGATTCAATATCCAGGAATGATAGCAACGTCGTCAGTGGCATATCTTCCAGCCTATGGTTTCTAAGTAACGAGAGATCTAGTCAAGAGAGTAAAGAAGAGTTAGTGACGATATGATGTCTCGCTTGTTGTTCCAGAATAACATAAGGAAATCTATGGTGCAAGCAAGTTGAAGGAAGGCCGTGAATAGTGTATAGGTCCCAAGCTAAAGTATAGTAAAGAGGCAAAGTTTTATGACAAGAGTAAGAACGAGAAAGGGAGAGTGAGAAGGTGACGAGAATGGATAAGTCCTCGGGATTAAGCCCATGAAAACAAGAAAGATAATGGTTTCTCTAAGTTATAGAAAGTTCAGTATATCCTGAACAAACTCAAAGAAGTCTAAGACTAATAATATCTAGAAAAAAAATGGAATGCTGCCCTGGTAGTGGAATAAAAGTGTGATTGTGAGAAAAAGGATGATGTTTGGGCCTTCGACTGAGTAATGATTTGAAGTGGATTTCTTGGATTGTACGGAATTAAAAATGTAAGGTGAATCACATTGGGATGCTATAAAATACGATTATTGAAGTACAGTATCGCCCCTAAGTGGATCAGGAAAATCACTTCAAATATTCCTCGATACAGCATAAGCCCTAATGGCAATGTATTACGTAAGAAGTTTCAAGTTATCAATAGAAGATTGTAGATCAACATTGAGGTGAATCGACAATGGATGGATAAAAGATACAAAGTACGAGATGAGATTAGACCATCATTCTTAAGATGAACAGTAATGAAGAAGCGTTAAAAGACTTGGCTTTATGCATATGCGATAAGTAACGAAAGTAACCTGGAGTTCTGTAGAAAACGTCAGTAACGATAAAGCGAAGTAAGAATTATGGTATAGTATGGCCTTCTTAGATGTAGTAAATCTAATGACACCCAGATACAGCTTGACATAAGTTTGTATATGTTCACTAAGTGAGGCCTAGAGCTTGGCTAAGAGCTGGAGGAAAGTGGAGAGAAGCGTCGCATAGGCGCACATACAAAGTTTGAGTCGTACAGGTTGCATGATAGAAGGTAGCGACAGTTACGAGATTAGAAGGATTTCGACTACAAGTCGTGGTGTGAGAAAGAGGCTTAAAGGGGGGAATGCCCTTCTCTTTGGATTTATTCAAAGAACAGTTGTCGAAATGGCAAGAAGAATATTAAAGTATTCGGAAGAGCTATGGGTTATGAAAATGATAAGTGCATCAGTCAACATTCGAGGACGAATGTTCCAAAGGGGGGAATAATATTACACCCCATGTTTTCGTACATGGAAGTACGCCATAAGTAAATTGATATAAGCTCGGAAATGAGATGTTACATTCCGTATTTTCGTATGTTAATGTTTTGTCGTAAGGTAATTGACGTAAGTTCGGGAATGAGATTATTGTGATATTATAAGTATTATGCTATTTCAAACAAGTGATGAGTAAATTCGTGAGGGTGAGAGGGTAAGCAAATTGAAGAAAATAAATTTCGTCGATATTTGACATATTGGAATAAATTACGGCCCGAGCTAAAAATACCCAGTATTTATGGACTAGTACCATACAAGGTACCATATGACTATGATAGTAAGGTGTATAAGGTATATTAAAAGTGAGTAGTATTTTAAATAATTTGAGATAATTCTTAATTATGCTGGTAATTGGTTAATTACCGGGTAACGGGACATTACCTAATAAATTAATTGGTTATGGGATAAGATTAAAACCCCTCCCGCCACCATGTGGCAGTAAGACACTAACCAAACAAATGACTCTTGGTCAATTGTGGTTAGATGGCAACATAATATAGTGATTTTAAGACACTTCATCCTAGGATTTTGAATACAAAATCACATGTTATTCTCAAACACTAACATTTTCAATACTAATCAAATGTGGAGCTTTGGCAAAGTAGTAACGTTTCCAACATTTCAATACCAATCAGATATGAAGCTTTGGCAAAGATAGTAACAAAGCACTTCATCTCTAATATCTTCAAATACCAAAAGCCTTACAATTAGGCATTAGAAATCCCTGAAAGTCTTTCAACAATAATTTCTCTGTAACAAAACACTTCATTTTCTCATGTCTTGAATAGAAAGACATTACCAGACTTAGAAGCTTCCTACAAGGTTTCAACGAAATTCTTGCAACCAAACAATTTCTTACGAGAATTATTAAGTTAGCGTTAGCAACGAAAGTTTTTGCGGTTCTAAAGGAGTACGGTGTAATCCTTCTCAAGAATATCACACGAATATTTCCCTACTCCAGGTATGTTAAGGCTATCCCTTCGTTCCTTTTGGCATGATCTATATGATACGAACGAAATAAGAAAATGCACAATTTCCATTAATGACTCTTTTCATAGAAATATTAGGGGTGTCTATATTTTTGATTCTCTATGTGAATTATTGTTATATCTTCTGTTCATGGGTGTCAGAAAAATACGTATTTGATAAAATTTATCCGACAAGCATATTATTTTTATGGCATTCCGAGAAAATCTTATTAACGTATTTCTTAAGGCATATTATTTTTATGACATTCCGAGAAAATATTATTAACGTATTTCTTATGCATTTCATGCATTTATACATATACATTGACCCATGACCAGATGGAGTTATATACGCGTATATATGTATATGGAATATGAAAAAAGGTTATGGCGTTATATACGCACCACCACCTGATCAACTGGTATACGTTGATGATTTACCCACAATGGCTGAAATGATATGATGGGATTCCCTTAGAGGCTTGATGATGCTATGAACGTATATACCTATGTATGGTATGACATTTATATGCATATGCATGCCATTATAAAAATGAAATGAGTTATAGAGCTGTGCACAAGTACATGTCGAGTCTTTTACTCCATGTTCCTCTCATGTCTATTATTTACTGATTTTCATTCCTTACATACTCGGTAAATTATTTGTACTGACGTCCCTTTTGCCTGGGGACGCTGCGATTCATGCCCACAGGTCTCGATAGACAGGTCGAGAGTCCTCCAATTAGGCGATCAGCTCAGCAGAAGATATTGGTGCACTCTATTTACTCCGGAGTTTCTTGTTTGGTCAGTATGATTTATATGTGTATGGTTTGGTATGGCGAGGCTCTGTCCAAACCTTTATGACAATTATGTACTCTTAGAGATTTGTAGACATATGTGATGTACGTGAAAGATTGTATGGCCTTGTCGACCTATGTTTTGAGTTTATAAATGATATGTTGGCCTATTAGGCATGTATGTCACGTGTATATGATGATGTAATAAGAAAGATATGTTACGTTGGTACTCGATTGACTAAGGTACCAGGTGCCGGTCGTGGCCCATCAGTTTGGGTCGTGACACTAGGTACGATTCTACACCCGTTCGAAGACGAACATTTGTTTAAGAGGTGAAGAATGTAACGACCCGACCGGTCGTTTTGCTTTCTAGAACTTCGTCCCATTAAATAAGACTCTTTGTATGTCCTTTTACTGTTTTATGACTTGTGGGGATGGTTAGTTTGGGTTTGGAAGGGTTCGTGTTGAAATTGGAACATTAAGTTCCTTATTATTGGATTAAAAGGGTTAAGTTTGATTTGGGTCAACATTTGTAATAAAAAACTCAGAACTGGGAATTGACGGTCCCAATAGGTTCGTATGATGATTTTGTACTTGGACGTATATTTAGATCGGTTTTTGGATGACCCGGAAGCGTTTTGTCACTTAATATTGGAAGTAGGCACATTAAAGGTTTTTCAAGTTCTTTAAATTTGGTTTATAGTAGATTTTGGTGTTATCAAGGTACGTTTGGGATTCCAAGCTCGAGAATAGTTCTGGGTGGTGATTTTTGACTTGCACGCAAAATTTGGGGTCATTCCGAGTTGATTTGATAAGAAACGGACGCGCGAAAGTGTTTCTAGAAGTCTTTGAGTTTTATATTTCGATTCATGCGTTTTGGCATTCGATTCATACTTCTATATGTTATTTTGGTGTTTTGAGCGTGCGAGTGGGTCCGTATTATGTTGTTGGATGTGTGAGTGCTATTAGATAGGGCCCCGGGTGCCTCAGGTGGGGATCGGATTGGGAATCGGACTCAAAAATTGGCTTGGGGGACAGCTGGTGCCCCAGTTCTGGTGCGTCCGCACCTGCAAGATTTTGGCCACAGGTGCGAGCTTTTGATCGCAGAAGCAATTCTGGACGTGTGGTATGTGGCCCCTAGAAGAGGAGGAATTTCCGCAGAAGCAGCCTCGCTTCTGCTATGAAAGGACCACAGGTGCGAGAAGGGCTGGCCAAGCCTAGAGCACAGGTGCGACGCAACTTCTGCAGAAGCGGGTCCGCGGAAGAGGGAGCCCGTCCGCAGAAGCAAAGGCATGTGGCCTCGGCTAGGACCGCACCTGCGATGGATTTTCCGCAGGTGCGATGGCGCAGATGCGCACCATGATCCGCAGAAGCGAAAACCGCTGGGTAGTAAGGCTCATTTAAGTCGAGACTTAGGCTATTTTTGACTCATTTCTTTCATCTCTTTGGTGATTTTAGAGCTTCTTGGAGTGAACTTTTCACCTAGCTATTGAAGGTAAGTAATTTATATCTAATGTTAGTTAAATACATAGATTATGGGTAGATTTTAAGAAGTAAAATTGTGAAAATTATTGGTTTAGTTGAAAAATCTAGGTTTTGATAAAAATGGAATTTAACCATGAAAATGATTATAGAATTGGGTGAAAATAATATATTTGAGTTCGTGAGGTTATGGGTAACAATTATCTTTGAATATTTTTGGAATTCAGGCACGTGGGCCCGGGGGTGAATTTTAGGAATTTTTTAATTATGGGTGGGTAATTACCCCAATAATTAAATTATGAACTTATGAGTATATATTGATTTATTTATATAATATTTGGCTAGTTTGGGGTTGTTTGGCACAATATTGAAGATTTAGAGCGTATTTACGGATCGGAAGTGAGCTTGAGAACGAGATAAGTCTCTTACCTAACCTTGTAAGAGGAAACTTACCCCATAGGTGATTTAAATTACTGTTTGATTTTAAATGTAGGGGCTACGTACGCACGAGGTGACGAGAGTATGTGTGTAGGTACTAATTATTCTTAACTCCGGGTAGTTTAGGACCCAAATCATGAAATACTTGTAATGTTTGCACCCTACTTGTTAATTAAAGTGCCTAAAATATATTGAAACTTGTTAAAGGATTATTAAAGACCGAATTTTACTTACTTGAGTTTTGGCGGGTAACTTGACTGTTAGTAGAGATTGTGCTTCTTTGTGTATTAGCCGTATAATAGTTTTTAAATCGGATGTTCATAAAGCAATCTCTCTTCTTGTGGAGCGGGCCGAACACCTCGGCAGTATAATAGATGCATCTATGGTCCGTGCCACTCGACCCTCGACAATGTACACGTTATTCTGGATCGGGCCGTACGACCTCGACATAATTCGTGTGTGTTAAATGCTTGGAGCCCGAATACCCTTGATATTATTTCATGAATTGAGAGGTTATAAATTTATTTGTTGCCCAGAATTTATTTGGAATTAGTAAGTGTAAGTGGAAGCCTTTTGGAATCTACTATTAGTTAAAGAATCATTTAAATCATTGTTGTTGTTGTGCTAATATTATTATTCACATATTCTATGCCTATTTAGCATTCCTGTATTTTATTGTTAGCCTATAGTAAGTGTCGATGTCAACCCCTCATCACTACTTTTTCGATATTAGACTAGATACTTATTGGATACATGTTGTTTATTACTCACGCTACACTTCTGCACTAATCGTGCAGAATCTGAGGCAGGTGCATCTGGCAAGCATCCCGGCGCGCACCCCTGTTCCCTTGAGGCTTAGTGGTGAGCTGCTCTCTGAGTCCGTTCTGCAGCAACCGGAGTCTCCCTTTTGCATTTATTTTCTATCTACTCTATTTCAAACAGTAGTTTAGTGTTTTGTATATTCTACTAGTAGCTCATACACTTGTGACACCGAGTTTTGGAAATATACTAGTAGGCATTTGATGGTTTTTGAGCATTTATATACCACATTTGCTCTCATATTTATTTACGTTTTATTTTATTAAATTTTTTACCTCTTCCTTAATAAATAAAAATCAACTATTTCAAAATTATTAAAAAGAACAAATACATGGCTAGTTCACCGTTGGCTTACCTAGCAACGACGTTGCACCATCACGGCCTAGAGGGGAGATCGAGCATGACAGATGTCAGTTTTAGATAACACATCTTTCCTTTGAGAGAGAATGCAACCACTTTAGAAGATTGCCTTCCTATACACGTATTTGTGCCAATACAACCTGACTTCTTATCACCTACACCTACTACTGACTTATAGGAATCACACACAGCCACAGATGCTCACATTCAACCTACAGACACCACTCCAGTCCTAGGAGATATCAGTACACCTGCTGCAGAAGGAGTGGAGATTGACCATGCAACTCAAAACACAAAAGCAGTTGACGTTGAGCATGAAGTGCAAGATACCTCAATTGAATTGATCCCAGACACCGAACCATAGATCCCAGTTGTTTCTGAAACCAGCATGCTGGAACCTATTGATGCTCAAGGTTCCAGGAAAATCACTAGAACCTCAAAACCTCAAGTTTGGCTAAAAGACTATCAAATTACCAAGAAAGCCTCTGGTCATTGATTGAATCCATTGTTTGACACCTTGGCATATTCTAATCTCACATCATGCTTTCTTAGTTGAAGTTGAACCTAGTACTTTTCAGTAGGCTTCCACTGATACCAGATGGGTTGCAGCTTTGCAACAGGAGATCAAAGCCCTTGAGGACAATAATACTTGGGAGATGGTGGACTTATAACCTGTGAAGCAGGCCATTGGGTCAAAACAAGTATACAAAATTAAATACAAGGCTAATGGGAGAGGTAGAAAGATACAAGGAAAGGCTCGTTGTCAAAGGATATAATCAAAAGGAAGGGTTGGACTACCATGACACATTTTCCCCTGTAGTAAAGATGGTCACAGTCAGGACTATTATAAGCATAATTGCTGCCAAGGGCTGGCTTTTATATCAAATGGATGTTAGCAATGCCTTCCTACAAGGAGATCTTTTTGAGGAGGTTTATATGCAGTTGCCTCGGGGATTTCATAAGCAGGGGGTTTGAAAGTGTGCAGGCTTAAGAAATCTCTCTATGGCCTTAAACAGGCATCCAAACAATGGAACATAAAGCTCACTGATGCACTAGTTCATAGTGGCTACAAACAAAGTGCATTTGATCACTCCTTATTCACAAAGCAGCAAGGAAAAGAGATGGGCATCATACTAGTATATATTGATGATTTAATGACTACTGCAAGCTGTTCCAACTTAGTCAATGATGCTAAGACAATTCTGCATAGCAAGTTCGAAGTCAAGGACTTAGGCCAATTAAGATATTTTCTAGGAATTGAGGTCTCAAAGTCAAAAAGGGGGATCTTATTCAATCAATAAAAATATGCTCTAGAGTTAATTTAAGAGGCAGGCTTAAGTGGTGCAAAACCAGTTGCAACCCCTATAGAGTTGAATCAAAAATTGACAACAGTGGAGTATGATACATGTGTTGGGAAGACAAGTGATTCAAAATTAAGGGATAATCTAGCATATCAAAGGTTGATAGGGAGGCTATTATACCTAACTATCACCAGGCCTAACATAAGTTTTGCAGTTCAAACTTTAAGTCAGTTTATGCAAAAGCCCAAACAGTCACATGTGGAGGCAGCATTGAGAGCGGTAATTTATATCAAAGGGGCACCAAGCCTGAGGTTATTGATGGAGGTAGGAGCCATTGATCATCTCAGTTCATATTGTGGTTCAGATTGGGCATCATACCTCAATACAAGGACATCTGTGATAGGCTATGTTGTGAAATTAGGTAATTCTTTGATATCATGGAAATAAAAGAAGCAACCTACAATGAGAAGGAGCTCAGCAGAAGCTGAGTATAGAAGCATGGTTGTTGCAACTGCAGAGATTACATGGCTAACAGGAATGTTGGAAGACTTAGGGATAACTGTGTCTAAACCTGTTTCTTTGTTCTGCGATAACAAGGCAGCAATACAATTAGCTGGGAATCCAATATTTCATGAGATAACAAAGCATATCGAGATACACTGTCATTTTGTAAGAGAGAAGATCAAGGCAGAGCTTATACATCCGTGTTATGTTTCTTCTTCCTCACAGTTAGCAGACCTTCTAACAAAAGGATTGACTACTGCACAACATTATTTTTTTAGTATCCAAGCTTGGTGTATTAGACATCTTCCACCCTCCAACTTGAGGAATAGTATTGAGGATTAGAGTTAGTACAAGAGGGGTATTTTAGACAATACACACACATGTAAGAGACACGTGAGTGGTGGTTAATTTGTTAAATACTGTTGAACACTGTAGCTGTGCATTGAGAAATGAAATCATTTTCTACTTCTTCCTCTCTATTCTCTGAATCCTCTAGAATTTAGGGTTCAAATTTTTCATGCAAATCTAAATTCTATAAAAATCCATTGAAGCTTTAGAGAAAATAGCTCACATGGTACTTGGACTTTTTAAGGTATTCAATAGATTATTAACTGCACAAATTATATACTCCTCTATTAATTTATGTGATTCTTTTTATTGTCTCATAGGAATGATATTTTTTTATATTTAAAATTAATTTAATTTTAAACTTCACATTTTAATATTTATCAAATAATTTACAGTCACAAAAATGCTCATAACTTGCTTTAGACAATAAATTTTAAAAACTTTCAGTTCTTTCTTAAACATCATATCAAGTCAAATAACCTTGGGCATATGTTTAAGAAATAAATTCCAATGTGGAAACTAATAAAACTACATGTTGATCGAAAACATTTATTTGCATGAGGCACAACAAACAATAGTTGTATGAGGACAACCTTTGCTTTTGACAAGTTTGGTTGCGGGCCCCTCCTTGTGAGCAAACTGTGTCATTTTACCTTCTCTTTTCATGGTCCAATTGTCCATTTGTCAAAAAACAAATAGGAAACGAATATTGATAGTTGTATAGGGTAAAATATGCTATGACACGTGGTCGTCCAAAATCGGGACATGTGGAACCCAAGACGGGAATGGCCAAAGACCTGAGGCAATTGTTTCGTTTGTCACCAGAAAGAATAACGTTCATAAAGATGTGATAAATACTCTTTGCCCGATAGAATTTAATAGAGAATATTCCATGACTTTAAGAAAAGTTATCCGTTAAAGAAAATTTGGCATTTATATTTACCGTTACATAGTGGCGGACTCATAAATTTATACAAAGCGGGTTCAATCAAAGATCGCGGTATTCAGCTGTATAAGTGCACCAATAAACACCATTTGCACAATGCTTTTTTTTTGTTTGCATCACGACTTCAAAATGAAGTCTTTTTTTTCTAAAAGTTGGGGAAATATTTTTTTAAAATGTTTAAAATTTATCAATATAAATTAAAACAATTTATTTCAGAAACGTTAGCAATTTTAACCAAAAAATATTTAACCAACTTAAAAATCATATTATAACTCTAAGAAATATAACATACAAAGTTACAAACAAAAGAAACGGTAAAAAAGAGTTTTAAACTAAACTAATTAATCCAAGATGATTAAAGATAAATATATTGTACGCCAAGCTAAAACTTTGAGTATAACACAAATTAACAATTTCAATATAAAGTAGACTAAATTAAATTAAAAGATTATAAGTAATTTGTCATGACCCAATTTTACATATAGGTCATGATGGCTCCCAACACTACATCTAGGCAAGCCAACAAATAAATTAAACATATATCAATTATTTTCAGAATAAATTTCTAAGAAATTTTATTATTTTACAAGCAATATTAAAGAAATTAGAAAAGATACCGATTAACTTAAATCGAAGAAAATAATACAATTCCCAATTCTACCAATGTGTGTGCAAAGACCTGGTGTCACAAGTGTATGATCATCTAGTAGATTATACAAAATCACAAATACTATCTGGAAAAAAAATAGACAGAATGAAAATACAAAGAGAGGCACTGGTAGCTGCAGAACCGCTCAGAAAGGCAGCTCACCACTGCGCCTCTGGATAACGTGGATATGCGATGATAGGTCCTCCTCTAGTACCTGCCACAGATCCTGCACAAAAAGTGCAGCAAGTATAGCATGAGTACGTAAACAATGTGTATCCAGTAAGTATCAAGCCTAATCTAGAAGTGGTAGAGACGAGATGGTCGACTTTGACACTCACTAAGGATCAACAATATTAAATAGAATAAAACAGAATTTATTTAACTCAGCATGATTCACAAAGTCAATAATAATTTTATTTAACCAACAGAAATAATTAAATTCCCTCAAATGCGACAATTCTCAATATATTAATTAAATTCTTTCAATTCCAATAAACTTTCAATTTATCAATTAGTTTTACAAGCTACAATAAACTATCCAAGTACCGTGTAATTATTATTACTAGGCACGATTTCTGTCGAGGTCGTACGGCCCGATCTAGAGTGTCATGTACACTGCCAAGGGATGTGCGACGCGATCCATATATGCATATATTATGCCGAGGCGTTCGGCCCACTCCACAAGAAAGGAGGACATTTTCTTATGTACCCCCGGAAGGTGAGTATATTTATTATAAGATAAATTCGGGAAGAAGAATAATTTCTCTTAATAATTAATTAATTTAAACAGAAAATCAAGCATATGAGATTTTCATCCTTTAATATTTTTATCTAACAATTCACAATATATATATATATATATATATCATATAATATTAATTAACAAAGAATACAATTTATATAAGTAATTCATGCTTTAAGTCTTAAACTACCCGAACTTTAGCATTAATAGTAGCTACGCATGGACTCTCGTCACCTCGTGCGTACGTAGCCCCCACAATTAGAAATAATTATTACTTTAATTACCTATGAGGTAATGTTCCCCTTACAAGATTAGACAAGAGGCTTATATCGTCTTGCTCCAATTTAATCCACTAGTAGGCCTTTTCCTCGATTATCCAACTCTGAATAGCTTGAATCTAGCCAAAATAATTCGATACAATCACTAAAATTTATAGGAATCAATTCTATAAGAAATACTACATTTTCAATAACAATTCCGAAATTAATTAAAAATTTATTCGTGGGGCCCATATCTCGGAATTCGGTGAAAGTTATGAAATCCGAAATCCCATTCTATTACGAGTCCAACCATACCAGTTTCACTCAAATCCGACTCTGAATCGATACCGAAATCTGAAAATTTCGTTTCTATGAGATTTCTAAAAATTTCCCAAATTTCAATCTCAAAACATTAATTAAATTGAGAAGATAATGATATATTCGTGTATATTGACCAAATCCGAGTTAGAATCACTTACCCCAACATCAAGATGTCATCAATGAAGAAACTAAATACCCTATTCATCAAATCCATAAACTCTGTCGGGGTGTTAGTTAAACCGAAGGACATCACCAGAAACTCATAATGACCATATCTAGTCCGAAAAGCAGTCTTCGGAATATCCGAATCTTGAATCTTCAACTGATGGTACCCAAACCTCAAGTCGGTTTTAGAAAACACCCTAGCACCCTGTAACTGGTCAAATAGATCATTAATACACGACAACGAGTACTTGTTCTTAATAGTGAATTTGTTCAATTGGCAATAATCAATGCACATGTGCATTGTTCCATCCTTTTTCTTCACAAATAATACCGGTGCACCCCAAAGCGATACACTCGGTCTGACAAACCCTTTGGCTAGTAACTCCTCAAGATGTTCTTTCAATTCTTTCGGAGCCATGCAATACGGTGGGATAGATATAGGCTGGGTATCTGGAGCCAAGTCAATACAGAAATCAATATCACGATCAGGTGGTATACCCGGAAGAACTGAAGGAAATACATCGGAGAACTCCCGAACTACAGGCACTGAATCAATAGCCGGAGTCTCTGCAGTAGTATCCCGAACATAGGCTAGATAAGCCAAACAACCCTTCTCAACCATGTGTTGAGCCTTTATAAAAGAAATAACTCGATTAAATGAACTAACAGATGAATCCTTCCACTCCAGCTTAGGCAATGCTGGAATAGCCAAGGTAACAGTCTTGGCATGGCAATCTAGAATAGCATGGTATGGAGATAACCAGTCCATGCCCAGAATAATTTCAAAACTGATTCTCTCCAGCAATAGGAGATATGCTCTAGTTTCATAACCACAGAATGTAATAATACAGGACCGGTAGATCCGATTCACAACAACAGAATCGCCCGCAGGAGTGGACACATAAATAGGAGTACTGAAGGACTCACGAGAAACACCCAGGAATGGAGCAAATAGATATGACACATATGAATATATAGATCCTGGATCAAATAATACTGAGGCATCATTGCCGCAAACAGAAATAATACCTGTAATCATGGCATCTGAGGCCTCTACATCTGGTTTGGCCAGAAAAGCATAGAACCGAGCTGGAGCGCCAACTGGCTGGCCTCCGCTTTGTTGACCTCCACCTCTAGGACGGCCCCTACCCACCTGTCCTCCACCTCTTGGTGGTCTGACAACTGGTGGAGCAACTGGTCCGGTAATCATTGGTTGCAGACCATGTTGCACTAGTTTACCCCGAAGCCTGGGGCAGAATCTCTGTAGGTGACTGGGGTCCCCGCACTCGTAACAACTCTTCAGTGTGATGGGTTGCTGACTAAGAGTCTGGCCCTAGGGAACTAAATACCCACTGGGAGGACCCTGAATAGCTGGTGGGCAATAAGAACTCTCTGGTATAGTACTGAGATAGGGTCGCACTGCAACATCTCGAGGAGGCGGTGGTGCTAGATATGGGGTCCTGCGGGACTGCCCTCTCACGAACTGACCTCTTCCCCCAAACGGAGCACCTCTGAACTCTCCAGAATACTTGAACCACTTATCTCTCATAACCTGCTCTCGGCTCCGCTGGCATACACCCTCAATCTTGCGGGCTATCTCCACGACTAGCTCATAAGGAGTACCCTTCTCAACCTCTCTAGCCATAATGGCCTGAATGCCAGTATGTAAACCCGCAATAAACCTCCGCACTCTCTCCGCCTCAATAGGGAGTATCATAAGTGCATGGCGAGATAACTCAAAAAACCCCGCCTTATAATTGGTCACTAACATCTGACCCTGCTGGAGCTGCTCAAACTGAAACCTCAACTCTTCCCTCTGTGAGGGTGGAATATACCTGTCCAGGAAGATACGGGTGAACCTATCCCAAGTCATGGGAGAAGAATCTGCTGGTCTGCCAAGAACATAAGACTGCCACCATCTATGGGCTCTGCCCTCTAGCTGAAAAGTAGAAAAGTCTACCCCATAAGACTCCAATATCCTCATGTTGTACAATTTTTCCTTGCACCGTTCAATGAAATCTTGGGGATCCTAATGTCGCTCACCCCCAAAGACAGGAGGATGTAGTCTAGTCCATTTGTCCAATAGTTTCTGAGGATCAGCGGCTGCAGCTGGCCTGGGCTCAGGTGTAACTACTGCCACTGGCTGGGTTCCACCCACGGGTAGTGCACTCTGGGTCTGATAAATAACAGCTGCCTGTCTATGAGCCTGTGCGGTAGGGGTCTGTGCTCCCCCGCCCGCCTGGGATGTGGCTAGGTCTGTCGGAAATAAACCGGCCTGAGTCATTTTATCCATGAACCGCAACATACAACCCATAATATCCTGGAATCCAGGTGCATATGTGAAATCTACCGGAGCTGGCTCTGCCACAGGCACCTCACCCTATTCCTCAATAATGGGATTCTCTGCTGGACCCGCTGGCGGCATAACTAGAACAGTCCTGGGACATCCTCGCCCTCTACCATGGGCTGGAGCCCTCCCTCGACCTCTGCCTCGGCCTCTAGCAACTTGGGGAGTATCTCTTCCCTAGTCTGGAACCTCATTAGAGCGCGTTCTCACCATCTGTGAGAGAATAATAGAAGGATATTTAGTACTACATCAATTGTACGATGGAATATGAAGAAAGGTAGTTTCCTAACACCCTATAGCCTCTCGAATATAAGTACAGACGTCTCTGTACCGATCTGCAAGACTCTATTAGGTCTGCTCATAACTTGTGAGACCTACGTGAACCTAGTGCTCTGATACCATGTTGTCACGACCCAATTTCACATATAGGTCGTGATGACGCCCAACACTACAGCTAGGCAAGCCAACAAATAAATTACATATATATATCAATTATTTTCAGAATACTTTTCTAAGAAATTTTATTATTTTACAAGTAATATTAAAGAAATTAGAAAAGATACTGATTAACTTAAATCCAAGAAAATAATACAATTTCCAATTCTACCAATGTGTGTGCCAAGACCTGGTATCACAAGTGTATGAGCATCTAGTAGATTATAAAAAACTCCAAATACTGTCTGAAATAAAAATAGACAGAATAAAAATACAAAGAGAGGCACTGGTAGCTGCAGAACCGCTCAGAAAGGCAGCTCACTACTACGCATCTGGATAAAGTAGATGTGCGATGATAGGTCCTCCACTAGTACCTACCTCAGATCCTGCACAAAAAGTGCAGCAAGTGTAGCATGAGTACGTAAACAACGTGTACCCAGTAAGTATCAAGCCTAATCTCGAAGTGGTAGAGATGAGATGGTCGACTTTTACACTCACTAAGGGTCAACAATATTAAATAGAATAAAACCGAATTTATTTAACTCAGCATGATTCACAAAGTCAACAATAATTTTATTTAACCAACAGAAATAATTAAATTCCCTCAAATGCAACAATTCTCAATATATTAATTACATTCCTTCAATTCCAATAAATTTTATATTTATCAATTAGCTACAAGCTGCAATAAACTATCCAAGTATCGTGTAATTATTATTATTAGGCATGATTTTTGCCGAGGTCGTACGACCCGATCCAAAGTGTCGTGTACACTGCCGTGGGACGTGCGGTACGATCGATAGATGCATCTATCCTGCCGAGGCGTTCGGCCCGCTCCACAAGAAAGGAGGATGTTTTCTTATGTACCTCTGGAAGGTGAGCATATTTATTATAAGAAAAATTCGGGAGGAAGAACAATTTCTCTTAACAATTAATTAATTTAAACAGAAAATCAAGCATATGAGATTTCCATCCTTTAATATTTTTATCTAACAATTCACAATATATATATATATCAAATAATATTAATATATATATAATACTAATTAACAAAGAATATAATTTACACAAGTAATTCAGGCTTTGAGTCCTAAACTACCCAGACTTTAGCATTAATAGTAGCTACGCACGAACTCTCGTCACCTCATTCGTATGTAGCCCTCACAATTAGCAATAATTATTACTTTAATTACCAATGAGGTAATTTTCCCCTTACAAGATTAGACAAGAGACTTACCTCGTCTTGCTCCAAGTTAATCCACTAGTAGGTCTTTTCCTCGATTGTCCAACTCTGAATAGCTTGAATCTAACCAAAATAATTCGATACAATTACTAAAAATTATAGGAATCAATTTTATAAGAAAATACTATATTTTTCAATAAAAATCCGAAATTAATTAAAAATTTATCTGTGGGGCCCACATCTCGAAATCCGGCGAATGTTACGAAATCCGACAATCCATTCAATTATGAGTCCAACCATACCAGTTTCACTCAAATCTGACTCTGAATCGATACCGAAATCTCAAAAATTCGTTTCTATGAGATTTCTAAAAAATTTCCCAAATTTCAATCTCAAAACACTAATTAAATTGAGAAGATAATGATATATTCGTGTATATTGACCAAATCCGAGTTAGAATCACTTACCCCAATATCTTTTCCTTGAAAATTTATTAAAAATCGCATCTGCTCAAGCTCCAATTTGTTAAAAATGGCGAATAGGACGACTGTCCTCTTTTATAATTCTGCCGAGACAGCCCTCGATCACGACCTCGATCCTTGGCCTTGATCGTGGTACGAACGTGGCCCTCGATCATGGCCTCGATCCTCAACCTCGAGCCTTGCCTTCGATCATGACAGTCGAGCCTTGCCTTTGATCATGACCCTAGATCATGGCCTCGATCCTGGGCCTCAATCTTGGGCTAGATATTGGGCTCGATCACACCCCAGAATTTCTAGCATAAAGGAAAAATTGCAGCAGCTCTTTTAAGTCCAACTTTTGATCCTTTAACCATCTCAAACTCACCTGAGGCCCTCGGGACCTCAACCAAATATACCAACAAGTCCTAAAATATCATACGAACTTTTTTGAAACCTCAAATCACATAAAACGACGCTAAAACCACGAATTATGCTCCAATTCAAGCTTAATGAAACTTAAAATTTCCAACTTCTACATTCGATGTCGAAACATATCAAATCAAGTCTGATTGACCTCAAATTTTGTACAAACATCATAAATGACATAACGGAACTATGAAAATTTTCGGAACTGGGTTCCGACTTCGATATAAAAAATTCAACTCCCCGGTCAAACTTCCAAACTTAAATTCCTATTTTAGCCATTTTAAGCCTAATTTAACTACGGACTTCCAAATAAAATTCCGAACACGCTCCTAAGTCCAAAATCACCATACGAAGCTGTTGGAATCGTCAAAATTCTATTCCGGGGTCGTTTTTTCAAAATGTTGACCGAAGTCAAACTTGACATTTTAAAGCCAACTTAAGGAACCAAGTGTTCCGATTTCAACCCAAACACTTCCAAATCCCGAACCAACCATCCCCACAAGTCATAAATCATTAAAAGCACATACAAATAGTTTTATTTTAGAAAATGGGGTTTTAAAAGTCAAAATGACCGGTTGGGTCATTACATAATTTCAATAAAGTACTCTCATTCTTTTAGTAAAACTTATGACAAAGAGAACCAAAATTCACTTTGTAGAAAGCTTTAAATTTTTTTGAACTAAAATGAAGTTTAATACTAATAGAAAGGAATCATAAAAAGAAGAAGAAAAAAAAAGACAAGAAAAGGAACAGCAAGGCAACAAGCCAACAATAAACAAAATACGACTATAATAAAAGTGATGAAGTGGAAAATGAATTCAAATGTGTGTTCAAAATACACATTTAACAAAAGGGGCAAAGCTAAAAGTAAATATGCTTCAATTCAATGCCTTAGAAAAAAAATTCGAACTGCCAACCATGGACTTATTTTGAACCTACTTGACCGTTGCTCTCCAACTTCTGCTTGTGTCAAGTGGGTTCAAGTACATTAATATTTATCTCTTTCATGTTTTTTTAATAAAATTTGCAAGTAAAAATAATTAATTTTTATGATGAAGTGGATTCAACTGAACCCCTTCATAGAAAGTGGGGCCGCCCCTGCCGTTACATCTTTATCAATGTCCCTCATAATTGACATTAAAGAAGGGCACGATCCTAGGACCTCCTTCCCTAGACATAACTATAAATAGTGAGCTTAGTTATCATTGTAAAGGACACGAATTTTATGACAAACTTACACTACATTTTATACAAAGCTTAATATCATTTTATCTTCTTACTTTTTTATTTCGTTGTTGTTGTACCCGGAAACCTTGTTCCCAAAACTGTTGCTTCTGCTGTTTCATCTACATCCTAAGGCTAAGTATTGCATAATTCTTCGATAATTTTATTATTTCAGGATCAAATTAATTCATTTGTCTAGAAACCACGTATAAATTCAACTGTAATATTTTACGGGTAAACAGTTTGGCGCTCACCGTGGGGCCTAGAAAGTCGTGTAATTAAATTGATCCTTGTCTTTTTTACTAACGTGTTTTGATTATTTTGTCTTAGAAAAAATCATAAGAAATGGCAGATAACACTGTTAATAATATGCACAACCCCGAGATCCGGGGGGATCAGCCTCATTTTGAGGACTCAATCAGTGATACCCATAATGAGGGGAATGACGCCACACCTATGCATTACATACAATATCCTCGACATGTTCATGAGACAACTTTCGATGATGTTAATGAGGAACCTGTCGTTGATGCGGTAAGTGTCTTTCAAGAGCAACAAGCGATAATTTTAGGCCACAACACACGACAGGATAAGGTTATTACGTAGTTGAAGCAGGCGCTGTTGGGAGATTAAAATAATGCAAGCAGACGAGATCTGATTTCTCCTGGGCTTCCGCGAATCAAACAACACAGAGAGTCGACAACAACACTCCCAGTGGTGAAATTGGCTCCTATTGGGGAGGGGGAGCGGATTCGACCTCAATAACGAGAATGATCCTTTCAAGAATGAACTTTTACGGTTTATGAGGGAATTGAATTCCCGCATGGACCAGATCTTGGGTGCGCCACCAGTGCTAAAATGTTCGGACTCAAAAGATTATACTCAATTACCATACAAGCCAAGTGCGGAACCAGAGTTAATCCCGAAGCGGTTCAATGTGCCTGAAATGCCAAAGTATGACCAAACTTCAGACCCCAAGGAGCATATTACCACCTACACAATAGCGGTAAAGGAAAATAATTTAGCTCCTCATGATATCGAATATGTGTTGCTAAAAATATTTGGATAAACCCTTACGATGGGGGCCTTGATGTGGTATTCGTTGTTACCTGAGCATTCCATAAATGCCTTTGAAATGCTCGTGGATTCTTTCAACAAGGCTCATATCAAGGCTAGAAAAGTACAAGTCCAAAAAGCCGACATATACAGGATTGCGTAAGGAGAGTCTGAGCTGCTATGAGAGTTCGTTACCCGATTCCAGAAGGAGAGAATATTGCTCCGGGCTGTCCCGGATGAAAGGGCGGCTGAAGCATTCACCAAGGGATTGAATCTGAGCAGTTCAGACACTTCCCAAAAATGAAGGAAAGACTTCTAGAGTTTCAAGCAACAACCTAGGCTGATGTCCACAACCGGTACGAATCAAAAATAAGGATCGAAGATGATCAGGTTGGTTTTCCGTCGTCGACCAAAGGATGAGAAAAGAACATATAAAAATCAAAGGATGTTTATGACGCAGACAGACGGACTTCGAGGGGCCGGTCTTTGCCCTACAAACAGACCGAAGGCCGCACATAGGTTTTCGGATAGCGGACAGGTTCGCCATTGAAAAGGGGACTGATCGCGGTCGAAATAATCGATCACTGCAAGATAAAGAAGCCTCAGGTCACGGGATCCTTCTTACCCAAAGTTATCGGAATACAACTTCAACGTCAGTATAGTGGAGTTGGTGTCAGCCATGAGAAAGATCAAAGAAGCACGGTTCCCAAAACCAATGAGATCTGATCCTAGCCAAAGGGATCCCAACTTGTGGTTTGAATACCACAGGACGAATGGCCACCGGACTGGGGAATGTCGACACCTCCGGGAAGAAGTGGCAACACTATTGAAGAATGGTCACCTCAGAGAATTCTTGAGTGATCGAGTTAAGAACAATTATGGTCATAACCGGGACAATGCGGAACCCTCGAAAGCAGGATAAGATTCCCCGCGTCAAATAATCAACATGATCTTTAGAGGGAACGATATTAACAGGGTCACCTTTTCAGCAGCAAAGAAGATAAAAGTATCAATAAGTCATATCAAAAGGCTTTGGGAAGACGATATCACTTTTACCGAGGAGGACGCAGACGAATTGCTACTACCACACAACGACACACTAGTAATTTCTTTAAATGTCCTAGATTTTAAGATTAAACGTGTTCTAGTGGATCCAGGAAGTTCAGCTACTATCATACAATGAAGAGTATTGGAGCAAGCTAAACTCACCGGAAGCATTATTCTGGCCACAAAGCTCCTCGCCGAATTCAATCTCGCAAGTGTGATAACCCGGGGAGAAATTTTATTACTCATGAACATTGAAGTAGTAATTAAAACAACTCTTTTCGAAGTGGTAGATGGTGATATAAGTTACAACATCATTCTGGGAAGGCCATGGTTGCACGAGATAAAAGTTGTACCATCAACATATCATCAATTATTGAAGTTTCCAACGCCCGAAGGAATTAAGCAGATAAAGGGAGATCAACCCGCGGTAAGGGAGATGAATGCAATTTCGGTCTACAGTATCAAAGGAAAGGAACACGTGGCATAGCAATTACAGGGACTGACACTTACTCCTAAACTATATGAAGTTAGCCCGGGGGAAAAGGTGTTAGAATATCATCAGGTGCCGAGATAGTTCCAAGTTCTAGAAGAGACCGGTGCAACGAAGTCCTCAGCAGAAGAGCTGGAGCAAGTGGCATTGTTCAAAGAATTCCTAGAAAGGAAATTCCACTTGGGGACATGACTACACCCAGAACTCCTGTCCGACTTTATTAAATTCCTTAAATCTAACACCGATAGTTTTGCGTGGTTGTGTGAGGTTATGACAGGTATTTCGACAGAGGTAGTTGTACACAAGTTAAGCTTGGATCCCAACATACCTCCGATAAGACAAAAGAAACGCCCGATTGCAGAAGCCAGTAATAAATTCATCAAAGAAGAGGTAACCCACTTACTTAATATAGGTTCGATCAAAGAGCTAAGATATCCAGACTGGCTAGACAATGTAGTAGTAGGGCCTAAGAAGAACAATAAGTTTCACATGTTTGTAGATTATAAAGATCTTAACAAGGTGTGCCCAAAAGACTCGTTTCCACTGTCAAACATTGATCAAATGATTGATGCCACGACCGAGCACGAGTTAATGAGTTTCCTCGATACTTATTCCGGGTACAACCAAATTAAGATGAACCCGGAGGATCAGGAAAAGACTTTATTTATAACGCATTTCGGTATATATTGCTACAATGTGATGCCCTTTGGGTTGAAAAACGCCGGAGCCACTTATCAACAGCTTGTGAATAAGATGTTTGAAAATCAAATAGGAAAAACTATGGAAGTTTTTATAGACAATGTACTCGTTAAGTCTTTAAATGCAGGCGATCATCTTAAATATCTGCAAGAAACTTTAGACATCCTAAGGAAGCATAATATGAAACTTAATCCTGAGATATGCGCGTTCGAGGTTAGCTCTGGTATGTTTTTGGGATTTCTGATATCACGGAGGGGAATTGAGGTAAACCCCAATAAGATCAAGGCCATAGAAGACATCCCGGACCAACTATCAAACGTGAAGGAAGTCCAAAGGCTTATGGGGAGATTGGAAGCTTTGAGCAGGTTCATATCCCGATCATCAGAAAAGTTTCATCATTTATTCACACTGCTCAAAAAGAAAAATAATTTTGAATAGACCCCGGAGTGCCAGCAAGCTTTGAGGGATTTAAAGAAGTACTTGTCGAGCCATCCATTGCTTTCAAAATCGAAAGAAGGTGAAATGTTGCTAGCTTATCTCACAGTCTCGAAGGTTGCGGTAAGTGCGGTTTTATTCAGAGAGAACGAAGGTACGCAATCTCCAATTTATTATGTTAGTAAAATTTTAACGGGAGTAGAAACTCGCTACCCACATTTGGAGAAATAGGCCTTAGCTCTCGTAGTCGTTGCTCGGAAGCTGAGGCCCTACATCCAATGCCACCCAATAGCCGTGGTGACTACTTTTCTTTTGCGGAACATCCTCCATAAACCCGAGCTCTCGGGTAGATTGGCCAAATGGGCCATTAAAATGAGTGAATCGACATAGAATATAAACCAAGGAATGCAATTAAGTCGCAAGTCTTGGCTGACTTCGTGGCCGATTTCAGTCCGGGATTATTTAGTCGGAATTGACATAAGGGGTTTGGACCTTATTTATGGATGTGGCTTCCAACGTAAAAGGGTCCGAACTCGATGTAGTCTTAATCACGCCTTCGAGGGATGGTTACTATGAGGTAAATTCGACTAATTTGGTCTGGAACTGGAGAAATCAAATTATCGATTACCTGAAACACGGGAAGCCACCTGAAGACCCCAAAGCATCCTGGGCGTTGCGCGCCAAAGCAGCGCGATATAGCTTCAAGAGAGGCCAATTGTATAGAAAATCTTTTCAAGGCCCGCTAGCCCGATGCTTAGAGGCATCCGAAGCTAACTATATCATAAGAGAGGTTCACGAAGGGATATGCGGTAACCACTAGGGTGCAGATTCCTTAGTGCTGAAGTTGGTAAGGGCATGATATTATTGGCCCCGCATGAAATAAGACGCCAAAGACTTCATATGAAAATGTGATAAGTGCCAACTCTACGCACCACTACTGCATCAACCAGCAGAACCCTTACATGCGGTTCTGTCCCCGTGGCCATTCATGAAATGGGGGATGGACATCGCTGGACCACTGCCACCGGCTCCCGAAAAGGTAAGATTTCTTTTAATTTTGACTAACTAGTTTTCTAGGTGGGTGGAAGCATCTCCTTATCAGAATATCAGAAAACGCGAAGTGGTGGATTTCTTGTGGGAAAATATAATTGCAGGTTCGAAATAAAAAAAGAGATAACATGCGATAATGGGCCACATTTTATCGGCGCAAAAGTTACAAAGTTCCTTGAAGATTTAAAAATAAAGAGGATCACATCTTCACCCCATAATCCAAGCGTAAACGGTCAAGCGGAGTCAACGAACAAAGTGATTATTCAAAACCTCAAGAAAAGGTTGGAAGAGGCTAAAGGTAACTGGCTCGAGGAATTATCCGAAGTTCTATGGGCATACTGAGCTACGGCCAAGTTGAGCACAGGGGAAACCCCTTTTTCCCTCGTGTACAGTTTAGAAGCTTTAATCCCGGTGGAATTAAGGGAACCTACCTTGAGATAATTTCAGGTAGATGAAGAATCGAACAACGAAATAATGTTAGTCAACTTGGAGCTGCTCGATAAATGCAGGGACTTGGCGCATGTAAGAATGGTAGCTCAAAAGCAGAGAATGAAGCGGTATTATAATTGAAGAGCCAACCGTCGTTATTTCAAAGTAGGAGACTTGGTCCTAAGGAAAGTAACTCAAAACACCCCAGAGCTTAACGCGGGGAAACTAGGTCTAACGTGGGAAGGCCCCTACCGGGTTTCAGCTATCACCGGAAAAGGTTCATACGGGTTGGAAAACCAAAATGGAGAAAAGTTGCCCAACAATTGGAATGTGGCACACCTCAAAAATATTATTGCTGATGAACATTATCCGATCAGAAAGTATGTGTTGCACTCTTTTTCCCTTGGTTCAGCTTTTGTCCCAATTGGGTTTTTCTGGCAAGGTTTTTAACGAGGCAGAAACAAAAATCATACTACAAAGAAAGCAGCATTAAGACCTTTAATAGCAAGGCACACAAGCAAAGATTCACTCGGGGATGGTTAGATAATCTTTTGCTCTATAGCAAATTCCCACCGGGAAGTTAAGTTTGCTATTCAACAAAGGTTACCCGATCTTTCACGAGCACAAACCACTAGAGGGTTGTTAGATTTCCCTTCGCTCGATAGCATAAACTCCTAATGGGAATAAAAGTGTGTTACCAAGTTAAGGATTATCTAGCAATGCATTAGTGGAATGTTCGAAGATACAAGACTTCCAGTGTTCCAATTCGAACTCTTCGCATTCGAACACTGGAGGGGAATGATATGAGGATACGATAACAATGACTACTACGTCGATCGAGAAACAAAAAACTGGAAATATAATTACATCATCGGGACTGGGGACTATGCGGCCAGCCCCGTAGAAACAAATTGTACGAGTTAGCCACAAGTAATGGAAATTGTTTTTCAGCATAGAAAATACTTATGTACTTTTTGAAAATAGAGGGAATGAAATGAAATGAAATTATCTTGTTTCTTGTCTGACCGATGAACTAACTTTGTCATTTGAAAGTTAAACAAGTACTTCAAATGCTAGTGCCATAATGAACAAGAGACGTCCTCTTCAAGAACACCGTAAACATAAGAGGACCCTCTCTTATAAAAACCTCATATTAAAGGGTTGGTTCCGAAAGAATTTATATCCGGAATCAAAATGCCTTCAAGGAAAGATACACCCGAAGCCGAATACGAAGGGACGCAAAAAGTAAACTTGCACAAATACATATCAAAGCCCTCACAAAAAAGGACTGATGCCCAAATCCAAAAATGCTTCCAGGGAGAATACACCCTAGGCTTCACATAATAAGATGAAAAACAGAAAAGTTTGCGCAAAATACTTAAGCAAAAGAAATAAAATGCAAAGATTAAATACTTCCATGAATATTCAAATGAAAGGAAGAATCAAATAATACTTGACCAAAAGATATTTTTATTTGACCAAAAGATGTTTTTACAAAACCATGTCAAAACAACACAGCTACAAGAATTGAAAAAAGAAAAGAAAAGCTAAACTGCAGTGTCTCCGGAACCAAGAGGAAGAGAAGTGCCCGCGTCCCATGGAGATGTAGATGGACCCACCAATGGATCAATAATTTTACCAGTTTGGCATTCAGCATCATCATCCTCCAATTCTTCTTCAGTTCCCGAGAACACGAAACCGGAACCAGAAGGACCAGGTGCATCGGACCTCATTGGGAGTCCACTTTTAGCAGCTAACTCAAGCTCACGGGCCTTAGTAATTTTGGCATCAAAATCAATGACACCAGCTTTGGCCTCTTCCAAGGTTTTTCTCCTCATGATGTACATAGCGTAAGTTTTCTCAAAGACGAGGGAAGTCGCTCAGTGCTTAAGTTCTTCTTTGAGTTAGGTTACCTCGGCAGAAAGGTTTTACCGGGCAAACCTAGCAGATTTGAGGCAAACATCAAGGTCACGGACAGTTGAACTAATAAGCCTATTATGCTCGATAGTTTTCCTATACTTCTCTTCCAGCTGGGCGTGTTTCACCCCCGTAGCAGCAAGCTATTCAATTTTGGAATTCAAGGCTGCCTCTAAGTTGGTCATTCTTTCAGCGGAGGCAGCATCGCGTTCGGTTGCAGCAAGAACGGCGTTGTGGACTTCAGTCAATATGGACTTGTCATCAAATCTAACCCTCAGCGGGCCAATTTCTTGGCTAAGGGTTACCACTTCTTGCTTGCTTTTCTGCAAACGAACCTCCAATATAACAGCCTCAGCAGCTTTGACTTCCAGTTCCGAAAGGCGAGCGACATATTGCTCCTACTCTAAAAAAAGTTGATCTCGTGTGGAGGTAATCTCTTCCTTTTCATGAATTAATCTCTTCCTTGATCTCGTAAGAAGGATAAAATTCAGGATATGTTCATACCCAAAAATAAAAGGAGTAATAAAGGAAGAAAGGAACGTACCGCTACGGCATTGTGCATAGCGTTGTTCAACAAAAACTCTCTCAAGAGTGCCTGAATCTTTTTCAGGTCTTTCTCTAAAGCCAAAGGATTCAGATAATTAGCAAGCTCCATCGGCTGGGATAGCAAGTTGCATCTGGTAGAGACCGAAAGAATAATATTCCTATTCCTTTGTGGATCTTCAGAAGGGGCAGCATAATTATTCCCCAAATTCCCATGAACTGGGGACTGTGGAAAAGGAACACACCTTCTTCGTGGTCAGGTGTGGCCGGTGGAGAAGATGTAGCAATTGCTGGCGGAAGAGTGCATGAATATGGAAGTGATGTAGCCGTTGCTGGTGTTGGTGAAGATGGAGATGAAGCTGATGGAGTTGAAGAGTGAGAAGCAGCTGCATCAAATGCAATGATGGTTATTGGATGCTCGCCAACCAAAGATGGCAGGGACCTGGTACTCAACCCAGCAGTACTAGGCACAACAATTGGGGCCCGAAAACGAAAGTTGACATTATCTACCAAATCAAACTCTCCCCAAAGTGCCAAGGCATCGTCCTCGGTTAGTGTAACTATCTCAACAGGTCGATCATCTTGTTGAGATGATGAGGATTGTCATCTTCTATGTAGAGAATCTCCCTCATCACTATCTTCTTCATCATCGTCAATCGTCACGGTGTTTATGAACGGCATGGAAAGAGGGCCAGTTACCATCGCTACCGGAGATGACTCGGGGGCATTAGTCCTCGCCCTCTTATTCTTTTCCCCAACTACGGAGGAGTGTCTTCTCTTTTATTGTTTGTCTTTCGGCCGAGGACTCCATAAAAAACATTTTCTCCCAAAGCAGGCCCAGAGATACCTGTTCGAGTAAGCGCCTCCTGAAGTAGCCTCTCTACATCAATAGGATCGGCCAAGACATCATCCTCGGGAACAGCAACATCCAAGATATTTTGTACCCACAGATCAAAACCTTCAACCACTAGTGGGATCCATCGAGTTGCTGAAGCAGGAAAAGGATAGAGGATCAATACGGCTATAGAAAAATATTTAGTAGAAGGAAATATTAAATAAAGAGCTTACGAGTGTGGTTCAAAGTGGCCAGAAAGGATGAAGTAGTTGCTAGAATGATCTCGTTGGTGGCAGCTACAACGAACCGTTCCATCTACCCACGATCATTAGCATCATCCATGCTAGACAACATAGCATGGTGGCCACACTTTCAGAGGTTTATCATCCCCAACCTCCCACGGAAGATTTTGGGAGAATAGAGATTCATTATATGAGCTAAGGCTAGCTCATCTCCGGTCTCCTGGAACAAACGGCAAAGGCTAGCAACCGTCCTCCACACAGAAGGACTTACTTGTTCCAAACATACTTGGTAGCGGAGGCAAAACTCCGCAATCACTGAGTCAAGCTCTCCGCTCAAAGAGAACGCACCCAAAGTAAAGGGAAGAGTGTAAAAATATGTAAACCCTCCTTGGGTAGGGTGACTCGCTCCGATAGATTAGGAGCAATAATATCCAAGTCATGGCAGCGACAATCTTCCTTTACAGTAGGAATGCTAGAAGGACGTATGGAAGAAGAATACCTACTAACGGACCATGTATGAGAGTTAGCAGTAGGGAATTTCTCTTCGAAGTCTTTTGTGGTAATAAGACTTGTAGGTATGATGGAGCCCACTATTGGAGGAGCAAAGTCCTCGGCCTTGTCCTTTCCCTCTGAAAAACTGGTACGCTTTGAGAAAGAAGCCATTGTATGGACGAAGGAGAAGGTTTTTTGTTTGAAGAAAATTAGAGAAAAGATGAAGAGCAAGATGCAAGTTAGATAAGGGAAGCTTGAAAAATTATGAAGTATAAGGGAGAAGGTTGATATGTATAAGTAAAAATTTGGTGGCTAAATTCATGGCCATGATTACCTCGATAATCGGCAAAAATTGTGCTGAATCATGGGATGACGCATGTTCGGGGCATTAAATGCGGAGATACGTGCGTCTAATCAACCACTAGAAGACTTCAGAAGGAATTATAGTAATTCCAGCCAAAAGAGTGTTTCTACCAACTTCCCGGTAACACACTGTATAGGGTAAAATATGCTATGACACGTGGCCGTCCAAAAAAGGGACACATGGAACCCAGATGGGGGATGGCAAAAGACCAAAGGCAACTATTTCATTTGTCACCGGAAAGAATAACGCTCATAAAGATGTGATAAATGATCTTCACTTGGTAGCATTTAATAGAGAATATTCCACGGCATTGAGAGCAATTACCCGTTACAGGGAATTTGGCATTTATGTTCACTATTATATCTTCATCAATGTCCCCTCATAATTTACGTTAAATAAGGACATGATCCTAAGACCTCCTCCCCTAGACATAGCTATAAATAGTGAGCTCACTTATCATTGTAAAGGACACGAATTTTCTGGCAAACCTATGCTACATTCCATACAAAGCTTAATATTATTTTATCTTCTTACTTTTTAATTTCGTTGTTGTTGTGCCCGTAAATCAAGTTCCCAAAACTATTGCTTCTGTTGTTTCGTCTACATCCTAAGGCTAAGTATTGCATAATTCTTTGATTATTTTATTATTTCAGGATCAAATTAGTTCATTTGTCTAGAAACCACGTATAAATTTAACTGTATCGTTTTACAGATAAATAGTTTGGCGCCCACCATGGGAAAGGTCTTTTTGAAAATAGAAGGAATGAAATGAAATGAAATCCTTTTGTTTTTATCTTGTTTCTTCTCTGAACAATGAATTAACTTTGACATTTGAAAGTTAAACAAGTACTTTAAATGCTAGTGCAGTAATGAATAGGAGTCGTCCTCTTCAAGAGCACCGTAAACATAAGAGGGACCTCTTTTATAAAAATTCTCACGTTAAAGGGTTGGTTCCGGAAGAATTTATGCCCTGAATCAAAATGCCTTCATGGAAAGATACACCCGAAGCCGCATACGAAAGGTCAAAAAAAGTAAACTTGCACAAATACTTATCAAAGCCCTCACGAAAAATAGTTGATGCCAAGAGCCAAAAATGCTTTCAGGGAGAATACACCCTAGGCTTCACATAATAAGACGAAAAATAGAAAAGCTTGCGCAAAATTCTTAAGCAAAAGGAAGAAAATGCAAAGCTTAAAGACTTGCATGAATATTCAAATGAAAGGAAAACTCAAATAATACTTCAGCAAAAGATGTTTTTATTTACAAAAACATGTCAAAACGGCACAGGTACAAGAATTGGAAAAAGCAAATAAAAGCTAAACTGCAATGTCTCCGGAACTAAGAGGAAGAGAAGTGTCCGCGCCCCGGGGAGAAGTAGATGGACCCACCGATGGCTCAATATTTTCACCAGTTTGCCCTTCAAGATCATCATCTTCTGATTCTTCTTCAATTCCCGAGAACTCGAAACCAGAACCAGATGGACCAGGTGCATCAGACCTCACTGGGAGTTCACTTTTAGCAGCTAACTCAAGCTCATGGGCCTTAGCAATTTCGGCATTAAAATCAATGACACCAGATTTGGCCTCTTCTAAGGTTTTTCTCCTCATGATCTACATAACGTAAGTTTTCTCAACAACAAGGGAAGCTGCTCAGCGCTTAAGTTCTTCTTTGATTTGGGTTACCTAGGCCAAAAGGTTTTTTCCCGGGTGGGCCTAGCAAATTTATGGTTAACATCAAGGTCACAGACAGTTGAACTAAAAAGCCTATTATGCTCGATAGTTTTCCTTTACTTCTCTTCCAGCTGGGCGTGTTTCACCCCCGTTGTGGCAAGCTATTCAATTTTGGAATTCAAGGCTGCCTCTAAGTTGGTCACTCTTTCAGCGGAGGCAGCATCGCGTTCGATTGTAGCAAGAACGGCATTGTGGACTTCAGTCCATTTGGCCCTCGCTTCGTCAAATCTAACCCTCAGTGGGCCAATTTCTTGGCTAAGGGTTACCACTTCTTACTCACTTTTCTGCAAATGAGCCTCCAATATAACAGCCTCAGTAGCTTTGGCTTCTAGTTCCGAAAGGTGAGCGACATATTGATCCTGCTCTACCAAAGGTTGATCCCGTGCGGAGGTAATCTCTTCCTTTTCATGAATCAACCTCTGAAGGTCCTCGTAAGTAAGAAAGTTGGCCTACAAAGTTAGAAGGGTAAAATTCAGTATATGTTCATACCCAAAAATAGAAGGTGTAATAAAGGAAGAAAGGAACGTACTGTTGAGGCGTTGCGCATGGCGTTATTCAACAAACACTCTCCCGGGAGTGCCTGAATCTTTACTCACTCTTTCTCTAAATCCAAAGGCTTCAGATAATTAGCAAGCTCCACCGGCCGGGATAGCAAGTTGCATATGATAGAGACTGAAAGAATAACATTCCTCCTCCTTTGTGGATCTTCAAAAGGGGCATCATAATTTTGCCCTAAATTCCCATGAACTGGGGACTGTGGAAGAGGCACACCTTCTTTGTGGTTAGGTGCGGCCTGTGGAGATGATATAGCAATTGTTGGCGGAAGAGTGGATGCATATGGAAGTGATGTAGCAGTTGTTGGTGTTGGTGAAGATGGACATGAAGCTGATGGAGTTGAAGAGTGAGAAGCAACTGCATCAAATGCAGTGCTGGTTGTTGGATGCTCGCCAACCAAAGACGGAAGGGACTCGGTACTCAGCCCCGCAGTACTGGGCACAACAATTGAGACCGAAAACGGGAGTTGACATTATCTACCAAATCAAACTCTCCCCAAAGTGTCGAGGCATCATCCTCGGTTAGTGTAATTATCTTAAAAGGTCGAGCATCTTGTTAAGATGATGAGGATCGTCATCTTCTATGTAGAGAAGCTCCCTTATCACTAGCTTCTTCATCATCGTTGATCGTCATGGTATCAATGACAGGCCTGGAAGGAGGGCCAGTTACCATCGCTATTGTAGATGACTCGGGGCATCGGTCCTCGCCCTCTTATTCTTTTCCCCGGCTGCGGAGGAGCATCTTCTATTTGGTTGTTTGTCTTTCGGCCGAGGACTCTATAAAGAAACATTTGCTCCCGAAGCAGACCCAGAGACACATGTTCGATTAAGCGTCTCCTGAAACAACCTCGCTGCATCATCAAGATCAACCAAGACATTTTCCCTAAGAACAACAACAGAGCCCGCGGGTAGACCTAATTTCATAGACAAGTTAGAACGGATCAATCAAGTTCTTCACATGATAAATTAAAACAAGGTTAGTTTGAATTACCATGATTCTTGGCCTTCCACCCGTATTTAGGGGCCAGTTCTTTCCACAAGCGAGTCTAGGGCATCGTAACATCCAAGATCCTTTGTACCCACTGATCCAAACCTTCAACTACCGGTGGGATCCATCGAGTTGCTGAAACAGGCGAAGGATGGAGGATCAATATAGCTATAGAAACATATTTAGTAAAAGGAAATATTAAACAAAGATCTTACAAGTACGATTCCAAGTGGACAAAAAGGATGAAGTCGTTACCGGAATGATGTCGTTGGTGGCAGCTACAATGAACCATTTCATCCACCCACGGTCGTCTTTATCATCCATGCAAGACAATAGACCATGGTGGCCACGCTTGCAGAGGTTTATCATTCCTCCGCGAAAGATTTTAGGAGAATAAAGATTCATCATATGAGCTAAGGTTAGCTCCTCTCTAGTCTCCTAGCACAAACACCGAAGGCAAGCATCCGTCCTCCACACATAAGGGCTTACTTAGTAGCAGAGGCAAAACTCCACAATCACGGAGTCAAGCTTTCCGCTCAAAGAGAAGGCACCCAAAGTAAAGGTATACGTGTAAAAATATATAAAACCCTCGTTAGGTAGGGTGACATGCTCCGATAGATCAGGAGCAATAATATCCAAGTCATGGCAGAGGCAGTCTTTCTTCATATCAGGAATGCTAGAAGGACGTATGGAAGAACGATACCTATTGACGGCCCCATGTACGAGAGTTATCAGTAGAAAATTTCTCTTCAAAGTCTTTTGTGGTAATAAGACTTCTAGGGATGATGGATCCCATTGTTGGAGGAGCAGAGTCCTCGGCCTTGTTCTTGCTCTTTGAAAATCGAGTACGCTTTGAGGAAGAAGCCATTGTATGGAAGAAGTTGAAGGTTTTTTGTTTGAAGAGAACTAGAGAAAAGATGAAGAGCAAGATGCAAATTAGATAAGGCAAGCTTGAAAAATTATGAAGTATAAGGGAGAAGGTTGGTACGTATAAGTAAAAGTTTTGGCGACTAAATTCATGGCCATAATTACCTCGATAATCGGAAAAAGTTATGTTGAGCCATGGGATGATGCGTGTTCGGGGCATTTAATGTGAAGATACGTGCGTCTAATCAACCGTCAGAAGCCTTCAGAGAGAATTATAGTAATTTCTACCAAAAGAGTGTTTCTACCAACTTTCCGGTAACACAAAGTTATGTCACCGAAAAGCAGGGGAAATATCTGTTTAAGGTAAAATATACTATGAAATGTGGCCGTCCAAAAAATGTACACATGGAACCCAAGACGGGGGGAATGGTCAAAGACCGAAGGCAACTGTTTCGTTTTTCACCAAAAAGTATAACCCTCATAAAGATGTGATAAATTCTCTTCGCCCGTTAGCATTTAATAGAGAATATTCCATTGCATTAAGAGCAATTACCCCTTACAAGAAATTTAGCATTTATGTTCACCGTTACATTTTCATCAATATCCCTCATAATTGACATTAAAGAAGGGAACGATCCTAAGACCTTCTTCCCTAGACATACTTATAAATTGTGAGCTCAGTTATCTTTGTAAAGGACCCGAATTTTATGGCAAACTTACGCTACATTCTATACAAAGCTTAATATCATTTTATCTTCTTACTTTTTGATTTTGTTGTTGTTGTGCCCGGAAACCCTGTTCTTTGAACATTTGCTTCTGTTGTTTCATCTACATTTTAAGGCAAGTATTTCATAATTCTTCGATTATTTTATTATTTCAGGATCAAATTAGTTATATCCGTAAAACGGTACCGTTGAATTTATACGTGGTTTCTAAACAAATGAATTAATTTGATCCTGAAATAATAAATAATCGAAGAATTATGCAATACTTAGCCTTAAGAGGTAGACGAAACAGCAGAAGCAACAGTTCAGGGAATATGGTTTCCGGGCACAACAACAACGAAATCAAAAAGTAAGAAGATAAAATGATATTAAACTTTGTATAGAATGCAGCATAAGTTTGCTATAAAAGTCGTATTCTTTACAATTATAACTGAGCTCACTATTTATAGCTATGTCTAGGGAATGAGGTCTTAGGATCGTACCTTTTTTTAATGTCAATTATGAGGGACACTGATGAAGATGTAGCGATGAATATAAATGTCAAATTCCCTGTAACGGATAATTGCTCTTAATGACATGGAATATTCTCTATTAAATGCTACTGGACGAATAGCATTTATCACATTTTTATGAGCGTTATTCTTTACGGTGACAAACGAAACAGTTGCCTTCGGTCTTTGGTCATCCCCGTCTTGGATTCCACGTGTCCTTTTTTGGACGATCACGTATCATAACATATTTTACCCTATACAATAGCTACTTCTGAATTTACGAGCGTCGGAGATTTAAGGTGTGACGGCTTCGCCGAAAAAGGATCATGATTGCTAGCAAGAGGTTGCCTTTGATCATTAAATTTTAACATATGGAGTAAAAATTAATTATAAGTCAATCTCTTTATTCTTGTTCCCTTAAATCCACTTCCAGAAGATTAAATTCATATCTACTTGAAACTCTGATGTATCATTCTTAACTATCAGAAAAGATTCTCTTTGAAATCAAACATAACCAAAAGCTGTACTCAATTGGTGTTTCAGATTGTGCAAGATAGACCAATCTAAGAGGGATTAACTCATGCTTAATTATTGAATGTTGCTACTTTTGTTACTGGATTAATGTTCAATATTGGCAGACTTTGTTAATTGAACATGTGAAGTTTGTATGTTTTAACTTCAAACTTTTGGTTAATGTATTGAAGTTATTTTTGTTATATTTTTGTTTTCATTGTTAATTATTTTATGGTTTTAGCTTATTGAATGTATTTATTATTTATTAGATGTGAAGTTTAAAAGTTAAATTTGTGACGGATTTAGTTTGTCACAACTATTTAACCAATCATTAAATTAGTGATGCAAAATTTGCCGTGACAAATACTGTTTGGGACGGAACTTTCTATCAAGAATGGGGTGCTCAGTGGGGTGCTCAGAAAAATAAAATTGTCACGGAAAAATTTATGTCACAGATTTAATGACGGACAGAGTCGTAACAAATCAGTCAATAATTGTGACGGAATCAAACACAGTGGAGTTCCAAAATGTAGTGACAGCAAAATCCGTCACAATTGTGTCCCAAAATTTTGTGACGGAAAGTAAATCCGTCAAAAGTAATTTGCGACCCAAGCTTATGAGACGCCAGCGATTCCGTCACAAATCTGTCACAAACCTTAAAATGTGACGGAACAGTGACGGAAATGTCCGTCTCAAATAGTGAATTTCTTGTAGTGATTTTTTTTCCCTTAAATCCACTTCAAGAAGATTAAATTCATATCCACTTGAAACTCTGATGTATCATTCTTAACTATCAGAAAAGATTCTCTTTGAAATCAAAGATAACCAAAAGCTATACTCAATTGGTGTTTTAGATTGTGCAAGATAGACCAACAGTAAAAGAGGCCGTAGACGAAGAAATATCCAATATAGGAGGAAGATAAAAATAAATAAAAAGGGAAGAAGAAGATGAAAGAAAACAAAGTCAGACAAGAAGGGGCATTTTTGTACTCACGTGGGTTGAGCTTCCGTTCATTTTGACAGATTATTACTGGATGTCATCATTTTTTAGGGCTAAAAACCAAAATGATAAGCTTTTATGATATATTAAAGACATTTTCCTTAGGTGTTATATATGAGGACCAAATGAATCCAAAGCACATACATTTGGGACCATTTTGATCATTTTAAACTAGTGTTTACATATATGTGTTCCACACGTGGACCAAACCTTGATTTCCTCAAACCAAATTAGAAACGAATAAGAAGACTCATTCTTCTACTATATCCAATCACTGCAACGTGGGTTTTTAATCCGTAAAGATCCATTTATTGAAACAGTCAAGCAGGCCCCACAACAAATAAAACATTTTCCGTGTGCGTGTCCATGTATCCACGTGATTTCCTTCTTCTCTCCTCATAATCCAAATCTATAAAAACACTTTAGATTTAACGTACACCCTAAAAGCTTCAGCAGTACTACTTAGCACATACCACAAATAATTACAAGAAACTCAACAATTTGGCGCCTTATTAAGTAATGAATAATTCAAGCACTTCAATTAGAGTGGCAGTTTCCGATGAAGAACATATCAATATATTAGCGTTGAGGAAACCCAAGAAGCGAGCGGGAAGGAAGAAGTTCAAAGAAACTCGGCACCCAGTGTACAGGGGAGTGAGAAGGAGGAACAACGACAAGTGGGTTTGCGAACTGCGCGAGCCCAGCAAACAGAAGCGAATATGGTTGGGAAGTTACCCAACCGCAGAAATGGCTGCGCGCTCATGACGTAGCTGCATTGGCACTTAGAGGACAGCTGGCCACTTTAAACTTCGCAGACTCCGCTTGGCGGTTGCAAGTGCCGGCATCAAAGGATCCCAAGGACTTGCGCCAAGCAGCTGCAAAAGCAGCAGAGGCGTTCTGGCCAGGAGAGGAAGCTGATGTTAATTCTAGAGGAGCCGCTAATACTGGCAATGGCAATGAGGAAATGAAGGTGGCATCACAAGAAGAGAACGCAGCGTATAATTGCACGCAGAATATTGTGACTGCAGAAAATGTTTTGTATAGCAACTCATGCAGTGAAGTGGGAATGCTAGGGACGCAAGAATGGCAGGCATACATGGAAGAAAGGAGTTTGTTATCACCAAATCCTTGCTGTTTAGGGAGTTGTTTCAGCTGGATGATGATATGGAAAGTGATGTTGAGGTGTCCTTGTGGAGTTATTCTGTTTGATAGCTCGTAGCTCATATATAGGTGGAGTATATCAATTGTTGTAATAAGCACGTAGATCATATTCTTTTGTATTCAACGGGGATTATTTTCTCCGCATTGCATTTGGTTAAGAGTTTGTTTGGCCAAATTATCAAACACGGTTTATTTAGAAAAATGCTTTTAGTCAAAAAGTATTTTTGCAAACTATAATTAATAAAATGTATAACTTATTTTTCTTTTAGTGGTTAGTCATAATTTTAAATTACGTTTGTTTTCATTATGGCATATTAATAATATTTATTTTATGTGATTTTATTATATTTATTGTTAAATATTTTAGTACAATGCCATGACTCATCTCATATTTATGTTATTTTATTGAAAATACCTTACATATTTCTGTCTTTTTAGGATTAAAGAAATATTTGGAGCCCAAATTTTACGTTTTATTCTATGAAGACTTTATGGAAAAAAAACTCGAAAAATACTAGAAAAACCATAGAAATCCGAAATTAAAAAATTCGACTTTTATTGGTTTGGTTTGGTATTTAAATTTAATAACCCGATACAATTAGTTTAGTTTGGTAATTAAAAATTCTGAATCAACCCGACCCATGCACACTCTTAATCCCTACAAAGATGTAGCCTCGTGTGGATATATTTAATCATGTAGGAAGTGCTTTTTTGGTGTTGGTTTTGATTTTAAGTGAATCGGAGTAGAGTAATTTGGAAAAGGAAAAGGGAACCTCAAGTTAGTGCTTCGCTAGTAGTGGATTAATTTCCACGTAGAGCTAGTAGAATCGGTCACTACAAGAAATTGAGGATACGACGACATTTATTTAGTGACTATTGAAATAAATGTCGGAAAATTTTCTTTTTTTTGATATTTATGACAAAATATCATAAAAACTACGACATTTAATATTAATTGTCGTAGAAACAATGACATTTGATATTAAATGTCGTAAAAAAATGACATTTGATAGGAAATATCATAAAAACGATGACATTTGATACAAAATGTCGTCAACGTAATGACATTTTTTAAGAAATGTCGTAAAAAGTATGACATTTGCTACAAAATATCGTAAAAATTAGATATTTGATACAAAATGTCGTAAAAAGGACGACATTTGGTATAAAATATCATAAAAATAATGACATTTGGTCCAAACTGTAGTAAAAATACGACACTTATATCAAATGTTGTAAAAATATTTTTGATACAAATGACAAAAAAATATGACCTTACTTTAAATGTCATATTATTTGTCGGTAATCACGAACATTTACATCTACAATTGAAAATTTCTCTATATTTTCTAAATTTTAAATCATTCTTTATATTTAATAAAATATCACACCCTTTATATTTAATATTTAATTTGTTAAAATATTGTGATAATTACCTACAATATAGAATATTTCTCTTCTTGTTGCTTAATATTTTAAAAGGCTCGTCCAGGACTAACTCCTGGGCGAGGCATTTACAGAATGCCTTGAAGCGGCTCAAGTGTAGGGCTTAATTTGTGAGGTTTACATGCATCTCAAACATAATATTATGCGCCTTACACGCCTATCGCTCAGCGTTCGTGCTCGCTCAATAAGTATTAGGTAAATCATCTGTTAAATTTTCTAATTAATAGTGTTGACCCTCAAAATACATTAACAAATGAATGATCTTAACTCAAATAGCGAGTCATAGTATTGTATATTTACTAAGTGAGAACATCGTGAGGGTTAATATTATTTGAATATTTTCTCTGAATATATAGATAGTCGAACCTTCACTCGCTATTGATTTTTATTTCTTAGTTTTTTGTCTACCAAAAGAGACTTTAATACTTTGTATTTATTTCTGAAGGAGTAATATTTTGAATTATAATATTGATAAAGTTTATTGATTATTACTTTTAGGAAGGTAATTAAATGTGTAGTTTGATAATAATTTATAACTTCTAGCCTTTTAGGGAAGTAATCAAATATGTAGTTTGATAACAATTTTAACATTATTGCTTTGTTTATACTTGTAAAACATGTTAGATATTTTGGTTTTTTATGAGTTTCCTTAATCCTTTGATTTTCATAAACTTTTAATGTACTTTCTATATTTTTATGTTTTTTTTATATATATATATATGCCCAATGTTCCTGCTGCAATATGATGAGATATATTGATTTCTTGAACTTAAAAATTTAAAGATTCATGAGACTTACTTTCACGACCCAAAATTCAAAAAGGCCGTGATGGTGCTGGACACCACTGTCAGGCAAGCCAACTATAATCAATTAACTTAATTACCCATTTTAGTATTTTTGAAATAAAAATTTCTTCAATGAAATAGTAAAGATAAAACTCATAGAGTAAATGATAAATATTTTTAGCAACTAAATTTCTAAATAATTCACAACCATTCCCAAAATCCGGTGTTACAAGTGCATGAGCATTTACTAGAGAATTAAAATAAAATACAGCATCTGTCCAGAATACAAATTAGACAGGAAAATATAATAACTCTGAAGGAGACTCTGTTAGCTGCGGATCATAATATAGAATGCAGTTCACCTATGTCCCCACAACTATTAACCACACCTCTGCGCCCACAAGGCCGCTATACATATATGTACCTGCACAATAAAATGTGCAGCAAGTGTAGTATGAGTACGAAAACAACGTGTACCCAGTAAATATCAAGCCTAATCTCGAAGTGGTAGAGACGAGATAGCCGACTTTGACACTCACTATGGGTCAATAATAATAATTGGAATAAATTATAATTATTCAAATCAGCATGGTTCACGAGTTAACAATAATTTTATTCAATTAGCAGAAATAATAAAAATCCTTCAAACACAATAATTTTTCCAATTTATTTATTTAAATCATGCAATTTCAATAAAACTTCCAATTTATCAAATAGCTTTACAAGTTGCAATTCAATTTCAATAAAAAAAAATTAATTTATCAATTAGTCTCATTTATAGGAATAACATTAATTCCTTAACAAGCAGGAATAATAATTCATTAAATTCCAAAGATTTTTAATTTATCAATTAGCTTTGCAAGCTGAAATAAACTATTAAGGTATCGTGTAATTATTATTATTAAGCACGATTTCTGCCGAGGACGTACGACCCGATCCAGATGTCATGTACACTGTCGAGGGGCGTGCGACACGATCCATAGATGCATCTATCATGCCGAGGCGTTCAGCCCGCTCCACAAGAAAGGAGGACATTTTTCTTATGTACCTCCGAGAATGAGAGTATGTTTATTATAAGATAAATTCGAGAGGATGAATAATTTCTTTTAACAATTTATTTAAATCACGCAATTTATTTAAAAATTTGCGTGCAAGTCTTAAATCACTATACGGAACTATTCCCAAACTCGAAATTCCAAACGGACTTCAATTACTCAAAAACCTACTCCAAATCAATTTTAAAGAACTTTAAACCTTCAAATAGTTAATTTTCACTATTAAGCGTCAAAACACTCCTGGGTTATCCAAAACTCGATTCGAACATACGCCCAAGTCCTAAATCATCATACGAACTTATTGGAACCGTCAAATCCCGATTCCGAGGTTGTTTTCTCAAAATGTTGACCCAAGTCATACTTGGCCTTTTAAGGTTAACTTAAGGAACCAAGTGTTCCGATTTCAACCCAAACACACCCAAATCCCGAACCAACAATCCCCGCAAGTCATAAATCATTAAAAATATATTCGGAAAGTTTTATTTAAGTAAACGGGGTTCTAAAAGTCAAAACGATCGATTGGGTCGTTACACTTACGACTCGCCCGATATTAAGTGAAATGCCCACGTCATATGCCCCGCCTTTTAAAACATTCTGCCGATTTAAGCTTTTAATTAAAATATCAATGTTTATTCAAAATATATATTATTATTATTACTACTTGTTAGATATTGGATTTAAAGATGAAATATTTAAAATAAAATAAAAATATATATGAAATCAAGGAACCAACATTTATGGTAGACTACAATTGAGAAACATATGTTAGCACTTAGCCGTAGCGCCCTTAGAAGCACCTCAGGACCCATCCCCTCTCTTCTCTCAATCTAAAATTAATTTTGGCTCAAAATCTCAAATTGGGTTTCGCCAAAATTTCTCAAGTCCGCTCCCTCCACCCCAAGACTCAAAAGGAGCTATGTATGGAGAGTATTGGAGATTTAGAAGGAAAAAATTTTGGCGGTAAGAATTTTGCTTCCCTCCTCCCAATTCTAAAAAATATAGTTTTCCTTTACTTAGTTAGAATTCTACAAAAAAAACCTAATTTTTTGCATTCCACTGTGCTATAATAGATACTTGGAGACGAAAATCGCTGAGGATTTTGCTGCTGCTGAGGCTTTTGCTGCTGAGATTCACAAAGCTTATTTTCTACAAATTCAAGGTACCCAATTTAGTTAACAGATATCTTTCTTTTTCTTAGTTGTTCGGATTTGGGTTAACAAATTTCTTTCTTTTTCTTAATTGTTCGGATTTGGGTTAACAATTTTCTCTTTTAGGTATTGATTGGTAGATTGATTTTGATTTTTTTGGTGTGTTTCTGGGTGTTTGTTGTTTAGTACATTTATAAAGCTGGATATAAGATTTTCATTATTTAGTGGTAGATTATGCTTAGAGTTCAATTAGATTATTGGTTTCTTGGTGATTAAAGGGTTGATTATTGTATAGTAACTAATTGGTTATTCTTTTTGTTGTCTGCTTTGGTTGAAAAAATTGGATCTTGCATTTATTGTTGTCACGACCCAAAACAAACCCCCTGTCGTGATGGCGCCTATCGTGGAACTAGGCAAGCCGACTCATTTCCAAAACAAAATGATATTTTCATTTCAAAGATAATTTCAAGGTTATTTAACATAAAAACCTATATTTAAAGAGTTCAAATCAAAGAAAAATAGAAGTGCGGAAAAGAAAAGCCCGACATCGGGGTGTCACTAGTCATGAGCATCTACTATAATCTGTCTAACAATATCAAGGCTAACTCAGCCTGGAAAAAAATAGCTAAATACTACTAGAGGAAGATAAGAGGGAGAAGAGCAGGGACTGCGATCGCCAAACAACTACCTTGCTATCTCCAAGAAAATCTGCAACCAGAACACTCAATAATCGTTACCGTGTCCAGCCACACCTGGATCTGCACACAAGGTGCAGGGAGTAACGTGGGTACGCCAACTCAGTAAGTAAAAACAATAAATAAAAATTGAGCAGTAGTGACGAGAAGTAAAGCATATAACGTTCATATTAGGAAATCTCAATAAAATACCACATGCTTTTAAAAATCAGGATTTGAATCAAATATCTCGTTTAAACTCAGTTCCAGTAAAAATCATTTAAAGACATTTTTCCAACAGTTTTTCAAACAAAGGCTCAATGCAAAGGTGAGCAAAATGATGAAATCATAAACAACCCCTCGGGCAAGTCACTCTTGCCACTCGGGCATACCTCACAATCACTCTTGCCACTCGGGCATACCTCGCAGTCACTCATGCCTCCCAGTCACTCAGCACTCGGCACTCGCACTCAGTAGGTACCTACTCTCACTGGGGGTGTGTACAGACTCCGGAGGAGCTCCTTCAGCCCAAGCGCTATAATCTACACGAACAACTCACGTGCGATAATAATAAAGTATGTTGCAGGCGGGAAACCCCGATCCACACTCATCCTTACCAATCAGGCCCTCGGCCTCACTCAGTCATAAGTATACTGCAGGCGGGCAGCCCCGATCCACACTCATCCTCACAAATCAAGCCACTCGGGCATTTCAGTAAAACAGGGCATTCGGCCCAAAACATTTATATGCATCAAAATAGAGTCATAAAACGGAGTTCTGTGGTAAACAAGTGTAACCATGACTGAGTATAGATTTTCAAGCGAAAATAATGAGAGGATGGTAAGAGACAGCCCTAAGGGTCCAAACAGCATTGGCGCAAGGCCCAAACATGGCATTCAGCCCAATTTACAAAATATCTTTCTAAATCATATAAGTATCAATGGTTTCAACAAAATATGCAACTTTACAGTTGCTACGGGGCGGACCAAGTCACAAATCCCCAACAGTGCACGCCCACACGCCCGTCACCTAGCATGTGCGTCACTAAAAATAGTAGAATGATTCAAAATCCAAGATTTCATACCCTCAGGACTAGATTTACAATCGTTACTTACCTCAAACCAGTCAAATCTCTACCCCGCAATGCTCTTGCCTCTGGACTCGGCCTCTAAATGCTCCAAATCTATTCACAATCAGTATAATACCATCAATATACGCTAATGGAATGAATTCCACAAGAAAAGCTTCAAAATTAGACCAAAACCCGAAATTGGGACAAAAATTGTCAGAACCCGACAAAAGTTATAAAATTCAAAAGCCCTTTCAATCACGAGTCTACCCATACCAATTTTACCAAAATCCGACCTCAAATCGACCCTCAAATGTATAAATCTTATTTCCAAATTTCTAAGTTCCAATCTCCGATTTACACTTCAAAATCATATAATCTAGCCGGATTATTCGATGATAATTCAATATTTTGGAGTAGAAATGATAACAAGGGACTTACCTCAAGTTTTTCATTGAAAATATACCAAAACCCGGCTCTCCTCAAGCTCCAATTTGCCAAAAATGGCGAATGTGACGAAGTCCCTGTTTTTTATAATTCTGCCCAGACATCCTCGGTCTTCGATCCTGGGCCTCGATCCTGGGCCTTCGATCCTGATTCTCGGTCCTAGGCCTTCGATCATGCCTCCGATCCTGGCCTTCGACCGTGACCCTCGACCCTGGGCTCGATCATGTCTTCGATCGTGCCCCTCTATTTTGGGCTCGATCGTGTCTCCGATCATGGCCCTCGATTCCAGGCTCGATCGCTGGGAGATTGTTGGGTTCGATCGCTGGGTTCGATCGCTGGGCAGAAGAAAATTTCCAATAGAAGAAAATTGCAGCAGCTGTTCTAGTTCAATTTTTGTTAACTATCTGAAACTCACCCGAGGCCCTCGGGACCTCAACCAAATATACCAAAAAATCCTAAAACATTATACGAACTTAGTTGAATCCTCAAATCATCTCAAACATCGCTAAAACCTTGAATTACACCCCAATTCAAGCCTAATGAACTTTAAAATTTCTAATTTCTACAAACAACTCCGGAACCTATCAAATCACGTTCGATTTACCTCAAATTTTGCACACAAGTCATAAATGACATGACAGAGGTGTTCCAATTTTTAGAATCGGATTCTGACTCCTATATCAAAAAGTCAACCCCCCGGTCAAACTTCTCAAAATAAAACTTTCGGCATTTCAAGCCTAATTCCTCTACGGACTTCCAAATAATATTCCGGACACTCTCCTAAGCCCAAAATCACCATACAGAGCTATTGGAATCATCAAAATTCAAATCCGAGGTCGTTTACATATAGGTCCATATCCGATCTATTTTCTAACTTTAAATTTCAATTATGAGACTAAGTGTCTCGTTTCACCCCGAGTTCCTTCCAGACTCGAACCAACTAACCCGATATAACATAATATAGTTGAATGACACAAAAAGAAGTAGGAATGGGGAAAACAGGGTTATAACTCTCGAAACGACCGGCCGGGTCGTTACATTCTCCCCCTCTTAAACATCCGTTCGTCCTCAAACGGGTCTAGAAACATACCTGGAGTCTCGAATAGGCGTGGATATCTGCTCCGCATCTCCCGCTCGGCCTCCCAAGTGGCCTCCTCCACAGGCTGACCTCTCCATTGCACCTTCACTGAAGCTATATTCTTTGACCTCAACCTTCGAACCTGCCTATCCAAAATAGCCACCGGCTCCGCATCATAAGTCATGTCACCATAAGTCATGTCACCCTCTAACTGAACCGTGCTGAAATCCAATACATGGGACGGATCTCTAATATACTTCCGGAGCATGGAAACATGAAACACTGGATGCACACTCGACAAGCTAGGTGGCAAGGCAAGCTTATAAGTGACCTCTCCTATCCTCTGAAGAACCTCAAAAGGCCCAATGAACCGGGGGCTCAACTTGCCCCTCTTCCCAAACCTTATAACACCCTTCATGGGTGATACGTTCAGCAAAACCTTCTCCCCAACCATAAAAGACACATCACGAACCTTCCTATCCGCGTAGCTCTTCTGCCTAGACTGCGTCGTGCGAAGCCACTCCTAAATCAAATTCACCTTATCTAATGCGTCCTGGACCAAGTCTGTACCTAAGATCCTAGCCTCACCCGGCTCAAACCATCCAACCGGAGATCTACATCTCCTCCCATACAAAGCCTCGTATGGAGCCATCTGAATACTCGACTGATAACTGTTGTTATATGCAAACTCCGCGAGTGGAAGAAACTGGTCCCATGAACCCCCAAAATCAATGGCACAAGAACGCAACATGTCCTCCAATATCTGAATAGTACGCTCTGACTGCCCGTCCGTCTGAGGGTAAAAAGCTGTGCTTAACTCAACCTGAGTACCCAACTCTCGCTGCACGGCCCTCCAAAACTGCGATGTGAACTGAGTACCCCTATCTGAAATGATGGAAACTGGGACACCATGCAGGCGACCGATCTCTCGGATGTAAATTTTAGCCAACCGCTCTGAAGAGTAAGTAGTACCAATTGGAATGAAGTGCACGGACTTGGTCAGCCGATCCACAATAACCCAAATAGCGTCGAACTTCCTCGAAGTCCGTGGGAGCCCAACTACAAAGTCCATAGTGATCCGCTCCCACTTCCACTCTGGAATCTCTAACCTCTGAAGCAAGCCACCTGGTCTCTGCTGACAGTTTAGACACCGAGCCACAAACTCAACTATATCCTTCTTCATCCGCCTCCACCAATAGTGCTGCCTCAAATCCTGGTATATCTTCGCGGCACCCGGATGGATGGAATACCGCGAGCTGTGGGCCTCTTCAAGAATCATCTCTCGAAGCCCATCTACATTAGGCACACATATCCGGCCCTGCATTCTTAGCACCCCGTCATCATCAATAGTCACATCCCTAGCATCACCTCTCCGAACCTTGTCCTGAAGAACGAGCAAGTGAGGGTCATCATGCTGACGCTCCCTGATGCGGTCATAAAGAGAAGACCTGGAGACCACACAAGCCAATACCCAACTAGGCTCCGAAATATCCAATCTGACAAGATGGCCTGCCAAGGTCTGAACATCTAATGCCAAAGGTCTCTCCACTGCTGGAAGATAGTCTAAACTCCCCAAACTCTCTGCCCGGCGACTCAAAGCATCGGCCACTACATTGGCCTTCCCCGGATGGTACAAGATAGTGTTATCATAGTCCTTAAGAAGCTCCAACCATCTCCACTGACGCAAATTAAGATCCTTCTGCTTTAACAGATACTACAGACTCCGGTGATCAGTATAGATCTCACAATGAACGCCATACAAATAATGATGCCAAATCTTCAAGGCGTGAACAATGGCTACTAACTCAAGATCATGGATAGGATAGTTCTTCTCATGGGTCTTCAACTGGCGCGAGGCATAGGCAATCACCCTACCCTCCTGCATCAAAACACAACCAATGCCTATCCTTGAGGCATCACAATACACGGTGTAAGAACCTGAAGCTGATGGAAAAGCTAACACTGGAGCTGTGGTCAAAGCAGCCTTGAGCTTCTGAAAGCTCTCCTCACAGTCATCCGACCACCTGAATGGAGCACCCTTTTGGGTCAATTTGGTCAAGGGCAATGCAATAGATGAAAATCCCTCCACAAAGCGACGGTAGTAACCCGCCAAACCAAGAAAGCTCCTAATCTCCATGGCTGAGGACGGTCTGGGCCAACACTGCACCGCCTCTATCTTCTTCGAATCTACCTGAATACCCTCACTGGACACCACGTGCCCCAAGAATGCTACTGAACTGAGCCAAAGCTCATATTTAGAGAACTTTTCATAAAGCTTCTCCTCCTTCAATCTCTGCAATACAACCCTCAAATGCTGAGAGTGCTCTTCCTGGCTACGAGAGTACACCAGGATGTCGTCAATGAATACAACGACAAATGAGTCCAAATAGGGCTGGAATACACTGTTTATCAGATGCATGAACGCTGCTGGGGCATTGGTTAGCCCAAAAGACATCACCATAAACTCATAATGGCCATATCGGGTTCTGAAAGCTGTCTTGAGAATATCTGAATCCCGAATCTTCAGCTGGTGATAACGGGACCTCAAATCAATCTTGGAGAACACCCTCGCTCCTTGAAGCTGGTCGAATAAATCATCAATACGAGGCAAAGGATACTTGTTCTTGACTGTGACCTTGTTCAACTGCCTGTAATCAATACACATTCTCATGGAACCATCCTTCTTTTTCACAAATAGAACCGGTGCACCCCAAGGTGACACACTAGGCCGAATAAACCCCTTATCAAGGAGTTCCTGAAGCTGTTCTTTCAATTCCTTCAACTCTGCCGGTGCCATACGATACGGTGGAATAGAAATGGGCTGAGTGCCCGGCACCAAATCAATACCAAAGTCAATATCTCTATTAGGTGGCATGCCCGGTAGGTCTGCAGGAAACACATCCGAAAAATCACGTACCACCGGAACAGAATAAATGACAGGAGTCTCTGCACTAACATCCCTCACAAAAGCCAAATAAGATAGGCAACCCTTCTCAACCATGCGCTGAGCCTTAAAATATGAAATCACCCTACTTGGTACATAATCTATAGAACCGCTCCACTCAACCCTCGGAATTCCCGGCATAGCCAACGTCACCATCTTAGCGTGATAATCTAGAACAGCATGACATGGAGATAACTAATCCATACCCAATATCACATCAAAGTCAACCATACTGATCAACAATAGAACTACTCGGGTCTCCAGACCCCCAATAATCACCACACATGACCGATATACGCGGTCTACAATAATAGTATCGCCCACAGGAGTAGATACATGTACAGATGAAACTAAGGACTCATGGGACATATCTAGAAAATGGGCAAAATACGAGGACACATATGAATACGTGGAACCAGGGTCAAATAATACTGAGGCATCTCTGTGGAAAACTAAGACAATACCTGTAATCACAGCATTTGAAGCAATAGCATCTGGTCTGGCAGGGAGAGCATGGAAACGGACCTGACCACCCCCCTAATCTGCCTCCCCCTCTAGGGCGACCCCTAGCTGACTGACCTCCACCCCGAGCTGACTGGGCGGATGGTGAGGTAGCTGGGGCAGTAATCGGAGGCTGACTCCTCTGCTGAGATAGACCTCCATGATGACGAGGACACTGCCTCCACATATTCCCAAGCTCCCCACACTCAAACCAACTCCATGGTGTTGGCGGCGGAGACTGAAGGGAACCCCTAGCAGCGGGATAACTGGTAGAAGAACCTGGCATGGAAGAGCCCTGAACAGGTGGAGCACGGGACGAACTCTGAACTGGAAGGGCACTAAGTGATGAGTGGCCCTGATGAGAACTATGAGAACCCTGGCCAGATGATGCACCCCGATGAAATGGCCGAGCTGACTGAGCCTGTCTGAAATGATGACCTCTACCGTGCTGGAATTGACCCCCAAAAGGAGCACCGCTGAATCCACCCTGACCACGAGGCCTTTTGGCCTCCCGCTCAACCCTATCCTGACCGCGAACCATCTCAATCTGCCGAGCAATGTCGACAACCTCATCAAAGGTAGCACCCGAAACTCGTTCTCTAGTCATGAGCAACTGTAGCTGATAAGTGAGGACATCAATAAACCTCATGATCCTCTCTCTGTCCGTGCAACCAGATAGCATGATAAGCCAACTCGGAGAACCGCATCTCATAGTGCGTCACAGACATATCACCTTGGCGTAGCCGCTCAAACTGTCTACGCAGCTCCTCTCTGCGGGATCGAGTCACGAACTTCTCCAAAAAGACCACGGAGAACTGCTGCCAAGTAAGGGGTGTTGCGCCAACAGGCCTACGCCTCTCGTAAGTCTCCCACCATCTGAGTGCAGCCCCAGAAAATTGAAAGGTAGTGAACGAGACCCCACAAGTCTCCAAAATACCAGTAGTACGGAGTATCCTCTTACACCTGTCCAAAAAGTCCTGAGCGTCCTCTCTCTCTGTGCCACTGAAAGGTGGTGGATGAAGTCTCCCAACCCTCTCCAACCTACGCTGATCATCCTCAGGCATAGCAGGAAATACATAATCCTGAGCAACAACAACCAGATGGGCTGGTGGTGCCTCTGGTGTCTGAAGTCCCTGAATAACCTGCTCGGGTGTGCGAATGATGGGAGTCTGAGTGCCTCCCCTGTCCTGAGAAGTGGTTGCGGCCGTCAAAATAGAGACCGCTTGAGCAAAGCCAGTACACGCTGTCACAATCTGAGCTAGGGCCTCTTGAAGGCTTGGAATCACAATAGGTACATGTGGTGCCTGAGCTGGTGCATCAACAACTGGAACTTGGTCCTGATCTGGGACAACCGGTGGATTTGTAGGTACTGCCCCAACTGCTGTACGGGCTACACCTCTGCCCCTGCCACGTCCTCTACCGCGGTCTAGGCCTCTTGCGGCCCTGGCTGGTGGTACTGGTAGCTGGCCCTCCTGACCGGTAGCATGAGTCCTCACCATCTGTGAGAGAATGAAACAACAGATGTTCAGTTACTAGAATCAACAGATTCGCACGACAAGAATTCAAGAATGTGGAGTTTCCTAAAGGTTCTGCAGCCTCCTGAAGATAAGTACAGACGTCTCTGTTCCGATCTGCAACACTCTACTAAACACGCTCATGATTCGTGAGACCTATGTAACCTAGGCTCTGATACCAATCTGTCACGACCCAAAACTATCCCCCTGTCGTGATGGTGCCTATCGTAAAACTAGGCAAGCCGACTCATTTTCAAAACAAAACGATATTTTTATTTCAAAGATAATTTCAAGGTTATTTAACATAAAAACCTCCATTTAAAGAGTTCAAATCAAAGAAAAACAGAAGTGCGGAAAAGAAAAGCCCGACATCGGGGTGTCACTAGTCATGAGCATCTACTATAATCTGTCTAACAATATCAAGGCTAACTCAGCCTGGAAAAAAATAGCTAAATACTACTAGAGGAAGATAAGAGGGAGAAGGGCAGGGGCTGCGATCGCCAAACAACTACCTTGCTATCTCCAAGAAAATCTGCAACCAGAACACTCAATAACCGCTACCGTGTCCCGCCACACCTGGATCTGCACACAAGGTGCAGGGAGTAACGTGAGTACGCCAACTCAGTAAGTAACAACAATAAATAAAGACTGAGCAGTAGTGACGAGAAGTAAAGCATATAACGTTCATACCAAGAAATCTCAGTAAAATACCACATGCTTTTAAAAATCAGGATTTGAATCAAATATCTCGTTTAAACCCAGTTCCAGTAAAAATCATTTAAAGACATTTTTCCAATAGTTTTTCAAACAAAGGCTCAATGCAAAGGTGAGCAAAATGATGAAATCATAAACAGCCCCTCGGGCAAACCTCACAGTCACTCTTGCCACTCGGGCATACCTCACAATAACTCTTGCCACTCGGGCATACCTCGCAGTCACTCATGCCTTCCAGTCACTCATCACTCGGCAATCGAACTCAGTAGGTACCTGCGCTCACTAGGTGTGTGTACAGACTCTGGAGGGGCTCCTTTAGCCCAAGTGCTATAATCTGCACGGACAACTCACGTGCGATAATAATAAAGTATGCTGCAGGCGGGCAGCCCCGATCCACACTCATCCTCACCAATCAGGCCCTCGGCCTCACTCAGTCATAAGTATGCTGCAGGAGGGAAGCCCCGATCCACACTCATCCTCACAAATCAAGCCACTCGGGCATTTCAGTAAAACAAGGCATTCGGCCCAAAACATTTATATGCATCAAAATAGAGTCATAAAATGGAGTTATGCGGTAAACAAGTGTAACCATGACTGAGTCTAGATTTTCAATCGAAAATAATGAGAGGATGGTAAGATACAACCCCTAAGGGTCCAAACAGCATTGGCGCAAGGCCCAAACATGGCATTCAGCCCAATTTACAAAAAATCTTTCTAAATCATATAAGTATCAATGGTTTCAACAAAGTATGAAACTTTACAGTTGCTACGGGGCGGACCAAGTCACAAATCCCCAACAGTGCACGCCCACACGCCCGTCACCTAGCATGTGTGTTACTAAAAATAGTAGAATGATACAAAATCTGGGGTTTCATACCCTCAGGACTAGATTTACAATCGTTACTTACCTCAAACCGGTCAAATCTCTACCCCGCAATGCTCTTGCCTCTGGACTCGGCCTCCAAATGCTCCAAATCTATTCACAATCAGTATAATATCATAAATATATGCTAATGGAATGAATTCCTCAAGAAAAGCTTCAAAATTAGACCAAAACTCGAAATTGGCTCAAAAATTGCCTGTGTGGCCCACATCTCGGAACCCGACAAAAATTATAAAATTCGAAATCCCTTTCAATCACGAGTCTACCCATACCAATTTTACCAAAATCCGACCTCAACTCGACCCTCAAATGTATAAATCATATTTCTAAATTTCTAAGTTCCAATCTCCGATTTACACTTCAAAATCATGTAATCTAGCCGGATTATTCGATGATAATTTAATATTTTGGAGTACAAATGATAACAAGGGACTTACCTCAAGTTTTTCCTTCAAAATATACCAAAAACGGCTCTCCTCAAGCTCCAATTTGCCAAAAATGGCGAATGTGACGAAGTCCCTATTTTATTAATAATTCCGCCTAGACATCCTCGGTCTTCGATAGAGGTCCTCGATCCTGGCCCTCGATCTTGGCCCTCAATCTTGGCCCTCGATCCTGGGCCTCGATCCTGGCCCTCGATCCTGATTCTCGATCCTAGGCCTGCGATCATGCCTCTGATCCTGGCCTTCGACCGTGACCCTCGACCCTGGGCTCGATCATGTCTTCGATCGTGCCCCTCGATTCAGGGCTCGATCGTGTCTCCGATCGTGGCCCTCGATTCCAGGCTTGATCGCTGGGCGATTGCTGGGCTCGATCGTTGGGTTCGATCGCTGGGCAGAAGCAAATTTCCAACAAAAGGAAATTGCAGCATCTGTTCTAGTTTAATTTTTGATCCGTTAACTATCCGAAACTCACCCGACGCCCTCGGGACCTCAACCAAATATACCAACAAATCCTAAAACATCATACGAACTTATTTGAATCCTCAAATTACCTCAAACAACGCTAAAACCTTGAATTATACCCCAATTCAAGCCTAATGAACTTTAAAATTTCTAATTTCTACAAACAACTCCGGAACCTATCAAATCACGTTCGATTGGCCTCAAATTTTGCACACAAGTCATAAATGACATTACAGAGGTGTTCCAATTTTTAGAATCGGATTCCGACTCCTATATCAAAAAGTCAACCCCCCGGTCAAACTTCTCAAAATAAAACTTTCGGCATTTCAAGCCTAATTCCTCTACGGACTTCCAAATAATATTTCGGACATGCTCCTAAGCCCAAAATCACCATACGGAGCTATTGGAATCATCAAAATTTAAATCCGAGATCGTTTACATATAGGTCCATATCCGGTCTATTTTCTAACTTAAAATTTTAATTATGAGACTAAATGTCTCGTTTCACCCCGAGTTCCTTCCAGACTTGAACCAACTAACCCGATATAACATAATATAGCTGAATGACATAAAAAGAAATAGGAATGGGGAAAACAGGGTTATAACTCTCGAAACGACCGGCCGGGTCGTTACAATTGTGTGTGTGTGTGAGAGAGAAAGTTTGGTGTTAATCTTTGTGAGGAGTACCTCATTTTGCTGTTTTTAATAAATATATTAATATTATTTTTTATCAAATAAAAGTTTCTGTTGTCTACACAGTTGTGTTATTTTATACAAAATATCTTTTAGATATTGATTATTAGATTGGTTTTGGTTTTTTAGGGTAATTATAGTTTAATCCATTTCAAAAGATTTTATTATTTAGTGATAGATTGTGCTTAGAGTTTAATTGGATTCTGGTATCTTGATTATCGGATACTTTGTTCATTTTGTTGAGTTTGCGGGTTGATTCCCTATTCAATAATAGTACTAATTGGTTATTCATTATAGTTATGTCTTGCGTTGAGCCGAGGGTCTGTCGAAAACAACCTCCCTACCTTTTAGGTAGGGGTAAGATCTTCGTACACACTGTCCTCCCCAAACCTCACTAGTAGGATTATACTGGGTTTGTTGTTGTTGTTCTTAGTTGTTCAGATTTTATTTTTGAAGAATATTAGTCTTTTTAACATGATAAAAGAAGAGAGTCGAGTAGGTTATTTGACCAACATAGAAATAGTATATCGATTTATATATAAAAGAACAGATAAATAATAAACGAGCACAATGGACATAGATTTTTATAAGCAACTCTAATTTATTTGGGGATGAGACAGAGTTTGACAAATTGATGGATGGAAGAAAGTTTATTTTTTTGGGGCATTTGTTTAATTTGTTTTGCTTTTTCCATATCTCAAATATGTGATTTTTGTGTTCTAAAAATACTTACTAGGTTTCTTCTTTCCTAGTTTTTAAGCTCTTTAAGTTTGCTTGCAAAGTATGTTTGTAATGCTTAAACTTTATGTATAGAAATAATGGTACTATTTAAAAAGATTGGATTAGTATGATCTCATTTACTAGTTCAATCTAAAATAGATCTAAATCAAGTTCAATCAAACATCAATTTGATACTTATTTTTTAAAAGTTATATTTACTCAAGATGTCAATTATGGTATTCTATAGTTTGATTATGCTTAGTCATGATAAAATATTAAATATTGTGGCGATAGAGTGAACTAGTTTGTAAGATTTTCTTGAAAAAAATAAGGAAACTAGATATGTTTTTTGCCATGCTCCAAATGAATACAGTTGTATAGTCATTAGTAAAGTATAAATTATAATATATATATTCTTATTCTGTGATATACTCTTTCTAGTTTCTATCTATAAGTACTCTTTTTTAGTTTATTTTTTTGTTATATGTATAGGTTATTCTTAATGGATAAGAGTTAGATAAACATATTGAATAGGAATGATCCTCTATATAAGAATGGAGTCAAAAGGTTTCTTCACTTTGCCTCATTAGATAGGCCTAATGCATCTGAAATCTTGTGTCCATGTCGGAAGTGTCGTAATATGAAATTTATCCCAAAAGAGTTGATTGTTGAACATATTGTGGTTGATGGATTTCTACCTAGTTACGTTAATTGGATTTTTCATGGTGAGACATCATCTTCATCAATGTCTGTGGATAGATTAGATATAGGTGATGAGATACAAGGCTTGGTGCATGATGCTTTTGGAGTTCCTCCTACTAGTGACTTTATTAATATGGACACTCGTGGTGATAGTTTTGGTGGGTCAAATCAACATAATGTGGGATTTGATATGAAAACTGAAAAGTTTTTTAACTTATTAAAAGAAGCTGAGCGTGAATTATATCCTGGAAGCAAATATTCACTTCTTTCTTTTCTTGTTCGTCTATTACATTTAAAGTGTCTCAATGGGTGGAGTAACAATTCATTTTCCATGTTGTTAGAGTTGTTAAAAGATGTATTTCCTGAAATATTACCTAAGTCCTTTAATGATGCAAAAAGAATTATTAAAGATTTAGGACTTGAATACAAAAAAATACATACGTGTCCAAATGATTATATGATCCATTGGAGTGAGACAAAAGATCGAACTGATTGTAAGTTTTGCAAAGCTCCAAGATACAAACAATTTGTAGGTGAATCTGGTAGTTTGGAAACCTCAAAAATTCCAGCAAAGGTGTTTAGATACTTCCCATTGATACCGAGGCTTCAAAGATTATTCATGTCATCTAAAACATCTACTGATATGAGATGGCATGCGGAAGGTCGCACTAAAGACGGGGTAATACGGTATCCTGCTGATAGTATTGCTTGGAGAAAATTTGATGAATCGCATCAAGATTTTTCTCAAGATCCTCGAAATGTTAGACTTGGATTGGCTTCAGATGGATTTAATCCATTCAAGTCTATGTCTATCTCACATAGCACATGGCCAGTTGTCTTGGTTCCATATAACTTGCCACCTTGGTTGTGCATAAAGCAACCATACATGATATTATCAATGATTATTGATGGCCCTCATGCACCAGGTAACGATATTGATGTCTATCTACGACCGTTAATTGATGAGTTAAAAGAATTGTGGGTTGGTGTTGACACTTATGATGCGTCAAAGAATCATATGTTTCAAATGCGTGCTTCATTTCTTTGGACAGTCAGTGATTTTCCAGCACTAGGTAACTTATCAGGATATGGTGTGAAAACTAGATATGCTTGTCCATGTTGTCTGACCAAGACTAAATTTCTGAGATTGAAATATGGGCGAAAATATTGCTTATGTCGCATATGCGTTGGTTATCCCATGGGCACAAGTTTCGAAAAGATAAAGTTTCGTTTGATGGTTTTAAGGAGTTAGAGGCAGCACCTAAATGTTTGTCAGGTATTGAAGTTCTTAAGCAATTGAAAGGTATTAAAAATAAATTCGGAAAACATCTATCGGCCAAATCCAAGAAAAGAAAATGGAAGAATTCTGATGATGTTGACGATGCCATGTTGCAATATTTATGGAAGAAAAAGAGCATATTTTTTAAGTTAGACTACTGGAAAGACAATATGATTCGTCATAATCTTGACACAATGCATATTGAAAAGAATATGTTTGACAATATATTCTGGACATTACTAAATGTTGACAGAAAAGGAAAAGACAATCTGAATTCTCGTTTGGATTTACAAGAGATGAGGATTCGAAAGGCTTTGCACCCTAAAAAAAGAGCTAATGGCAAATACTATCTACTTCCGGCATGTTTCACTTTGAGCAATGTACAAAAAGATATGCTCTTACAAGTTTTAAGAGATGTGCAAGTACCAGATGGATATGCTTCAATATCCATCAAATTTATCACATTGTGTTGATCTTAAGCAACGCACTGTGCATGAATTGAAGAGTCATGACTGCCATATTTTAATGCAACAACTCCTTCATATTGCTTTGCGACGTCTCCTTCCAATGAATGTCCTTAAGCCAATGATAGAATTAAGTAATTCTTTTAGGGGCATTTGTTCAACAGTTATGAACATAGGTGAATTAGAAAAGCTCCAAGATCGAGTTGCAATAACTCTTTGTCATTTGTAGAGAATATTTCCTCCATTTTTTTTTGATATCATGGAATATCTAGTCATCCATTTAGCTGAAGAAGCAAAGATTGGTGGACCTCCACAATACCGTTCAATGTGGGCATTTGAAAGGTACCGTTTCATTATTCTTATTTATTGTACTTATGAACTATTATATTGAACTATAATATTATTTATTATTTTAGGTACTTGCTTACTCTTAAAAATTATGTGAGGAGTAGAAGCCATCCAGAAGGTTCAATTACAGAGGGATATTGGATAGAAGAGTGCATGACATTCTGCTCAAGATATCTACATGATGTGGAGACAAAGTTAAATCGACCTTTAAGAAATTATGGTTTGTATAATGAGATTCCAAATCAAGAGGGTCGTCAGTCAACTAAAATTTACGGGTTTACGCTTGATGACATTACTCATGCCCAAGCACACCGATATGTTTTATTTAATTCTGCTACCATAACGCCATACCGCGAGTAAGTATTCAATAATATTCTGCTTTATAATTAATTATTAAGTAATAATATTTATAGTTTCTTTTATTAAGTTTTTATGTGTTTTACTTTTGCAGTGAGCATATAAAAGAAATCAAGAAGCAAAATCCTCGTCTATCAAGACATGATGTGGATCAGATTCACAATGAAAAATTTCACATATGGTTTAGAAAATATGTAATTGTGAACCAGCTAAAATACTTTTAGATACACACATACACACACATATATATATATATATATATATATATATATATATATATATATATATATATATATATATATATATATATTATAGTATCAATTTTTAATTAGTTCTTGCTTATTTATAGGTTGAGAAGATAGGTGAGCAAATACCAGAAGAAATTCAAAATCTAGCTATTGGCCCATCAAAGCAAGCAAAAAGGATGAGCGGATATATAAATAATGGAGTTAGATACTAAAAGTCTCGTGATGCAAAGCTAAAAACACAAAATAGTGGAGTTATGGTAAAGGCTGCCACTCAGAGCTATGCAAGCGCAAGAGACATGAATCCCATATTAGTAGAAGTCACCTTTTATGGAATTCTCACGGACATAATTGAGTTGTATTATACCGCAAACCTCAAGTTTATACTATTTAGATGCGAATGGGTGGACAACAACAAGGGGCTTATTGTGGAAGATAATTATGGATTTACCCTTGTTAATTTTTCTCAGCTACTCTACAAAAGGCAGCACCCGTCAAATGAACTTTTCATTTTTGCTTCTCAAGCTCAACAGGTGTTTTATGTCCATCATCCAATGGTAAAAGAATGGCAGATTATAGTTGAAATTAAACCAAGAGGTTTTTATAATATAGGTGAAAACAAACCAGCAAATGAGCAAATGGAAGAGCACATAGAATTGTGGCCCGAACAACAGCTAGATGATACTATATTTAAAAATGAAGAGGATATTAAATGGGTTAGAGAAGGTGTGCCGGGAATAAAAATTGACCCACTTACTTTGGAAAGGAATGAAACATATGATGAAGAAGACGACATATCTTAGTTACGTTTATTATTTTTGTCACTATTTTAGTAAAGATTGTTATTAAACATAGATCATCGAGATGGAGATTTCTTATTATGCTTTTTAGTTGTTTAAATCTCATATGCGTATGTACCTTTTTGTTTGGCTTGCTAGTTTGATATTATTTTATCCGTTTGGATAGTAGAAAATATTTTTTAATTTTGCAGGAACTATAGTTTTTGAGCAACTTTATTGTGATGGCAAGAAAAAGACAGAAAAAGTCCAGTCAAGAAATACTTCTGCCTGATTTTTCGGAGCAACAAGAAGAACAAATGGGAGATGCGGCGATGCCTCAACCACCTTAAAACTGGCCACAAAATGAAGGACAGGCTATCCGATCCGGTAAATCAAGAAATGATTCACATGAAACAGAAAATTTCCTAGGTACTTATTCTGTATAATATCTTATCTTTATTGAATAGTTACACTTTGTGTATTTGTACACTTTTTCCCAAGCAACCAAGTAGACCTAAATATAAAATATCAATTCAAGCAAATCCACCAAGAGTACTTGTACCTTGACCACTCATCTCTATCATTGTTCCTAAAACAATATACTTATAAGTCCCCCACAGAAGCAGAAACACCACTTAAACATACAAATAGTATCATGAATGTGGAGACACCTATATTCTGTTCTTATGAAGGTAGCACCTGCTTTGCTATTAGAAGCTATCTTCTGCAGTGCATTGGCCAATTACACTTAGCTCTTCATATACAAATTGAAAACATGAGACAGATTGTGAGCACACCAACGTTATCGCTAAGATATGTTTAATGGATCTAGCTTAGGCATCTAATAGTCTAGCAGATACGTTATCCAGGAAAGAATTCATTTCTGGCAGCTTTTCCTCTATCACTCTATTATTCTAATCCCTTGGTATTAATGGAGTGTTTATATGTGAATTTTTAAAAGAAGAAAAAGAAGAATTAATTGAGTTTTACTAATTATGGATGACTCTCTTTTTTATATTTGGTTATTGCAGACTCTAGTGCTAATGAAGAGCAATCTAAGCGACCTAGGGGTCCTACTATGATGCACTCAGGATGGGGAAAAGATGGTGACATTTTACATGTTGAGTTGAATAATCTTACATGTAAATAATAGTACTTATTAGTCATAATTTTAAATTACGTTTGTTTTAATATTGGCTTATTAATAATATTTATTTTATACGATTTTATTATATTTATTGTTGAATATTTTAGTACAATGTCATGACTCATCTTATATTTATGTTATTTTATTGAAAAATACCGTATATAGTTCTGTCTTACTAGGATTAAAGAAATATTTGGAGCACAAATTTTAAGTTTTATGCTATGAAGACTTTATGGAAAGAAAATCCGAAAAACCCAAGAAAAATCGAGATTAAAAAACCCGACTTTTATTGATTTGGTTTGGTATTTAGATTTAATAACTCGATACAATTAATTTGGTTTGATAATTAAAAAATCTGAACCAACCCGACCCATGTACACCCCTAATCCCTACAAAGATGTGGCCTCGTGTGGATATATTTAATCATGTAGGAAGTGCTTGTTTTGGTGTTGGTTTTGATTTTAAGTGGAGTAGAGTAATTTGGAAAAGGAAAAAAGAAAGGGAACCTCAAGTTAGTGCTTCGCTAGTAGTGGATTAATTTCCACTTAGAGCTAGTAGAATCGGTAGTGCTTGATACTAGTGATGGCATCAGAACATTCACTAAGGAAAATTAAAATATAGAAGCAACTTGGTGCACAAGTCATACCGCATTCATGTAGGGTCCGAGAAAGGGTTATGTTTACCCTTAAAATCGGATAACAATTGAATTTGTAAGTGGTTTTAAGGATACGTGGACTAACTTGATACAAAATGATAAATTAGATCGCAATTGAAATAAATAATGACAAAGTACATGTAAACCACACGAATTGAATAATATCAACCTTGGAAGCCACCCTCGAGCCAGGTACGCTTCAATCAATGTGAGGATACAGAAGAACAAGAGCTTAAAGAGAAATAATAATAATGTATTGCTTTTGGATGCGTGTTATAATATCGCCAATAATTTTTCAGGCCTCTTTTATATAGTAGAGCAATTCTATTTTAGGTACAATTCTATAAAAGGTAAAAATCCCTTGATTAGTTAATTGTCGGTTCCTTACTTATACGCCCTCAGATTCCCGCTGTAATATTCAACCGATCACGGATATTTTGGTCTTCTGTTGGTCATGCTAACAATTTTTCTTCGAGCTCGATCGGGGCTAAGTTGACTTCGGGATCACGGACTCGATGTTCTCGAATACAGACGTTCTGACCCCGGGTCCTAGCTCGGTGGGACTCGATGCTCGCGAGATCGATCTTCAGCCCTTGGTTGTCATGTTCCGAGCCTAACCTACCATGTAGTAAGTGAGCTTGATTTTGACTGTGTATAGATAGACCCCCTCATTTTTTGGAGAGTAGATGACGAGAAACAACATGAGCTTTTGATCCTGTCTTCGATACCCCGTGATAGAAATGAGAAAACAGACGAAACGTCTCGTCAGTCAAGTCTTAATGGCATTAAAAGCTTGTCAGTTGCTGGCCAACTCCTAGATGTGAACCATCGCTGGAAAACTATAAATACCCCCTCATTTTTTCATTCAAACTTTACATTCAAACTTTCTGCCCCCGTTCCTAAGAAATTTCAACACTTCCAAGCTCTTATATTCTCATTACTTTGAGATCTTTTAAAAGAACTCTCATTCGTCTTTATCTCAAACCATCGAGTGTACTCTTATAACTTCCTCTTTTTCCTTATTTACTCTCCATAAAGAAATGGCGAAAACTTCCAAAATCGTTCCCCAAAAAGAAACATCTTCTACCTCGCGGCCGGCTACCGAAGAGACCGCTTCATGTACTGCTGTCGAGGAACCAGCACCGGAACCTTCTCTAAAAAATTTCATCTTGGAAGGGTGCCCGACCAATGCTGATTTTAAAGAAGAAAAGCCCTTCTCCGTACCAAGCCAGTATGAGGATGTCTGCTCGATCAACGAGGATATTCTCTCCGAAGTCAAAATGGATTGTAATTGGGGTGAAAAACATGTGGTGGTTCCCGAACCGGATGAAGCCATCACCACCCAAGTCGAGGGATTTTTAAGTATTTACACTTATCCCTTCACGTTGGGCCCCTTGAACCCGGTTATCGTCAAATTTTGCAAAATATACGATGTAAACCTCGGTCAAATTTACCCTTCTTTCTAGAGGATCGTAGTGCTCCTCTATTTTTTTGTAAGCAAGATCGAAGGGTACCCTTTCACCATCGACCACCTCATGCGTTTATACAGTCCCTAACGCTACCGGGGGGGACTGATCAAGCTCTCCTGTCGGGCCAGTAAGGCCACATTCTCAAGTATCGATGAAGATAGGGATCAAGGTTTGCTAGGGCATTTCGTATGAGTGAGGACCTCAGACTTGATCCCGGCCGAGCACATGTCGTTCCCTAAGAAGTGGAACATGTCACGTAAGTATATAAGTTTGCTTCCAAGATTTTATTTATCGCCTTTTTCCTTTCTTCTTACCGGTGTTCTGTGATGGTGCAGGTGTTGTTCGGATCCCGAGCACAGTTCCTCGACTCAAGGAATGGGTAGAGGGCATCGTATCACAAAGGCCTTATTCCGAGCGCTCGTGCCGCAAGCTTTCAAAGAGCCGATGAGAGGCCCGTTCGCACGGTGAGATCTCTTTCATGAGTAATATTTGGTTTCCCTTTTGCATGATTAAGTCCTTACTTGTTTTATTTCTTTTTGCAGGTTTACCCAATGATGTCCAAATGAGGCCCATCTCCGGTAGTGATGATTTCCCCATGAGTCCACTGCTCTGAAACAGGGCGAAGAGAAGAAGAGCTTCGAGTTCTCCGAGCTCAGAGAAAATGAAACCAAGGAGAAGGCTGATCCGCAAGCCAAAAGAAACCTCCAGCTCTCAAATACTTGATTCGGACTCCCTCTATCGGATCAGGGACAAGTGTGAAGAGGATGAAATTTTAGTGGCCCGGGAGCCATCGTTCACTAAAGAACAGGCATTAACCGAAGGGGGAACAATAGAGGCCAATCCCTCCCAAACTCAAGAGGCTGATGCATCAGTTAAGGTCGAGAACTCTCAAGACACCAGTTCTACTCCACCCAGTGACATCCATATAACAGGATCGACTTCGTTCACGGACTCAATGTTTGGTGAAGCTCAAGCAGCGAAGGAGCGTTCAAATGAGGGGGGTCCAAGGAGCAAACTCCCCCCCCCCCCCAAAGCTGTTTTGATGGTGTAGACTCTATTGCCACGGAGGATGTCACTGGATTGGGTGATTTAGAAGTACCAAGAAGAAGTCTGCCCTCTGGAACAAGTGGGTCTAGCTTGAGCCCGAGATTGGTCAATTTATTCCCTGCCCCGAGTGTCGATCTCGGTTGAAAGTGGTCGATCATTATCTTTGTTCCGGGGGATGCCCGGGTCCTTTCCTCGTCTGTTGGGTAGCTAGTTACATACTGAAGAAGACCAGGAAAATATGAACGAGTTGGAATATCCTTGCTTATTCAATGAAGCACAACATGCATTGAATCGGGTAAGGTGTTACCAAACCTTTTCATTTTCCAGCTTTGGTTACTTAATGATCTCAATATTTTTCCTTGTACTCGCAGGCCTCGGTGCTTCACCACAAGACCTTCCTCCGATATCAAGAAGAGATGAGTCTCCTCAAGGACGAAGCCAAAGCGCTTATTGAGAAGAGAGATATGTATAAACTTCCTAGTGAGCAACGCGAGGAAGAGGCCAAGAGTTTTCGGGACGAGTTGGACGCGGCTCAAAAAGAACATGTCGTTCTGGTGGAAGAGGTAAAAGTCTTTAAGGTTAGTGATGATGAACTAGACTTGGTGACTAACGGTCGAAATACACAGGTCCAACAAAAAATCGACCGGGTCGATCAACTGCTAGCTGAAATGGATGTTATCAAGGCCAAGACCGACAAATGGAGGGGCGGGATGGACCGCCAGGCCTCAGAAAAAGAGACTTCTCGGGCGCAACTAGCTTCGGCTGAGGCCCAGCTTCAAGCGGTAAAAGAAAATGTCGAGGTGCAGGCCAAAAAGGTTGAAGAGCTCTAGTCTCAGCTAAGCTCGGCCGCCTCTGAGCAAAAAATTATGGCCAAGGAGCTTGAAACGGACAAGTCGGCGGCCTTGGTGGTTAAAGTCGATGCCGATGAAATGTTGGCGCAATATAAGGCTGATGCCGAGGCGGTCCAGGACAGCTTGAAGGACATTGTTGATTATGAGAAGCGGCAGTGGCAAAGAGAGGCCCTCGAGGAGATTCATGCTTGGGGTTACGATCTATCAGCCGAGATTGAAATCGCTAAGGGGCTCGAGGCCGAGGCCAAGAAGTTGGCCTACAAAGAAGAAGAAGAAGAAGAAGAAGAAGAAGAAGAAGAAGAAGAAGAAGAAGAGAAGAAGAGAAGAAAAAGAGAAGAAGAAGAAGAAGACTCTGAGGGTTCCGATGGACCCGACCGGGGGTGGAAAACCAGGCTATTTAGGCGCCTTTGTAAAAAACATTTGCTTTTTAGTTTTTTGTACTTGTGTACTTTAGTATTTTTTGTTAAGGCCATTTGTCCTTTATAAAGGCTGTTTATAATATACAAGGCTTGTTTTTCCCTTCGACAGTTTAAGAATTTTATTTTCCTTTGGTTTATTCTTTATGTTTGCAAAGATCGAAATACCTTAGCATAAAATAGTTAGGTCATGTTCAGAGGTTCGAACAAGCCTTGCATTTGACATTATTTTGTTTAAGGCATCATGGGGGTTCGGTATGACTAGAAATATTTTTTCCCAAAGTACTTATGATTTTTTAGATTATAGTTTGCCGAAGATAGCGTTTAGAAACAGTTATGAAATTTTAAAGGTATTTTTTTGTTACGGGTATCGAACGTCTCCGAGCCGTTTTTTATGGCTGTTGCTTTTAGTTCGAGTGTTTCCCAGTGGGTTGTTACCCCGAGTTATTCGGGCTTGCCTCAGATAACAGTCCCCGAATGGGGATGGCCGTAGCCTTTAAGGTTTAGGCACTGCCTAATAGGTCTCGTGCCCCCGAGCTCCGATAGCCCGAGTCGTCCGAGTTAGTTTTTGGATGGCAGCCCCCGATTGGGAGTGATCGTTTGAACCCGGATAAAGGCGGCGCATGGGCTCAATACCTTTAGGGGATCCAACATAAGAAATTCCCTAAGAGGAAAATAAAAAAAGAGAAATTCTTAAGGGACAAGATATTTATACGCAAGGTAGGAATTTATATTTATTTTTGTGCGTAATAGTTACACATGTGTACAAATTTTGTGCCAAGGCTCGAGTAGTCTATGTAGGCAGGGCTCATTTGACTGTTTGGACCTTACAGTAAATCCCATCGATCGAGTCGATATCATTCAATCATAAAGTTTTCTTCCTTGCTAAAGTAGTTATCCAAGGGTGAAGCCCTCCATTATTCGGGGCCGAGCGTAGAGAGGCCTCGAATACTGTTGTCGAGATCTTCGATACCGATTCGTAACCAGCCATCAATTTTAAGTTAGTACGATTTACTGTTGCCTCGTTAAAACCTTGTCGGAAAACCCATTTGGAACAAAACCGGTTCAAGGGAAAAAGGGTGCAACACGCGCTTTCAGGACTAAAGATTGTATCGTTCTCTGATGATTTCCTGCAAGTGTTAGTTCGTAATGTAAATAAATAAAAGGAAATGAATGGGGTCGTACCTTAACAGTAGTATCGCTTCAATTGAGTTATGTTCCAGTTGTTCGGTAGTTGCTCACCTTCATTGTTCCGAGCTTGTACGATTCTTTACCAGTGATCTCAATAACTTGATAAGGTCCTTCCCAGTTCGGCCCTAGCTTTCATTCATTTGGGTTCCGGGTGTTTAGTGTGACCTTCCTTAACACTAAGTACCCGAAATTGAAGTGTTGAAAGTTGGCCCTTCGATTGTAATATCTCTCGATCCGTTGTTTTTGGGTGGCCAACCGGACAAGGGATGCTTCGCGCCTTTCATCTTATATATCTAGGCTCGTGTTCATAGCCTCGTCATTCGATTCCTTGGTTGCATAACGGAACCTGAGACTTGGTTCTCTGACTTCGAAATGCTAATGCCGTAATGAACATGAGACGTCCTCTTCAAGAGCACCGTAAAAATAAGAGGGACCTCTTTTATTAAAACCCTCACGTTAAAGGATTGGTTCCGGAAGAATTTATGCTCGGAATCAAAATGCCTTCGGGGAAAGATACACCTGAAGCCGCATACGAAAGGTCGCAAAAAGTAAAGTTGCACAAATACTTATCAAAGCCCTCACGAAAAATGGTTGATGCCCAGAGCCAAAAATGCTTTCAGGGAGAATACACCCTAGGCTTCACATAATAAGACGAAAAATAGAAAAACTTGCGCAAAATTCTTAAGCAAAAGGAAGAAAATGCAAAGATTAAAGACTTGCATGAATATTCAAACGAAAGGAAGACTCAAACAATACTTGAGCAAAAGATGGTTTTATTTACAAAAGCATGTCAAAACGGCACAGGTACAAGAATTGGAAAAAGAAAAGAAAAGCTAAACTGCAGTGTCTCCGAAACCAAGAGGAAGAGAACTGTCCGCGCCCCGGGGAGAAGTAGATGGACCCACTGATGGCTCCACATTTTCACAAGTTTGGGCTTCAGCGTCATCATCCTTTGATTCTTTTTCAGTTCTTGAGAACTCAAAATCGAAACCAGAAGAACCAGGTGCATCGGACCTCGCTAGGAGTCCACTTTTAACAGCTAACTCAAGCTCACGGGCCTTAGCAATTTCGGCATCAAAATTAATGACACCAGCTTTGGCCTCTTGCAAGGTTTTTCTCCTCATGTTATACATAGCATAAGTTTTCTCAACAACAAGGGAAGACACTCGGCGCTTAAGTTCTTCTTTGAGTTGGATTACTTCGGCAAAAAGGTTTTCCCGGGCGGACCTAGTAGATTTAAGGCTAACACCAAGGTCACGGACAGTTGAACTAAAAATCCTATTATGCTCGATAGTTTTCCTGTACTTCTCTTCCAGCTGGGCGTCTTTCTCCCCCGTAGCAGCAAGCTCTTCAATTTTGGAGTTCAAGGCTGCCTCTAAGTTGGTCACTCTTTCAGCGGAGGCAGCCTCGCGTTCGGTTGCAGCAAGAATGGCGTTGTGGACTTCTGTCCATTTGGCCCTGGCTTCGTCAAATCTAACCCTCAGCGGGCCAATTTCTTGGCTAAGGGTTACCACTTCTTGCTTGCTTTGTTACAAACTAGACTCTAATACAATAGCCTCAGTAGCTTTGGCATCTAGTTCCGAAAGGCGAGCGACATGTTGCTCCTGCTCTACCTAAAGATGATCCCTTACGGAGACTCCAGGTATGATTCTAAACCCGTTCGAGGACGGACGTTTGTTTAAGAGGGGGAGAATGCAACGACCCGGCCGGTCGTTTTGAGTATTATAACCCCGTTCTCCCATTTACTGCTCAAGTTATGCTTTACAGTTGTTTTATGACTTACCGGGTTAGTTGGTTCAGGCCCGGAAGGATTTCGGAGTGAAATGAGACACATAATCTTATAATTGAAAACTTAAGATGCAAAAGTTTACCGGATGTTGACTTATGTGTAAACGACCTCGGATTTGAATTCTAATGATTCCAATAGCTATGTATTTTAGACTTAATTAGGAACGCGTTCGGAAAATTATTTGGAGGTCCGTAGTGGAATTAGGCTTGAAATGACGAAAGTCAAATTTTTGGAAAGTTTGATCGAGGTGTTGAATTTTTTATATCGAGGTCGGAATCCGATTCTGAAAGTTTGAATAGGTTCATTATGTCATTTATGACTTGTGTGCAAAATTTGAGCTCAATCGGACTTGATTTGCTAGGTTTCGGCATCGGATGTAGAATATTCTAACGTCATTTCTTCGAGAATAAGTCGTATCACATTAAGAAAATGAGATTCAAATTCAGTTTGTATTGAAGCATTAGATCCATATTAAAATTACGGAGCCATAGCATAAAGAATAGTCGAATTCGGGCATTGTATGAGAGAGTTATGCCTATTTTCGTATCGGGAACGATTTTCCGTCGCCGCCAGCGTCCAGGGTAGCTAGGCCTGGCGCTGGAAATTTTTGGAATACTGGAAACTGCGCCACAGGCAGCACCCCACGCTACATGTAGCGATCGAAATAGCCGAGGCCCTATAAACGGGTGGTGGGGGGTTGGCTAATCTTTACATAAAAATAGTTGGGGAGCTCGGTTTGGGCGATTTTAAGAGGCAAACTTCACAAATTGGACTGGGGTAAGTGATCTTAACATGGTTTGGTCCGTTATTCATGAATCTAATATTTTTTCCAGTACTTATTTCATGATTTGGGGGATTAGAATAGAAATTTTTCAAAAATTGATTTGAGGGTTTGAAAGCCGAATCGGAGTCGGAATTTAGTAATTTTTGTATGGTTGGACTCGTGGTTGAATGGGCGTTCATATTTTATAAATTTTGTTGGGTTCTGTGACGTGGGCCGCACTATTGAATTTTGAGTTAATTTCAGATTTTATTGTGAAATTTAGCATTTTTCATATGGAATTGATTCATATACCTCGTGTTGATTGTATCGAATTATTTTGACTAAGATTCGAGGCGTTCAGAGGCCGAATCGCGAGGAAAAGGCTTATTGGAATAAAGAATTGCTCGGATTGAGGTAAGTAATAGTTCTAAATTTGGTCCTGAGGGTATGAAACCCCGGAGCTTGCGATATGTGATTGGTTTTGAGGTGACGCACATGCTAGGTGATGGGCGTGTGGGTGTGCACCGTAGGAATTGTGACTTGGTCAAATTCCATGGAACTGTGCAATCGAATAATTTGTTGTTATTTGTACATTCTCCATGTAGTATAGAAATTAAACCACAAATCATGTTTAGATTATGTGTTGGCACTGTAGGGACAGACAGAGGTCGAGTACATATTGAATTATCTGCTAAATTGTTATTTTGTACTCAGTCACAGTTTACTTTTTATTTTATCTCAGTCTCTATAGTTCATTATTGATACATCATATCATTGTTGTTTGGGCTGATTTTTCATGATTATTGAGAGCCTAGGAGACTAGAGAGATTTATGACTGACTGAGGCCGAGGGCCTGATTGTGAGATATTATACTATAGCACGTGAGTTGTCCGTGCAGATCTAGATATTATATTATAGCACGTGAGTTATCCGTGCGGATCCAGATATTATATTATAGCATGTGAGTTGTTCGTGCGAATTCAGATATTATATTATAGCACGTGAGTTGTCCGTGCAGTACATGAGTTATCCGTACGGATCTAGATATTGATACTATAGCACGTGAGTTATCTGTACAGCACATGAGTTGTCCATGCAGATTATAACTCTTGGACTGAAGGAGCCCCTCCGGAGTCTGTACACACCCCCAGTGAGCGCAGGTGCCTACTAAGTGCGAGTGTTGAGTGCTGAGTGACTGTGGCCCTAAGAGGATGCATATGATTTCATTCTTATTGCACTACAGTTGTCATATATTACTGTGTTGGAAATTTCTGAAAGATATTATCTTCTTTTTTTTAGTCGAACTTGATATGAAATTACTGTTGAGTGTTAAATGTTGAACATGAAAGCATGCCCTAAATCTTATGTTGGAAATTAATGTAATTGGACTCAGCTGTGAAGCTCGTCGCTATCTTCAGCTCTTTATTTAGTATTGTTACTTGCTGAGTTAGTTGTACTCATACTACACCCTGCACCTCGTGTGCAGATCTAGGTACCTCCAAACATGGCAGTTGCTAGATTTTCGGAGCTTTATCTGTGGAGACTATCGAGGTAGCTTCTTGGCATCTGCAGACCTTGACGCTCTTCTGTTCAGTTGTTGTACTGTTCTACATTTTTCAGACAGTATTTTTTTATCAGCCAGACATTGTTATCATTTAGATGCTCATGTACTCAGTGACATCGGATTTTGGGAATATATCTTATGTCAGTAATTTGTGAGATTTTTCTATGGAAATTCAAATGTTATGATTTCAAACTTAAGAGAAAATGTGGCTTATTGAAGTTGTCGGCTTCCCTAGTATTGAGATAGGCGCCATCACGACAGGTTAGAATTTTGGGTCGTGACATGGGTCTTCCTTTACCACTAAAAAATATGATTCCATTTTATTTCTAATTATTCGGATACGGCAGGGACCACAAAATTTAATTAACGAGGCTTCCTATTATGGACTTAATTCGAAATATCTGAATTAATGCTACCATAATAAATTATGAATTATTTCACTAAAAATTCGAAACTACACTCCTCAGTTCAATTTCGAAATTCTTCCATTAAACCTTATTTAACTCCCCATGTTAAGATTCAGATACTAATCAAATAAATAAATTACTGACAATTTAATTCATTGATTATTTCTTTTAGACTTTCGCTTAACTTATTTCATGTGACTGATACAAAATTCACCTGCAAGGTTTATACATAAAAACTTATAAGCTTTCATAAATGTGTATTATCAATCTCTAGACCGAGACATGGATTCGATCAACTAACAATTACTTCACCAATGTATATCATTATTGAATTTACTAAGCATATTGATCCACAAAAGAATCTTTTTAATAAATTAAAACAATAAATAATATACAAAACTAATAATAAATATATCAAGATTAAGAGTATAAGTACGTTTAGTGGCTAGAGATGTTATTTTATTATGTTATTATAAAATACTTATCTCTACTTGGTCCGTTCAATACATACAAAATGTACTAGCACAAGAAGTAGGAATTAAACCATTCCCATAATCAAGATAAATTATATTTAATCTTGTGCTACAATCATTCGTGATGGTTTGTCCAATTTCATCATTAGATTGTGAACATAATCTTTATATTTAAAAGAATCGATGATTTAATCTTCCGTGTATAAGCTAAAGTCTATACACTAAATCATCAGCTATATAAGTAAAGGACACAGAGGAATATATGATCTATTTAAAATTTTATTAAAATTGAATACACAATTTTTTCACAATAAATACTATTTCCAAACCAAATCCATGCAGAGGCGGATCCAGGATTTTAAGACCATGGGTGCACCACGATATTTGTCATGATATCAAGAGATGTAATTTTTTTTTAGTGTTTTATGACATATTAATAATTTTGCATATTATTAAAAGAGATAAACAATAATCTTGCTAATCTAAATTTGTGTTTGTCATTAATATTATTAATTATAATCTGACAATCATTACATAATATTTGTCTTAACATAAAATTCAAAATAAAAAGGAAAAGTAGAATGCTAATGAAAATTTAATACTATAAAAATTGAGACTTATGCAAATTTTGTGGCCAAAAGAAGCATGAAAATATCAAAACTCTTCTAGAGCATATGTTGGAATTCAAATATGTTTAAGCAATAATTTGGAATAAAAATATTTAAGCAAGTCTCATCATGAACTTAAATCTTATTGTCACATACATTATTTATAATAAAACTAATTTATAGTGGTTCAAGATAAAGACAAAGATTAATGGAAGTAATCCATAGTTTAATCTCTGACTCCTTAAGTTATTGTTTATCATGAAAATTTGGAGGAGATAAAAAAGAAAACATGATAAGAAGGGAATAAAAATAGAATTAAAACAAAAAAAGAGCTCCGAAATACAAACTAAATACATGGTATTATATTAATGTGTGTCCATGGGGTCTCGACGGGAGGCACCAATACCAAAATTTGAGCATGGGTACCATCTACTCTATATGGCTAAACCATTGAAAATTTATACAGAAAAATCTGCTTTTACTTGGCAAGAGAATGGGTGCACGTGCCCCTTGTTTCCTATCATAGATACGCCTCTAAATACATGGTTAATAGTATATATCTCAAGTGACCTCGTGTGGATATATTTATTCATGCAGGAAGTGCTTGTTTTGGTGTTGGTTTTGATTTTAAGTGGAGTAGAGAAATTTGTAAAAGGAAAAAAGAAAGGGAACGTCAAGTTAGTGTGTCGCTAGTAGTGGATCAAGCTAATTTCCATTTAGAGCTAGCAGAATCAGTAGTGCTTAATACAAGTGACGGTGGGAAATTAAAAATAAGAGCAACTTGATGCATAAGGCATACCGTATTTATGTAGGGTCCGAGAAAGAGTTGCATCCAAAGAATGTGATATAGACCACAAACAACTTACCCTAGTGCGTGGCTGCTTCCCCAACTTTACCGTTGCTTAAAATCAAAATACAAGGAAATAAATATACGAAATGGAGTCCCAGAAGCTCAAATTATTTGTTGACGTTGCTGAGGCATTATAGTGTACTGAAAATATGAAAAACAAATTCTCTTCCAGATTTTGATTATAAAATATACTATATGAGGGCTGCCCGTACTATGCACGAGCCCAATAGAGTCACTATAGGAATCCATGATAACGTATCAAAAAAATACATGTGTTCTACTCTTGTTTACACTTTACGCCATAAACAAATAGACTTACATATCCTGATTGATGACTATCATATATTGTATTACAACGACTTTGCACTACTGAAAAATGTTGGCTCCCTCGTATTTGTGCTCAACAATTAAAAGAAGTTACATTATAAAACATCGTCGAAGTTTCGGTCAAAATAAACATGTGCAATTGTTTTCAATAGATCTTGAGTATTAATTTACTACAGGAGTCAACTGTTTCTATATATCGTCTTTCAATGCTATTCACGAGAATACAAAAGAACAAGGAGCATATAAGCTTCCAACAATATATCCAATATAGAAGGAAGATAAAAATAAATAAAAAGGGAAGAAGAAGATGAAAGAAAATAAAGTCAGACAAGAAGGGGCTTTTTTGTACTCACGTTGGTTGCACATGAAGCTTCCGTTCATTTTGACAGATTATTATTGGATGTCATCACTTTTTAGGGCTAAAAACCAAAATGATAAGCTTTTATGATATATTAAGGACCAGTTCGTGTTATATATGAGGACCAAATGAATCCAAAGCACATACATTTGGGACCATTTTGATCATTTTAAACTAGTGTTTACATATATGTGTTCCACACGTGGACCAAACCTTGATTTCCTCGAACCAAATTAGAAACAATAAGAAGACTCATTCTTCTACTATATCCAATCACTGCAACGTGGGCTAAAAACCAAAATGATAAGCTTTTATGATATATTAAGGACCTTTTCCTTAGGTGTTATTTATGAGGACCAAATGAATCCAAAGCACATACATTTGGGACCATTTTGATCATTTTAAACTAGTGTTTACATAAATATGTTCCACACGTGGACCAAACCTTGATTTCCTCGAACCAAATTAGAAACAATAAGAAGACTCATTCTTCTACTATATCCAATCACTGCAACGTGGGCTAAAACCCCAGAAGTATGTTTTAATCCGTAAAGATCCATTTATTGAAACAGTCAAGCAGGCCCCACAACGAATAAAACATTTTTCAGTTCGTTTCACATGCTCACTCACTTCCGTGTGCGTGTCCATGTATTCACGTGATTTCCTTCTTCTCTCCTCATAATCCAAATCTATAAAAACACTTTAGATTTAACGTACACCCTAAAACTTTCAGCAGTACTTAGCACATACCACAAATAATTACAAGAAACTCAACAATTTGGCGCCTTATTAAGTAATGAATAATTCAAGCACTTCAATTAGAGTGGCAGTTTCCGATGAAGAACATATCAATATATTAGCGTTGAGGAAACCCAAGAAGCGAGCGGGAAGGAAGAAGTTCAAAGAAACTCGGCACCCAGTGTACAGGGGAGTGAGAAGGAGGAACAACGACAAGTGGGTTTGCGAACTGCGCGAGCCCAGCAAACAGAAGCGAATATGGTTGGGAAGTTACCCAACCGCAGAAATGGCTGCGCGCGCTCATGACGTAGCTGCATTGGCACTTAGAGGACAGCTGGCCACTTTAAACTTCGCAGACTCCGCTTGGCGGTTGCAAGTGCCGGCATCAAAGGATCCCAAGGACTTGCGCCAAGCGGCTGCAAAAGCAGCAGAGGTGTTCTGGCCAGGAGAGGAAGCTGATGTTAATTCTAGAGGAGCCGCTAATACTGGCAATGGCAATGAGGAAATGAAGGTGGCATCACAAGAAGAGAACGCAGCGTATAATTGCACGCAGAATATTGTGACTGCAGAAAATGTTTTGTATAGCAACTCATGCAGTGAAGTGGGAATGCTAGGGACGCAAGAATGGCAGGCATACATGGAAGAAAGGAGTTTGTTATCACCAAATCCTTGCTGTTTAGGGAGTTGTTTCAGCTGGGATGATGATATGGAAAGTGATGTTGAGGTGTCCTTGTGGAGTTATTCTGTTTGATAGCTCGTAGCTCATATATAGGTGGAGTATATCAATTTTTGTAATAAGCACGTAGATCATATTCTTTTGTATTCAACGGGGATAATTTTCTCCGCATTGCATTTGCTTAAGAGTTTGTTTGGCCAAACTATCAAACACGGTTTATTTAGAAAAATACTTTTATTCAAAAAGTATTTTTGCAAAATATAATTGGTAAAATGTATAACTTATTTTTCTTTTAGTGGTTAGTCATATAAATAATAGTACTTATTAGTCATAATTTTAAATTACGTTTGTTTTCATTATGGCTTATTAATAATATTTATTTTATGCGATTTTATTATATTTATTGTTGAATATTTTAGTATAATGCCATGACTCATCTCATATTTATGTTATTTTATTAAAAAATATCTTACATAGTTCTCTCTTACTAGGATTAAAGAAATATTTAGAGCCCAAATTTTACGTTTTATACTATGAAGACTTTATGGAAAACAAACTCGAAAAACCCTAGAAAAACCATAGAAAAACCGAGATTAAAAAACCCGACTTTTATTGGTTTGGTTTGGTATTTAAATTTAATAACCTGATACAATTGGTTTGGTTTGGTAATTAAAAATTATGAATCAACCCGACTCATGTACACCCCTAATCCCTACAAAGATGTAGCCTCGTGTGGATATATTTAATCACGTAGGAAGTGGTTGTTTTGGTATTGGTTTTGATTTTAAGTGGAGTAGAGTAATTTGGAAAAGGAAAAGGGAACCTCAAGTTAGTGCTTCTCTAGTAGTGGATTAATTTCCACTTAGAGCTAGTAGAATCGGTAGTTGTTGATACTAGTGATGGCATCAGAACATTCACTAAAGAAAATTAAAATATAAGAGCAACTCGGTGCACAAGGCATACCGCATTCATGTAGGGTCCGAGGAAGGGTTATATTTATCCTCAAAATCGGATAACAATTGAATTTGTAAGTGGTTTTAAGGATACGTGAACTAACTTGATACAAAATGATAAATTAGATCGCAATTGAAATAAATAATGACAAAGTATATGCAAACCACACGAATTGAATAATATCAGCCTTGGAAGCCACCCTCGAGCCAGGTACGCTTCAATTAGTGTGAGGATACAGAAGAACAAGAGCTTAAAGAGAAATAATAACAATGTATTGCTTTGGGATGCATGTTATAATATCGCCAATGAATTACCAGGCCCCCTTTATATAGTAGAGGAATTCTATTTTAGGTACAATTTTATAAAAGGTAAAAATCTCTTGATTAGTTGATTGTTGGTTCCTTACTTATAAGCCCCGAGATTTCCGCCGTAATATTCGACCAATCACGGATATTTTGGTCTTTTGTTGGTCATGCTAACAATTTTTCTTCGAGCTCAATCGGGGCTAAGGTCGACTTTGAGATCACGGACTCGATGTTCTCGAAGGCAAGCGTTCTGACCCCGGGTCCTAGCTCGGTGGGACTCGATGCTCGCGAGATTGATCTTCAGCCCTTGGTTGTCATGTTCCGAGCCTAACCTACCATGTAGTAAGTGAGCTTGATTTTGATTGTGTACAGATAGTCCCCTTATTTTTCGGAGAGTAGATGACAAGAAACGACATGAGCTTCTGATCCTGACTTCGATACCCCGTGACAGAAACAACAAAACAGTCGAAACGTCTCGTCAGTCAAGTCTTAATGGCATTAAAAGCTTGTAAGTTGCTGGTCAGCCACTCCTAGATGTGAACCGTCGCTAAAAAACTATAAATACCCCCTCATTATTTCATTCAAACTTTCTGCCCCCATTCCTAAGAAATTTCAACACTTTCAAACACTTATATTCTGGTTACTTTGAGATCTTTTAAAAGAACTCTCATTCGTCTTTATCTCAAATCATCGAGTATACTCTTATAACTTCCTCTTTTTCCTTATTTCCTCTCCATAAAGAAATGGCAAAAACTTCCAAAATCGTTCCCCAAAAAGAAACTTCTTCTACCTCGTGGCCGGCTATCGAAGAGACCGCTTCACGTACTACTGTCGAGGAACCCGCACCGGAAACTCTTCTAAAAAATTTTATCCGGGATGGGGTGCCCGGTCAATGCTGATTTTAAAGTCGAAAAACCCTTCTCCGTACCAAGCCGGTGTGAGGATGTCTCGAGGTACATCTGCTTGATCAACAAGGATATTCTCTCCGAAGTCAAAATGGATTGTAATTGGGATGAAAAACATGTGGTGGTTCCCGAACCGGACGAAGCCATCACCACCCAAGTCGAGGGATTTTTAAGTATTTACACTTATCCCTTCACGTTGGGCCCCTTGGACCCGGTTATCGTCGAATTTTGCAAAATATACGACGTAAACCTTGGTCAAATTCACACTTCTTTCTAGAGGATCGTAGTCCTCCTCTGTTTCTTCGTAAGCAAGATCGAAGGGTACCCTTTCACTATCGACCACCTCATGCATTTATACAGTCCCTGACTCTACCGGGGGGACTGATCAAGTTCGCCTGTCGGGCCAGTAAGGCCACATTCTCGAGTATCGATGAAGATAAGGATCAAGGTTTTCTAGGGCATTTCGTGTGAGTGAGGACCTCGGACTTGATCCTGGCCGAGCACATGTCGTTCCCTGAGAAGTGGAACATGTCACGTAAGTATATAAGTTTGCTTCCAAGATTTTATTTATCGCACTTTTCCTTTCTTCTTACAGGTGTTCTATGATGGTGCAGGTGTTGTTCGGATCCCGAACATAATTCCTCAACACAAGGAGTGGGTAGAGGGCATCGTATCACAAAGGCCTTATTCCGAGCGCTCGTGCCGCAAGCTTTCAAAGGGCCGATGAGAGGCCCGTTCGCACTGTGAGATCTCTTTCATGAGTAATAATTGGTTTCTATTTTACATGATTAAGTCCTTACTTGTTTTATTTCTTTTTGCAGGTTTACCCAATGATGTCCAAATGAGGCCCACCTCCGGTAGTGACGACTTCCCCATGAGTCCACTACTCCGAAACAGGGTGAAGAGAAGAAGAGATTCAAGTTCTCCGAGCTCGGAGAAAACGAAACCAAGGAGGAGGCTGATCCGCAAGCCAAAAGAAACCTCCAACTCCCGAATACTTGATTCGGACTCCCTCTATCAGCTCAGGGACGAGTCTGAAGAGGATGAAATTTTAGTGGCCCGGGAGCCATCGGTCACTGAAGAACGGGCATCAACTGAAGGGGGAATGATAGAGGCCAATCCCTCCCAAACTCAAGAGGTTGATGTATCCGTTAAGGTCGAGAACTCTCAAGACACCAGTTCTGCTCCACCCGGTGACATCCATATAACAGGATCGACTTCGTTCACAGACTCAATGTTTGGTGAAGCTCAAGCGGCAAAGGAGCGTTCAAATGAGGGAGGTCCAAGGAGCAAACTCTCCCCCCCCCCCCAAGCTTTTTTGATGGTGTGGACTCTATTGCCACGGAGGATGTCACTGGATTGGGTGATTTAGAAGTACCAAGAAGAAGTCTGCCCTCTGGGACAAGTGGGTCTAGCTTGAGCCCGAGATTGGTCAATTAATTCCCTGCCCCAAGTGTCGATCTCGGACGAAAGTGGTCGATCATTATCTCTGTTCTGGGGGACGCTCGGGTCCTTTCCACGCCTGTTGGGATAGCTAGTTACCTCTGCTGCCTGGTGACTAAAGAAGACCAGGAAAAGATGAACGAGTTGAAATCTCCATGCTTGTTCAATGAAGCACAACATGCATTGTATCGGGTAAGGTGTTACCAAACCTTTTCATTTTCCAGCTTTGGTTACTTAATGATCTCAATAATTTTCCTTGTACTCGCAGGCCTCGGTACTTCACCACGAGACCTTCCTCCGATAATCAAGAAGAGATGAGTCTCCTCGAGGATGAAGCCAAAGTGCTTATTGAGAAGAGAGATATGTATAAACTTCTCAGTGAGCAACGCGAGGAAGAGGCCAAGAGTCTTCGGGATGAGTTGGACGCGACTCAGAAAGAACATGTCGTTCTGGTAGAAGAGGTAAAAGTCTTTGAGGTTAGTGATGATCAACTAGACTTGGTGACTAATGGTTGAAATCCGCAGGTCCAACAAAATATCGACAGGGTCGATCAACTGCGAGATGAAATGAATGTTATCAAGGCCAAGACCGACGAATGGAGGGGTGGCATGGACCGCCTGGCCTCAGAAAAAGAGACTGCTCGGGCGCAACTAGCTTCGGTTGAGGCCCAGCTTCAAGCGGCAAAAGAAAAGGTCGAGGTGCAGGCCAAAAAGGTTGAAGAGCTCCAGTCCCAGCTAAGCTCGGCCTCCTCTGAGCAAGAAATTATGGCCAAGGAGCTTGAAACGACCAAGTCGGCAGCCGTGGTGGTTAAAGTAGATACCGACGAGATGTTGGCCTAATATAATGCTGATGTCGAGGCGGACCAGGACCGCTTGAAGGACATTGTTGATTATGAGAAGATGTAGTGGCGAAGAGAGGCCCTCGAGGAAATTCATGCACGGGGTTACGATCTATCGGCCGAGATTGAAACCGCTAAGGGTATCGAGGCCGAGGCCAAGAAGTTAGCCTAAGAAGAAGAAGAAGAAGAAGAAGAAGAAGAAGAAGAAGAAGAAGAAGAAAAAGAAGAAGACTCTGAGGGTTCCGATGGACCCGACCGGGGGTGGAAAACCAGGCTATTTAGGTGCCTTTGTAAAAAACATTTGCTTTTTTGTTTTTTGTACTTGTGTACTTTAGTATTTTTTGTTAAGGCCGTTTGGCCTTTGTATAGACTGTATATAATATACAAGTCATGTTTATCCCTTGGACAGTTTAAGAATTTTGTTTTCCTTTGCTTTATTCTTTATGTTTGCAAAGATCAAAATACCTTAGCATAAAATAGTTAGGTCATGTTCAGAGGTTCGAACAAGCCTTGCATTTAACATTATTTTATTTAAGGCATCGTGGGGGTTCGGTATAACCAAAAACATTTTTCTCCAAAGTACTTATGATTTTTTAGATTATAGTTTGCTGAAAATAGCCTTTAGAACCGGTTATGAAATTGAGGCCTTGTTTTTTTGTTACGGGTCTCGAACGTCTCCGGGTCATTTTAATATGGCTATAGCCTTTAGTTCGGGTATTTCCCAGTGGGTTTTTACCAGGAGTTATTAGGGCTTGCTTCATATAACAATCCCTGAATGGGGATGGCCGTAGCCTTTAAGGTTCGGGCGCTGCATAATAGGTCTCGAGCCCCCGAGCTCCGATAGCCCGAGTCGTCCGAGTTTGTTTTTGGATGGCAGCCCCCGATTGGGAGTGATCGTTTGAACCCGGATAAAGGCGGCGCATGGGCTCAATACCTTTAGGGGATCCAATGTAAGAAATTCCTTAAGAGGAAAAGAAAAAAAGAGAAATTCTTAAGGGACAAATTATTTATACGCAAGATAGAAATTTCTTTTTATTCTTGTGTGTAATAGTTACACATGTGTACAAAGTTTGCAGCAAGAATAACGTTGTGGACTTCTGTCCATTTGGCCCTGGCTTCGTCAAATCTAACCCTTAGTGGGCCAATTTCTTGGCTAAGGGTTATTATTTCTTGCTCGCTTTGTTGCAAACTAGACTCCAATACAACAGCCTCAGCAGCTTTGGCATCCAGTTTCGAAAGGCGAGCGACATGTTGCTCCTACTCTACCTAAAGTTGATCCCTTGCGGAGACTCCAGATATGATTCTAAACCCGTTCGAGGACGAACATTTGTTTAAAAGGGGGAGAATGCAACGACCCGGCCGATCGTTTTGAGTATTATAACCCCGTTCCCCCATTTACTGCTCAAGTTATGCTTTACAGTTATTTTATGACTTACCGGGTTAGTTGGTTCAGGCTCGGAAGGATTTCGGAGTGAAATGAGACACTTAATCTCATAATTAAAAACTTAAGTTGGAAAAGTTTACCGGATGTTGACTTATGTGTAAACGACCTCGGATTTGAATTCTAATGATTCCAATAGCTCAGTATTTTGGACTTAATTAGGAGCATGCCGGAAAATTATTTGGAGGTCCGTACTGGAATTAGACTTGAAATGGCGAATGTCAAATTTTTGGAAAGTTTGACCGAGGGGTTGACTTTTTGATATCGAGGTCGGAATCCGATTCTGAAAGTTGTGTGCAAAATTTGAGTTCAATCGGACATGATTTGCTAGGTTTCGGTATCGAATGTAGAATATTCCGACGTCGTTTCTTCGATAATAAGTCATATCACATTAAGCAAATGAGCTCCAAATTCAGTTTATATTGAATCATTAGATCCGTATTGAAATTACGGAGCCATATCATAAAGAATAGTCGAATTCGGACATTGTATGAGAGAGTTATGCCTATTTATGTATTGTGAACGATTTTCCGTCGCCATTAGCGCCCAGGGTAGCGTGGGGCGCTAGCCCTGGCGCTGGAAATTTTTGGGATACTGGAAACTGCGCCACAAGCGGCGCCACACACTACATGTAGCGCTCGAAATAGCTGAGGCCCTATAAACGGGGGGAGGGGGGGTTGGCTAATCTTTACATAAAAATAGTTGAGGAGCTCGGTTTGGGCGATTTTCAGAGGCAAACTTCACAAATTGGACTGGGTAAGTGATCTTAACTTGGTTTGGTCCATTATTCATCAATCTAACATTATTTCCAGCACTTATTTCCTGATTTGGGGGATTAGAATAGAAATTTTTAAAAAATTGATTTGAGGGTTTGAAGGCCGAATCGGAGTCGGAATTTAATAATTTTTGTACGGTTGGACTCGTGGTTGAATGGGCGTTCATATTTTGTAACTTTTGTCGGGTTATGTAGCATGGGCCCCACTATTGATTTTTGAGTTAATTTCGGATTTTATTGTGAAATTTAGCATTTTCATATGGAATTGATTCCTATACCTCGTGTTGATTGTATCGAATTATTTTGACTAAGATTCGAGACGTTCAGAGGCCGAATCGCGAGGAAAAGGCTTATTGGAATAAAGAATCGCTCGGATTGAGGTAAGTAATAGACCTAAATTTGGTCCTGAGGGTATGAAACTCCGGAGTTTGTGATATGTAATTGGTTTTGAGGTGACGCACATGCTAGGTGATGGGCGTGTGGGCGTGCACCGTAGGAATTGTGACTTGGTCAAATTTCATGGAGCTGTGTAATCGAATAATTTGTTGTTATTTGTACATTCTCCATGTAGTATAGAAATTAAACCACAAATCATGTTTAGATTATGTGTTGGCACTGTAGGGACCCACAAAGGTCGTGTACATATTGAATTATCTGCAAAATTGTTATTTTGACCTCAGTCACAGTTTACTTTTTATTTTATCTCAGTCTCTATTGTTCATTATTGATGCATCATATCATTGTTGATTGGGCTGATTTTTAATGATTACTGAGAGCCCGAGAGACTGGAGAGATTTATGACTGAGTGAGGCCGAGGGCATGATTATGAAATATTATACTATAGCAAGTGAGTTGTCCGTGTAGATCCAGATATTATATTATAGCACGTGAGTTGTCCGTGCGGATCCAGATATTATATTATAGCATGTGAGTTATTCGTGCGGATCCTGATATTATATTATAGTACGTGAGTTGTCCGTGCAGTACATGAGTTGTCCGTACAGATCTAGATATTGATACTATAGCACGTGAGTTATCTGTACAGAACGTGAGTTGTCCGTGCAGATTATAAATCTTGGGCTGAAGGAGCCCCTCCGGAGTCTGTGCACACCCCCAGTGAGCGCATGTACCTACTGAGTGCGAGTGCTGAGTGTTGAGTGAATAAAAGGCTGAGTGACTGTGGCCCTAAGAGGATGCATATGATTTCATTCTTATTGCACTACAGTTGTCATATATTACTGTGTTGGAAATTTCTGAAAGATATTATCTTATTGTTTTTAGTCGAACTTGATATGAAATTACTGTTGAGTGTTAAATATTGAACATGAAAGCATGCCCTAAATCTTATGTTGGAAATTAATGTAATTGGACTCAGTTGTGAAGCTCGTCACTATCTTCAGCTCTTTATTTAGTATTGTTACTTTCTGAGTTTGTTGTACTCATACTACACCCTGCACCTCGTGTGCAGATCCAGGTAACTCCAAACATGGCAGTTGCTAGATTTTCGGAGCTTTATTTGTGGAGACTATCGAGGTAGCTGCTTGGCGTCTGCAGACCTTGACTCTCTTTTGTTCTGTTGTTGTACTATTCTACATTTTTCAGACAGTGTTTTTTTTATCAGCCAGACGTTATTATCATTTAGATGCTCATGTACTCAGTGACATCGGGTTTTGGGAATGTATCTTATGTCTGTAATTTGTGACATTTTTCTATGGAAATTCAAATGTTATGATTTCAAACTTAAGAGAAAATGTAGCTTATTGAGGTTGTCGGCTTCCCTAGTATTGAGATAGGTGCCATCACGACAGGTTAGAATTTTGGGTCGTGACATGGGTCTTCCTTTTCCACCAAGAAATACGATTCCATTTAATTCCTAACTATTCGGGCACGGCAGGGAACACAAAATTTAATTAACGAGACTTCCTATTATGGACTTAATTCGAAATATCCGAATTAATACTATCATAATAAATTACGAATTATTCCACTAAAAATTCGAAACTGCACTCCTCAGTTCAATTTTAAAATTCTTTCATTAAACCTTATTTAACTCCCCTTGTTAAGATTCAGATACTAATCAAATAAAAAAATTACTGACAATTTAATTCATTGATTATTTCTTTTACACTTTCGATTAACTTATTTCATGTGACTGATACAAAATCCACCTGCAAGGTTTACACATGAAAACTTATAATCTTTCATAAATGTGTATCATCAATCTCTAGACCGAGACATGGATTCGATCAACTAACTATTACTTCGCCAATGTATATCATTATTGTCCAATTTACCAGGCATATTGATCCACAAAAGAATCTTTTTAATAAATCAAAATAATAAATAATATACAAAACTAATAATAAATATATCAATATTAAGAGTATAAGTATGTTTAGTGGCTAGAGAAGTTATTTTATTAAGTCAGTATAAAATACTTATCTCTATTTGGTCCATTCAATAAATACAAAATATACTAGCACAAGAAATAGGAATTAAACCATTCCCATAATCAAGATAAATTATATTTAATCTTGTGCTACAATTATTCCTGATGGTTTGTCCAATTCCATCATTAGATTGTGAACATAATCTTTATATTTAAAAGAATCGATGATTTAATCTTTCGTGTATAAGTTAAAGTCTATACACTAAATCATCAGCTATATAAGTAAAGGACACAGAGGAATATATGATCTATTTAAAAATTTATTAAAATTGAATAAATAAATTTTTCACAATAAATACTATATCCAAACCAAATCCATGCAGAGGGAATCCAAGATTTTAAGACCATGGGTGCACCACGATACTTGTCATGATATCAAGAGATGTAATATTTTTTAGTGTTTTATGACATATTAATAATTTTGCACATTATTAAAAGAGATGAACTATAATCTTGATAATCTAAACTATAAGAAGGGAATAAAAATAGAATTAAAACAAAAAAAGAGCTCTGAAATACAAACTAAATACATGGTATTATACTATGTGTGTCCATGGGTGTAACGACCCGGCCGATTGTTTTGAGAGTTAGAGCTCCGAACCCCTATTAACTGCTTTCCCCATATCTATTTTTGCTATTGTGACTGCCGGGATGATTGGCTTGCCTAACTTTTTGTGAGGGAAATCCCCTTAAGATTTGGAACTATTGTGATATATGAGCGCCATGTACGTGAGGTGACGAGTTCGTACACGGGCTAGTTGTGGTAAAACCCGATTTTCTTACTGAGCAGTAACATGTTTCTTTGTGTTATTTTGAGTTATACCATTTTAATGAGTACTAATCTATTTTTATTTTTAATTGAGTTATTGCAATATGTGTAGCTACCATATTTAGTCTAATACAACATGTCTATGTGTCTTAATTGTTTATGTGAATTCTGTGCAGCATACTTAGTGAATTTTCTGCTTCTTCCACTACTAGAAATCCGGTAAAAACCGACCAAAAAAACCGACCAACGTTAGTAGGTAATGGTCAAAAACCGACCAAAATGCGACCATTTATGTGTGGACGGTATTTTTGTGGTCGAAAAGAAATACCAACCAAAGTTGGTCGGAAATTACCGACCAACTTTGGTCAGTCAATTAAATTCAAAAAACAAATATTGCAAAAAAAAACGACCAAAGTTGGTCGGATTTTTCCGATCAAAGTTGGTCGGATTTTTTCGATCAAAGTTGGTCGGTTTTTTAATTATGTAATAAAAAAATTCGCCATCTGGGAATCGAACTGGGGTCTGTACTGTGGCAGGATACTATTCTACCACTAGACCATTGGTACATTTTATTTTAAGACTGTCTTTTATTTGATTTATACTCTTTAATTGTATTTTCGCACGAAAATAACCGACCAAAGTTGGTCAGTTTTATTAAAAAGTAAAATTACCGACCAAAGTTGGTCGGTTTTGTTAAATGATCCGCCGAATTAACCGACCAATTTTGGTCAGTTTTTTTAATATTAATTTTTATTTATTTTGGTCGATTTCTTGAAACATAAATTTCGCGGGACTCAAATATAGTTTCCCGCATTTTTGCGCCAAAGAAAACCGACCAAAGTTGGTCGGTCGACCTTGGTCGGTTTTTGCCGAATTTCTAGTAGTGTTCCCTGACTCGTACTTAGTCTAAATTGTAAGAATTTCGTGATGTAGTTGTATTTCTATCATCCGCGCTGTATATTTTCTTTGGGACTACTGAACGGTATTCTGGGAGATCCTCCTGTACTGCATATTTACTTTGGGACTACGGAACGGTATTCCGGGAGATCCCCCTATACTGCATATTTACTTTGGGACTATGTAACGGTATTCCGGGAGATCCCCCTATACTGCATATTTACTTTGGGACTACGGAACGGTATTCCGGGAGATCCCCCTTGTACTGCATATTTACTTTGGGACTACGAAACGGTATTTCGGGAGATTCTCATGTCTTGCATATTTACATTTGGGACTACGAGACGGTATCTCGGGAGATCCCCTGTTATGATTTCTGTGTACTGAGATGTTACCTTCTATAATTTCATTGTTGTTAAATTTCAGCCTTTCTTTTATTGTGTAATTATACTCTATATTGTTTTTATTATATATTTGCCAGTAGGACCATGATCTAACCTCGTCACTACTCGACCGAGGTTTGGCTTGGCACTTACTGGGTACCGATTGTTGTGTACTCATGCTACTCTCTGCACATATTTTTCGTGTGCAGATCCAGGTGCACCTTATCAGCCACACTATCAGTGAGCCGAGACAGCTTTGGAGTCTTCAAGGTATATATGTCGCGTCCGCAGACCTCAAAGTCCCCTTCTACTCTTTCTCATATCCATTATCTTCTATATTTTCCTTGTTACATTCTGATGTATAGAGACACTAGATATTTTCTTCTGTAGTTTGTGATTCACGATGTTCCGGGTTTTGGGATTTGTTGTTTATTTTTGAATAGTTGGTTAAATTTATATTTTTATTTTATTATTTCGCAAAATATTAGGCTTACCTAGTTGTAGAGACTAGGTGTCGTCACGACGTCATACAAAGGGAAAATTAGGTCGTGATAAGTTGGTATCAAAGCTCTAGGTTCATAGGTGTCGTGAGTCACAATTCGGTTTAGTAGAGTCTTGCGGATCAGTACTGAGACGTCTGTACTTATCTTCGGGAGGCTATGAAACTGTTAGGAAAATTTCACTACTTTGATTCCTTGTCGTGCGAAAGTTTTGTTGACTTCAAAGATTATAAACTTATGTATTCTATTCTCTCATAGATGGTGAGGACACGTACAAGCGGATTTGATGACCAGGCACTCGTGCCCCCTACTAGAGCCGCAAGAGGCCGGGGCCGGAGTAGAGGCCGAGGACGTCCACATGGTGCAGCCAGAGCACCCGCACGAGCTGCTACAGAGGAGGCCCCAGTAGCTCAAGCTGGAGGACAGACACCTGAGATAGTTGTTCCTGCACAAGCCCTCTAGGAGACTCTAGCCCAGTTTCTGAGCATGTTCAGCACCTTAGCTCAGGCTGCATTAATTCCACTCGCTCTTGCCACGTCTCAGGCCGGGGGAGGAGCACAGACTTCCGTCGTCGGTACTCCAGAACAGCGGGTTCAGGTCGATCAGGTTCCAGAGATTGTACCAACACAGCCGGTAGCTCTTGCTCAGCCCGAGGTTAGGGCAGCAGCTTCTGAGGCGGAGCAACTCAGACTTGAGAGGTACAAGAAGTACCACCCACCTACTTTCAGAGGATTGGCTACAGATGATGCTCATGGTTTTCTAGAGGAGTATCATCGTATTCTCCGTACTATGGGCGTAGCAGAGACGAGCGGGGTTTCTTTTACCACATTCCAGCTTAGAGGAGTAGCCTATCAGTTGTGGCATGTTTATGAGTTGAGTAGTCTGGCTGAGGCAACTTTACTTACATGGACTCAGTTATCGGACATGTTTTTGAGAGAGTATGTCCCTCAAATCCTCAGGGACTCATGGCGCGTGGAGTTTGAGCAGCTGCGCCAGGGTGCTATAACAGTGTTAGAGTATGCAGTTCGCTTCAGTGATTTGGCCCGACATGCACCGCCCTTAGTTGCCACAGTTCGAGAGAGGGTTCGACGGTTTATTGAGGGTCTCCATCCCAGCATCCGAAGTAGCATGGCCAGGGAATTGGAGATGGATATTTCTTATCTGTAGGTTATGGGTATTGCCAGGAGATTCGAGGATATGTTTGCCCGGGATAGAGAGGAGAGGGAGGCTAAGAGGTCTCGAGAGGCTGGTTATTATTCGGGAGCTTGTGCCCCAGCAGCTCGCCATAGTAGGGGTTATGTGAGTCGCCCCGTTCATTCAGCTCTTCTAGCCTCCAGCGGTGTTCTAGCTCCTCCTAGACCCCAAGAGCCTTATTATGCACTGCCAGTATCTAGTATGCCTCCTGCACGGGGTGTTCCTAGCGGCCAGTCCAACAGACCTGGCCCGAGCCAGTCATAGTAGCTCTGCCGTCCCAGCTGCCAACCCACCTGCTCAACCAGCTCGAGGTGGAGGTCGGGGAGGTAGAGGTCGCCTTAGAGGGGAAGGACATGCCAGATATTATGCCCTTCCTGCTCGTACAGAGGAAGTTGCTTCTAATTCTGTCATTACATATATTGTTCCAGTTTGTCATAGAGATGCGTCAGTATTATTTTACCCAGGCTCTACATATTCCTATGTGTCCTCTTATTTTGCCCCGTATTTGGGCGTATCGCGGGATTCTTTGAGTTTCCCTGTTTATGTGTCTACTTCTGTGGGAGATTCTCTTATTGTGGACCGCGTGTATCGGTTGTGTTTGATTGCTCTTAGTGGTTTTGAGACCAGAGCTGACTTATTATTGCTCAGCATGGTAGATTTTGATGTTATCTTGGGCATGGGCTGGTTTTCACCCCATTTTGCTATTCTTGATTGTCACGCTAAGATAGTGATGCTGGCTATGCCAGGTTTACCGTGGTTAGAGTGGAGAGGTACCTTAGAGTATACTCCCACCAGAGTTATTTCATTTCTTAAAGCTCAATGAATGGTTGAGAAGGGGTGTGATGCGTATCTAGATTAAGTGAGAGACGTCAGTATTGATACCCCTGTAGTGGAGTTAGTTCCAGTAGTGGGGGACTTTCCAGATGTATTTCCAGCTGATCTTCCAGGCATGCCGCCCGACAGGGATATTGATTTTGGCATTGATTTGTTGCCGGGCACTCAGCCCATCTCTATTCCTCCATATCATATGGCTCCTCCTGAGTTGAAGGAGTTAAAGGATCAGTTACAGGAGTTGCTTGATAAGGGATTCATTCAGCCCAGTGTGTCACCTTGGGGTGCTCATGTCTTATTTGTGAAGAATAATAATAGTTCTATGCGGATGTGTATTGATAACCGCCAGTTGAACAAAGTCACAGTGAAGAACATGTATCCATTGCCTCGTATTGATAACTTATTTGATTAGTTACAGGGTGCCAGAGTATTTTCCAATATTGATTTTCGTTCCGGCTATCATCAATTAAAGATTCGGGAGCCGGATACCCCGAAGACTGCCTTTCGGACTCGGTATAGTCACTACGAGTTTCTTGTGATGTCTTTTGGGCTGACCAATGTCCCAGTAGCTTTTATGCACTTGATGCACAGTGTGTTCCAGCCCTATCTTGATTCATTCGTCATTGTGTTTATTGACGACATTCTGGTGTACTCCCAGACTCGGGAAGATCATGAGCAGCACCTGAGGACTGCACTTCAGACCTTGACAGAAAAGAAGTTATATGTAAAATTTTCAAAGTCTGAGTTTTGGCTAGACTTAGTGGCATTCTTGGGTCATATAGTATCGAGTGAGGGGATCCAGGTGGATCCGAAGAAGATTGAAGCAGTGCAGAGTTGGCCCAGACCGTCCTCAGTTATAGAGATCTGGAGTTTTCTTGGTTTGGCGGGGTATTACCGCCGATTTATAGAGGGTTTCTCGTCTATTGCAGCACCTATGACCGGGCTGACCCAGACAACTTTGACTATAGCCCCAGTATTGGTATTACCTACAGGTTCGGGGTCTTATACTGTATATTGTGATGCATCGCGGATTGGTTTTGGCGCGGTGTTGATGCAGGACGGTAGGGTGATTGCCTACGCGTCCAGACAGCTAAAGGTGCAGGAAAAGAACTATCCTATCCACGACCTTGAGTTAGCAGCTATTGTTCATGCCTTGAAGATATGGCGACATTATTTGTACGGTGTTCCTTGTGAGATTTATACCGATCATCGGAGTTTGCAGCATCTGTTTAAGCAGAAAGATCTTAACTTACATCAACAGAGGTGGTTGGAACTGCTTAAGGATTATGATATCACTATTTTGTACCACCCTGCGAAGGCCAATGTGGTGACCGATGCTTTGAGTCGCCGGGCAGAGAGTTCGGGGAGTCTATCATATCTACCAGCAGCAGAAAGGCCATTGGCGTTGGATGTTCAGGTCTTAGCCAGCCAGTTTGTGAGATTGGATATTTCTGAGCCGAGTCGAGTATTGGCTTGTGTGGTCTCTCGGTCTTCTCTTTATGATCGTATCAGGGAGCGTCAGTATAATGACCCCCATTTGCTTGTCCTTAAGGACATGGTCCAGCACGGTGATGCTAAGGAGGTCACTATTGGAGATGATGGTGTATTGAGGATGCAGGGCAGGCTATGTGTTCCCAATGTAGATGGTTTGTGTGAGTTGATTCTTCGAGAGGCTCAAAGCTCACGGTACTCCATTTATCCAGGTGCCGCGAAGATGTATCAGGACATGAGGCAGCATTATTGGTAGAGGAGGATGAAGAAAGACATAGTAGAGTATGTGGCTAGATGTCTAAATTGCCAGCAGATGAAGTATGAGCATCAACGACCGGGTGGGTTGCTTCAGAAGATAAAGATTCTGGAGTGGAAATGAGAGAGGATCACTATAGACTTCGTTGTTGGTCTCCCACGGACTCAGCAAAAGTTTGATGCAGTTTGGGTGATTGTGGACAGGTTGACCAAGTTAGCTAATTTCATTCCTGTGATGACTAGCTATTCTTCTGAGTAGCTAGCTCGAATCTACATCCGTGAGATCGTCAGGCTTCATGGCGTACCGGTATCTATTATATCTGACCGGGGTACGCAGTTTACATCACGATTTTGGAGAGCTGTACAGCATGAGTTAGGTACTCGGGTTGAGTTGAGCACAGCATTTCACCCTCAGACGGACGGGCAGTCCGAGCGCACTATTCAGATATTAGAGTATATGCTTCGTGCGTGTGTGATAGATTTTGGGGGTACTTGGGACCAGTTCTTGCCACTTGCAGAGTTTGCTTACAACAACAGTTATCATTCCAGCATTCAGATGGCACCATATGAGGCTCTGTACGGTAGGCGATGTCGGTCCCCAGTGGGTTGGTTCGAGCCCGGCGAGGCCAGATTATTGGGTACAGACTTGGTTCAGGATGCCTTGAAAAAGGTGAAAGTGATTCAGGATAGACTTCGCACAGCCCAGTCTAGACAAAAGAGTTATGCGGACCGGAATGTTCGCGATGTGGCATTCATGGTTGGAGAGCGAGTCTTGCTCCAGGTTTCGCCTATGAAGGGCGTTATGAGGTTTGGAAAGAAGGGTAAGCTGAGCCCAAGGTTCATTGGTCCATTTGAGGTGTTGCGTCGAGTTGGGGAGGTTGCTTATGAGCTCGCCATGCCTCCCAGTCTAGCAGGAGTTCATCCGGTATTCCATGTTTCTATGCTCCTGAAGTATCACGACGATTCGTCCCATGTGTTGGATTTCAGCTCAGTTCAATTGGACAAGGATCTATCTTATGTTGAGGAGCCAGTGGCTATTTTAGACAGGCAGGTCAGAAAGCTAAGATCAAAGAACATTGCTTCCGTGAAGGTTCATTGGAGGGGAAAGCCGGTCGAGGAGGCGACTTGGGAGACCGAGCAGGATATGCGCAGCCGTTATCCTCATCTTTTCACCACTTTAGGTATGTCTCTATGCTCGTTCGAGGATGAACTATTGTTTTAAGAGGGGGAGGATATAACGACCCGGCCGATCGTTTTGAGATTTAGAGCCCCGAACCCCTATTAACTGCTTTCCCCATATCTATTTCTGCTATTGTGACTTGCCGGGATGATTGGTTTTGAGTTTCAGAGTGTTTTGGGACACTTAGTCCCTAAATAAGAGCTTAAGCCTTAGAATTTAGACCGTAGTCAGAACTGTGTGAAGACGACTCCGGAATGGAATTTTGTCGGTTTCGATAGCTTTGTTAGGTGATTTTGGGTTTAAGGGCGTGTACGGATTGTGTTTTGGAGGTCCGTAGCTCATTTAGGCTTGAAATAGCGAAAGTCGAATTTTGGAGTTTTGGGCCGGTAGTGGAATTTTTGATATCGGGGTCGTTTTTTGATTCCGGAAGTTGGAGTAGGTCCGTAATGTTGATTATGACTTGTGCGCAAAATTTGAGGTCAATCGGACGTGATTTGATAGGTTTCGGCATCGGTTGTAGAATTTTGAAGTTTCAAGTTCTTTAAGTTTGAATTGGAGGGTGATTCGTGATTTTAGCGTTGTTTGATGTGATTTGAGAGCTCGACTAAATGGTGTTTTAGGAATTTTTGGTATGTTTGGTCGAGGTCCCGGGGGCCTCGGGTGAGTTTCAGATGCCCAACGGATCGATTTTTGGACTTAGGAGGTTGCTGAAGTTTTCTGGTGTCTGATTTCTGGTTTCCTTATACGCGATCGCGTGGGGTTATCCGCGATCGCGTAGGCTTAGCTGGGCACAGGATCGAATTGTTCTTCGCGTTCATGGACATGGGCATGCAAACGTGTAGTGATGTGAGGTGGTGCTTCGCGAACGCAGAGACAAGGTCGCGATCGCGTAGGGTTAAGTGTACCAAAGCTGGACCACGCGCTTTGCTCCTCGCGAACGCGTGCGGATGTTCACGATAGCGTGAGTAGGGGAGCCAGAGCATCACATTCGTGTGGTGTTTTACGCTATCGCGTAGAGTAATTTCTGGGGCAGCAAAGTTGTTCTTCGCGATCGTGAGGCTATTTTCGCGATCGTGATTAAGGAATCGCTAGGTAGTGTTAAAGTTTTCAAAAGACGGGGGTTTTGCCATTTTACCAAAAATTTGAGATAGGGAGCTCAGATTTGGATGAATGGGTTAATTTCGGAATGGGTGTTCGTATTTGTGACTTTTACCCGATTCGGAGACGTGGGCCCCACAGGCGATGTTTGAGTTAATTTCAAAATTTTTGTTAAAGTGTTGATTTCATTAATTAGATGAGTCTATTATGGTTGTATATATAATATGTAATTTCTTTTGGCTAGATTTGGGCCATTCGGAGCCGGATATTCGTGGGAAAGTCATTGTGACCGATTGATTGAGCTTGGTTCGAGGTAAGTGGCTTGCCTAACTTTGTGTGGGGGAAATTCCCTTAAGATTTGGAACTATTGTGATATGTAAGCGTCATGTACATGAGGTGACGAGTACGTACACGGGCTAGTTGTGGTAAAACCCGATTTTCTTACTGAGCAGCAACATGTTGTTTTCTGTTATTTTGAGTTATACCATTTTAATGAGTACTAATCTATTTTTAATTTTAATTGAGTTATTCCAATATGTGTAGCTATCATGTTTAGTCTAATACAACATGTCTACGTGTCTTAATTGTTTATGTGAATTCTGTGCAGCATGCTTAGTGAATTTCCTGCTTCTTCCCTGACTGATACTTAGTCTAAATTGTAAGAATTTCGTAATGTAGTTGTATTTCTATCATTCGCGCTGCATATTTACTTTGGGACTACGGAACGATATTCCGGGAGATCCCCATGTACTGCATATTTACTTAGGGACTACATAACGGTATTCCGGGAGATCCCCATATACTTGCATATTTACTTTGGGACTACGGAAAGGTATTCTGGGAGATCCCCCTGTACTGCATATTTACTTTGAGACTACGGAACGGTATTCCGGGAGATCTCCCTTGTACAGGATATTTACTTTGGGACTACGAAACGGTATTCTGGGAGATTCCCCTGTCTTGCATATTTACGTTTGGGACTACGAGACGGTATCTCGGGAGATCCTCTGTTGTGATTTCTGTGTACTGAGCTGCTACCTTCTATGATTTCATTGTTGTTAAATTTCAGCCTTTATTTTATCGCGGCATTACACTCTATATTATTTTTATTATATATTTGCCAGTAGGGCCCTGACCTGACCTCGTCACTACTCGACCGAGGTTAGGCTTGGCATTTACTGGGTACCGATTGTTGTGTACTCATGCTACTCTCTGCACATATTTTTCGTGTGCAGATCCAGGTGCACCTTATCAGCCGCATTATCAGTGAGTCGGGACAACTTTGGAGATTTCAAGGTATATCCGACGCGTCCGCAGACCTCGGAGTCCCCTTCTATTCTTTCTCATGTCCATTATCTTCTGTATTTTCCTTGTTAGATTCTGATGTATAAAGACACTAGATTTTTTCTTCTGTGGTTTGTGATTCACGATGTTCCGAATTTTGGGATTTGTTGTTTATTTTTGAATAGTTGGTTAAATTTTTATTTTTATTTCATTATTCCGCAAAATGTTAGGCTTATCTAGTTGTAGAGACTAGGTGTCTTCACGACGTCACATAGAGAAAAAATTGGGTTGTGACAATGGGGTCTCGACTGGAGGCACCAATGCCAAAATTTGAGCATGGGTACCATTTACTCTATATGGCTAAACCATTGAAAATTTATGCAGAAAAATCTGCTTTTACTTGGCAAGAGAATGGGTGCACGTGCCCCTTGTTTCCTAACATAGATACGCCTCTGAATGCATGGTTAATAGTATATATCTCAACAAAAATGTGGCCTCGTGTGAATATATTTAATCATGCAGGAAGTGCTTGTTTTGGTGTTGGTTTTGATTTTAAGTGGAGTAAAGTAATTTGGAAAAGGAAAAAAGCAAGGGAACGTCAAGTTAGTGCGTCGTTAGTAGTGGATCAAGCTAATTTCCATTTAGAGCTAGCAGAATCAGTAATGCTTAATACAAGTGACGGCGGGAAATTAAAATATAAGAGCAACTTGATGCATAAGGCATACCCTATTCATATAGGGTCCGAGAAAGGGTTGCACCCAAAGGGTGTGATATAGACCACAAACAACTTACTCTAGTGCGTGGCTGCTTCCCCAACTTTACCGTTGCTCCACAGTTCCCCCTCTAAAATCAAAATACAAGGAAATAAATATTCGAAATGGAGTCCCTGAAGCTCAAATTATTTGTTGACGTTGCTGAGGCATTATAGTGTACTGAAAATATGAATATTTTTTTTCTCTTCCAGATTTTGATTATAAAATATACTAGATGAGGGCTGGGCCCAATAGAATCACTACGGGAATACATGATAATGTATCAAAAAAACACATGTGTTCTACTCTTGTTTACACTTTACGCCATAAACAAATAGACTTACATTTCCTGATTGACGACTGTCATATACTGTATTGCAACGACTTTGCACTACTGAAAAATGTTGGCTCCCTCGTATTTGTGCTCAACAATTAAAAGAAGTTACATTATAAAACATCGTCAACGAAAGAAGTTTCAGTCAAAATAGACATGTGCAATTGTTTTCAATAGATGAGGGCTGGGCCCAGTCTCTTTTACGCAATTTTCTTAAAGCATATCTCTTCGGTTCTGCCCTAACAAAGAAAATCATGTTAGAATTCACCAAGGTAGCTTATACAGAAATTATACAAGTCCAAATTAAATTTGAGTAACAATGTTGATAGCTACTATAGATCAATAAGCCAGAGTTAAAAAATTAACCACTGATCTTACTGCAATGCGATAAAAGCTGCAGACCATCTATTATGTTGCTCTTTTAGATGTCAAAATTTGAAATATGAGATATCGCCAATATCCATAGCACATTAATAAATTAAATATTTTATTTTCCTTCCATATTTTTATTAGTACAATAAACAAATGAAGGGGAACTACTACTATTTTTTACCTCTTCAGAGAGGGTAGATAGATGCCTACAATTGCAATAGATTCTAATTTCTTATGAAATAAGATGCAATCTAGACAATTTATCCATCTAAATAGAACTGCCAAAGCAAGATTCATTTTGGCATGATCCTCTTTATGTTTACTTTTTGAGTATTAATTTAATATAGGAGCCAACTGTTTCTATATATCTCGTTTCAATGCTACTCACAGGAATACAAAAGAATAAGGAGCATATAAGCTTGCAACAATATATCCAATATAGGAGGAAGATAAAAATAAATAAAAAGGGAAGAAGAAGATGAAAGAAAACAAAGTCAGACAAGAAGGGGCTTTTTTGTACTCACGTGGGTTGCACATGAAGAAGCTTCCGTTCATTTTGACAGATTATTACGGGATGTCATCACTTTTTAGGGCTAAAAACCAAAATGATAAGCTTTTATGATATATTAAGGACCTTTTCCTTAGGTGTTATTTATGAGGACCAAATGAATCCAAAGCACATACATTTGGGACCATTTTGATCATTTTAAACTAGTGTTTACATAAATATGTTCCACACGTGGACCAAACCTTGATTTCCTCGAACCAAATTAGAAACAATAAGAAGACTCATTCTTCTACTATATCCAATCACTGCAACGTGGGCTAAAACCCCAGAAGTATGTTTTAATCCGTAAAGATCCATTTATTGAAACAGTCAAGCAGGCCCCACAACGAATAAAACATTTTTCAGTTCGTTTCACATGCTCACTCACTTCCGTGTGCGTGTCCATGTATTCACGTGATTTCCTTCTTCTCTCCTCATAATCCAAATCTATAAAAACACTTTAGATTTAACGTACACCCTAAAACTTTCAGCAGTACTTAGCACATACCACAAATAATTACAAGAAACTCAACAATTTGGCGCCTTATTAAGTAATGAATAATTCAAGCACTTCAATTAGAGTGGCAGTTTCCGATGAAGAACATATCAATATATTAGCGTTGAGGAAACCCAAGAAGCGAGCGGGAAGGAAGAAGTTCAAAGAAACTCGGCACCCAGTGTACAGGGGAGTGAGAAGGAGGAACAACGACAAGTGGGTTTGCGAACTGCGCGAGCCCAGCAAACAGAAGCGAATATGGTTGGGAAGTTACCCAACCGCAGAAATGGCTGCGCGCGCCAAGACACCGCTCCTCCACCAATAGTGAATACATATCCACTCGTGGACTTAGAATCAGTTGAACCGGTGATCCAATTTGCATCACAGTATCCCTCAATCACCGCAGGGAAATTACTGTAGTGCAATTCAAAGTTCTGGGTATGTTCTAAATATCCCAAAACTCGTTTCATTGCCATCCAATGAGATTGGCCTGGATTGCTCGTATAAAGATTGTTGTTTCCCGTCAATATAGCTGTATTTGTAAATAATAATTCTAATTCTGCAAAATATAAATTTACGTAATAAAACAGTAAATAATTCGAGCCCACTGAATTCACAGTGTTTCCTTAAGGAATTTAATCCCCTCCTAGTACCCAAGGTAATGGATTATTTCCTCCCAGGATAGAACGAATAACACACTGGTGTAGCGGTACTTCAAACCCCAGTGTTTCAGCGAACACAAAGTTCGGTAGCAAATCACACTTACAGTTGCTTTGTTTGAAGTTAAAAACAATGCAGAACGAAGGAGTATATACTCAGAAGAACGTATGGAAGTTCTGAGAGGAAGGAGTGCAATGTATAGCCAATTGTATGTTGAGTTCTTGGTAATTTCAGTTGAGTTCCGAGTGTTTCACTTCAACATTTGCTGCTCCTATTTATAGCAACCAAGAGGGAGTGCAAGCCAAACGTCCACCCTTCATGGTGGAGCAAGCATTACATTCATGGTGGAGCAAGCACTTCATGGTGGAGCAAGCACTTCATGGTGGGAAGACCATTATCCGGCTGCCAATGATCAAATACACGGATTGGAAAATATCCGTTACAAATACGGATAATCTTACGTTAATATTTACTATTAACAAATAAATTTGGTCCAAAAAATTAATCAATCAATCGATCATTTGACCAAATCCAAATCCAAATCCAAATCCGAAGCCGAAGCCGAAGCCGAAGCCGTAGCCGAAGCCGAGCCGAGCGAGCGACGACGACGACGGCGCGAGGCTTGCTTTCTTCTTAACTCTTTAAGAGCTACAAGAAGAGCAATTATATATATACCCACCAAAAATATCTTCCTCTTCCAATATGGGACAATGTCTCATTGTTAAGAGGAGGAAACTTAAAATTTTAATCAAAATTTCATTTTCCCTCCATTTTCCATTCACCCTCATTTTAAGAATATTCATCTTAAAATAAAACCTCAACAATCCCCCACATGAATGGAAAATGGCTATATCATGAAAGTATGCATGGAAAAACTGTGTGATTTACAAGCAAGGATTAATCGCATCTGGATAAGTAGGTTTCCCTTTGAACTTTCCGTAGTAAACTTATGTCGGATATACTCAGTCAATTGGTAGATTTGATATCTTTGAACCGTCGATCTTTGGTGTATACCTAGACAACCATAAGTCACACAATCAACCCTTAACCGTCTTTGGTTCTCATTGTTGTGTTCGTTTCAGCCATGAACACCGCCTGGTTTCATAAGTGCGTAGAGAACTGGCCTTACAAAGTTCTCCTTGAAGCGGCTCACACTTCACACTTACATAGGTGATTCCTAAACGTGTCATCCTGTAGATACACTATTTGATATACCCCGTATCAAATTTAGAAATCATTAAAAAGCCTTAATGCTTTATTCTTGGTACTGAACATTGTCTCATCACGAGAACGGACTAAAATTTTATTTGACAATGTTGAACCGTCATTAATGACTTTGTTTGATCTCCTTGAACCTAGATCTTGGGATCTCCAGTCTTCTAGGTAGAGTTACCGCCACAATGACTTGTTCTCGGCCATAGCCCCATTCCCCTTGATGATTTCTCAACTACCTCTCTAGTTAGGCCTTTTGTAAGTGGATCCGACACATTATCACTTGACTTTACATAGTCAATCGTGATAATTCCTCTAGAGAGTAATTGCCTAACGGTTTTATGTCTTCGTCGTATATGACGAGATTTACCGTTATACATAACGCTCCCAGCCCTTCCAATTGCCGCTTGACTATCACAATGTATGCATATTGGTGCCAACGGTTTGGGCCAAAATGGAATGTCTTCCAAGAAATTCCGGAGCCATTCAGCTTCTTCACCGGCTTTATCTAAGGCTATGAATTCAGCCTCCATTGTAGAGCGGGCAATACATGTTTGTTTGGACGACTTCCAAGATACCGCTCATCCACCAATAGTGAATACATATCCACTCGTGGACTTAGAATCAGTTGAACCGGTGATCCAATTTGCATCACAGTATCCCTCAATCACCGCAGGGAAATTATTGTAGTGCAATTCAAAATTCTGGGTATGTTCTAAATATCCCAAAACTCATTTCATTGCCATCCAATGAGATTGGCCTGGATTGCTCGTATATCGACTCAGTTTACTTATAGCACAAGCTATATCTGGTCGTGTACAATTCATGATATACATTAAGCATCCCAACACACGAGCATAATCCAATTGTGATATGCTTTGGCCTTTATTCTTTGCTAATGCAAGATTCACGTCAATTGGAGTCTTTGCAACTTTAAAGCCCAAGTGCTTGAATTTTTCAAGTACTGTCTTAATATAATGAGATTGTGACAATGCCAGACCTTGAGGAGTCTTATGGATCTTAATTCCCAGAATTAAATCAGCAACTCCCAAGTCTTTCATATCAAACTTGCTATTGAGCATATGCTTAGTAGCATTTATGTTGGCAATGTCATTACTCATTATCAGCATATCATCCACATATAGGCAAACAATGACTATGTGATTTGGAACATTTTTAATGTACACACATTTATCACATTCATTTATCTTAAAACCATTTGACAACATTGTTTGGTCAAATTTCGCATGCCATTGTTTGGGTGCTTGTTTTAGTCCGTAAAGAGACCTAACAAGTCTACATACCTTCTTTTCTTTACCTGGAACCACAAACCCTTCAGGTTGTTCCATGTAAATTTCTTCCTCCAACTCTCCATTTAAGAAGGCCGTCTTAACATCCATTTGATGAATTTCAAGACCATACACTGCAGCTAATGCTACTAACATCCGTATGGACGTAATTCTTATAACTGGAGAGTATGTATCAAAGTAGTCTAGACCTTCTCGTTGTCTATACCCTTTGACTACGAGCCTTGCCTTGAATTTATCAATAGTGCCATCATCTTTGATTTTTCTCTTAAAAATCCATTTAGAACCCAAAGGTTTATTTCCAGGAGGAAGATCAACCAATTCTCATGTATGGTTATTCAATATGGATTCTATTTCACTATTGACTGCCTCTTTCCAAAACAATGATTCCGAAGAAGTCATAGCTTCTTTAAATGTTTGAGGCTCATTCTCCAATAAGAAAGTCACAAAATCTGGTCCGAATGAAGTAGACGTTCTTTGACGTTTACTACGTCTTGGAGTCTCCTGATTACATGTACTTTCTTTTGTTTCTTCCCGAGGTCGTTTAGATCCTTCACCAAACGACTCACATTCCTTTTTATACGGATATATATTTTCAAAGAACTCAGCATTATCTGATTCTATAACCGTATTATTATGAATGTCGGGATTTTCTGATTTATGAACCAGAAATTGATATGCTTTACTATTTATCGCATATCCTATGAAAATACAATCAACGGTTTTCGGTGCTATCTTTACCCTTTTAGGTTTAGGAACTTGCACTTTTGCCAAACACCCCCACACTTTAAAATAATTCAAGTTGCGCTTCCTTCCTTTCCATTGTTCATATGGAATGTATTGTGTTTTGCTATGGGGCACTCGATTTAATATTCGATTAGCCGTAAGAATGGCTTCCCCCCACAAGTTCTGTGGCAAACCAGAACTTATCAACAACGCATTCATCATCTCCTTTAATGAGCGATTCTTTCTTTCCGCAATCCCATTAGATTGGGGCGTGTAAGGGCTGTTGTTTGATGAATAATTCCATATTCTAAACATATTTCTTCAAAAGGAGATTCATATTCACCACCCCTATCACTTCTTATCATTTTTACTTTCTTGTTAAGTTGCGTTTCAACTTCATTTTTGTATTGCCTGAATGCGTCTATTGCTTCATCTTTACTATTCAGTAAGTAAACATAGCAATATCGAGTACCATCGTCAATAAAAGTTATGAAATACTTCTTTCTACCGCGAGATGGTATTGACTTCATGTCACAAATATCTGTGTGAATTAAGTCTAAAGGATTTGAATTCCTTTCAACTGACTTATAGGGATGTTTAACAGACTTAGATTCCACACATATTTGACATTTTGATTTTTCGCATTCAAACTTGGGCAGTATTTCCAAGTTAATCATTTTTCGCAAGGTTTTATAATTGACACGACCCAAACGTACATGCCATAAATCATTTGATTCAAGTAAGTAAGAAGAAGCTGAAATTTTATTATTATTTTCTACAACCATTACATTTAGATTGAAAAGGCCCTCGGTGAGGTAACCTTTTCCCACAAATATTTCATTCTTACTAATTACAACCTTGTTGGATACAAAAACGCACTTAAAACCGTGCTTAACAAGAAGTCCAGTAGAGACTAAATTCTTTCTCATTTCGGGAACATGAAGGACATTGTTCAAAGTCATGACCTTGCCAGAAGTCATTTTTAGAAATACCTTCCCATATCCTTCAACTTTTGCTGTTGAAGCATTTCCCATATAAACTGTCTCTCCGGGTTCAGCAAGAGCATAGGTAGCAAAAGCCTCTCTAACTGCACAAACATGGCGAGTGGCTCCTGAATCAAACCACCACAGTTTAGGATTTCCCACCAAGTTACATTCAGAGAGCATGGCACACAAGTTATCAACATCATCATGGTTTACTACCATGTTTGCTTGACCCCTTTTCTTGTCTTTCTTCGGAGCACGACACTCCGTAGATTTGTGTCCGGTTTTCCCACAGTTGTAGCAGTTTCCACTGAACCGCTTCTTGCTTGGGTTGTATTTCGGACCAGAAGCCTTCTTCCTCTTTTTGTTAGCTTCAACAATATTTGCTCCCATTATTGTTGAATTTCCACGGCCTCTCCTTTCAGCAGCTTTATTGTCCTCTTCGATTCTCAACCGAACAATGAGATCTTCAAGGGACATTTCCTTTCGTTTGTGTTTCAAATAATTTTTGAAGTCCTTCCACAACGGAGGCAACTTCTCAATCATTGCTGCTACTTGGAATGCTTCGTTGATTACAAGACCTTCAGCAAGTAGATCATGAATAATCACTTGCAATTCCTGGACTTGGGTAATAACAGATTTGCTATCTACCATTTTGTAGTCCAAAAATTTTGCGGCAACGAATTTCTTCATCCCGGCATCTTCAGTTTTATATTTCTTTTCAAGCGCATTCCACAATTCTTTGGATGTCTCCATGCTACTGTATACATTATACAGATTATCATCCAGTCCGCTAAGAATATAATTCTTGCATAAAAAATCAGAATGCTTCCACGCTTCAATCACGAGAAAACGTTCATTCTCTGGAGTTTTATCTGGCAGATCAGGAACATCTTCCTTGATGAACTTCTGTAGACATAACGTAGTTAGATAGAAGAACATCTTTTGCTGCCAGCGCTTGAAATCAATCCCGGAAACTTTTTTGAGTTTTTCTGCCGATGCCAACGCCGGTGTTCGGCTTGTCGATGCGTTGGCAGTCACCATCGGAACAGCTTGGTTTTCGCTTTCAGTCATCATTTTTTTCTGTAAAAGAATGACACAAACAAACGTTTAATACACGTTTTCAAACTGGAGTAAAAATCACGTAGATTTTAATATCCAACAAAACGCCACGAAGGCTTAACTCTCCAAAATGGGAGTACACAAAACCACAAAGGTTTTAGTTTGCAGAATAATAAGAATAACACAAATACATAAATAAATATTAAATTCCTTAAGATTGTTATTCCCGGTCAATATTGCTGTATTTGTAAATATTAATTCTGCAAAATATAAGTTAACGTAATGAAACAATAATAATAAATTCGAGCCCACTGAATTCACAGTGTTTCCTTAAGGAATTTAATCCCCTCCTAGTACCCAAGGTAATGGATTATTTCCTCCCAGGATAGAACGAATAACACACTGGTGTAGCGGTACTTCAAACCCCAGTGTTTCGGCGAACACAAAGTTCGGTAGCAAATCACACTTACAGTTGCTTTGTTTGAAGTTAAAAACAATGCAGAACGAAGGAGTATATACTCAGAAAAACGTATGGAAGTTCTGAGAGGAAGGAATGCAATGTATAGCCAATTTGTTGAGCGAATTGTATGTTGAGTTGAGTATCTTTCTTCAACATTTGCTGCTCATATATATAGCAGCCAAGAAGGAGTGCAAGACCAAACGTCCACCCTTCATGGTGGAGCAAGCATTACATGTTTGTGGAGCAAGCACTTCATGGTGGGAAGACCATTATCCGGCTGCCAAATTATCAATACACGGATTGGAAAATATCCGTTACAAATACGGATAATCTTACGTTAATATTTACTATTAACAAATAAATTTGGTCCAAAAAATTAATCAATCAATCGATCATTTGACCAAATCCAAATCCAAATCCAAATCCAAATCCAAATCCGAAGCCGTAGCCGAAGCCGAGCCGAGCGAGTGACGACGACGACGTCGCGAGGCTTGCTTTCATCTTAACTCTTTAAGAGATACAAGAAGAGCAATTATATATATACCCACCAAAAATGTCTTCCTCTTCCAATATGGGACAATGTCTCATTGTTAAGAGGGGGAAACTTAAAATTTTACTCAAAATTTCATTTTCCCTCCATTTTCCATTCACCCTCATTTTAAGAATATTCATCTTAAAATAAAAGCTCAACAATCCCCCACATGAATGGGGAATGGCTATATCACGGAAGTATGCACAGAAAAACTATGTGATTTACAAGCAAGGGTTAATCGCATCTGGATAAGTAGGTTTCCCTTTGAACTTTCCGTAGTAAACTTATGTCGGATATACTCGGTCAGTCGGTAGATTTGATATCTTTGAACCGTCGATCTTTGGTGTATACCTAGACAACCATAAGTCACACAATCAACCCTTAACCGTCTTTGGTTCTCATTGTTGTGTTCGTTTCAGCCATGAACACCGCCTGGTTTCATAAGTGCGTAGAGAACTGGCCTTACAAAGTTCTCCTTGAAGCGGCTAACACTTCACACTTACATAGGTGATTCCTAAACGTGTCATCCTGTAGATACACTATTTGATATACCCCGTATCAAATTTAGAAATCATTAAAAAGCCTTAATGCTTTATCCTTGGTACTGAACATTGTCTCATCACGAGAACGGACTAAAATTTTATTTGACAATGTTGAACCGTCATTAATGACTTTGTTTGATCTCCTTGAACCTAGATCTTGGGATCTCCAGTCTTCTAGGTAGAGTTACCGCCACAATGACTTGTTCTCGGCCATAGCCCCATTCCCCTTGATGATTTCTCAACTACCTCTCTAGTTAGGCCTTTTGTAAGTGGATCCGACACATTATCACTTGACTTTACATAGTCAATCGTGATAATTCCTCTAGAGAGTAATTGCCTAACGGTTTTATGTCTTCGTCGTATATGACGAGATTTACCGTTATACATAACGCTCCCAGCCCTTCCAATTGCCGCTTGACTATCACAATGTATGCATATTGGTGCCAACGGTTTGGGCCAAAATGGAATGTCTTCCAAGAAATTCCGGAGCCATTCAGCTTCTTCACCGGCTTTATCTAAGGCTATGAATTCAGCCTCCATTGTAGAGCGGGCAATACATGTTTGTTTGGACGACTTCCAAGATACCGCTCCTCCACCAATAGTGAATACATATCCACTCGTGGACTTAGAATCAGTTGAACCGGTGATCCAATTTGCATTACAGTATCCCTCAATCACCGCAGGGAAATTACTGTAGTGCAATTCAAAATTCTGGGTATGTTCTAAATATCCCAAAACTCGTTTCATTGCCATCCAATGAGATTGGCCTGGATTGCTCGTATATCGACTCAGTTTACTTATAGCACAAGCTATATCTGGTCGTGTACAATTCATGATATACATTAAGCATCCCAACACACGAGCATAATCCAATTGTGATATGCTTTGGCCTTTGTTCTTTGCTAATGCAAGATTCACGTCAATTGGAGTCTTTGCAACTTTAAAGCCCAAGTGCTTGAATTTTTCAAGTACTGTCTTAATATAATGAGATTGTGACAATGCCAGACCTTGAGGAGTCTTATGGATCTTAATTCCCAGAATTAAATCAGCAACTCCCAAGTCTTTCATATCAAACTTGCTATTGAGCATACGCTTAGTAGCATTTATGTTGGCAATGTCATTACTCATTATCAGCATATCATCCACATATAGGTAAACAATGACTATGTGATTTGGAACATTTTTAATGTACACACATTTATCACATTCATTTATCTTAAAACCATTTGACAACATTGTTTGGTCAAATTTTGCATGCCATTGTTTAGGTGCTTGTTTTAGTCCGTAAAGAGACCTAACAAGTCTACATACCTTCTTTTCTTTACCTGGAACCACAAACCCTTCAGGTTGTTCCATGTAAATTTCTTCCTCCAACTCTCCATTTAAGAAGGCCGTCTTAACATCCATTTGATGAATTTCAAGACCATACACTGCAGCTAATGCTACAAACATCCGTATGGACGTAATTCTTGTAACTGGAGAGTATGTATCAAAGTAGTCTAGACCTTCTCGTTGTCTATACCCTTTGACTACGAGCCTTGCATTGAATTTATCAATAGTGCCATCATCTTTGATTTTTCTCTTAAAAATCCATTTAGAACCCAAAGGTTTATTTCCAGGAGGAAGATCAACCAATTCCCATGTATGGTTATTCAATATAGATTCTATTTCACTATTGACTGCCTCTTTCCAAAACAATGATTCCGAAGAAGTCATAGCTTCTTTAAATGTTTGAGGCTCATTCTCCAATAAGAAAGTCACAAAATCTGGTCCGAATGAAATAGACGTTCTTTGACGTTTACTACGTCTTGGAGTCTCCTGATTACATGTACTTTCTTTTATTTCTTCCCGAGGTCAATTAGATCCTTCACCAAACGACTCACATTCCTTTTTATATGGATATATATTTTCAAAGAACTCAGCATTATCTGATTCTATAACCGTATTATTATGAATGTCGGGATTTTCTGATTTATGAACCAGAAATCGATATGCTTTACTATTTGTCGCATATCCTATGAAAACACAATCAACGGTTTTTGGTCCTATCTTTACCCTTTTGGGTTTAGGAACTTGCACTTTTGCCAAACACCCCCACACTTTAAAATAATTTAAGTTGGGCTTCCTTCCTTTCCATTGTTCATATGGAATGGATTGTGTTTTGCTATGGGGCACTCGATTTAATATTCGATTAGCCGTAAGAATGGCTTCCCCCACAAGTTCTGTGGCAAACCAGAACTTATCAACAACGCATTCATCATCTCCTTTAATGTGCGATTCTTTCTTTCCGCAATCCCATTAGATTGGGGCGTGTAAGGGCTGTTGTTTGATGAATAATTCCATATTCTAAACATATTTCTTCAAAAGGAGATTCATATTCACCACCCCTATCACTTCTTATCATTTTTACTTTCTTGTTAAGTTGCGTTTCAACTTTATTTTTGTATTGCCTGAATGCGTATATTGCTTCATCTTTACTATTCAGTAAGTAAACATAGCAATATCGAGTACCATCGTCAATAAAAGTTATGAAATACTTCTTTCCACCGCGAGATGGTATTGACTTCATGTCACAAATATCTGTGTGAATTAAGTCTAAAGGATTTGAATTCCTTTCAACTGACTTATAAGGATGTTTAACATACTTAGATTCCACACATATTTGACATTTTGATTTTTCGCATTCAAACTTGGGCAGTACTTCCAAGTTAATCATTTTCCGCAAGGTTTTATAATTGACATGACCCAAACGTACATGCCATAAATCATTTGACTCAAGTAAGTAAGAAGAAGCTGAAATATTATTATTATTTTCAACAACCATTACATTTAGGTTGAAAAGGCCCTCGGTGAGGTAACCTTTTCCCACAAATATTTCATTCTTACTAATTACAACCTTGTTGGATACAAAAACGCACTTAAAACCGTGCTTAACAAGAAGTCCAGTAGAGACTAAATTCTTTCTCATTTCGGGAACATGAAGGACATTGTTCAAAGTCATGACCTTGCCAGAAGTCATTTTTAGAAATACCTTCCCATATCCTTCAACTTTTGCTGTTGAAGCATTTCCCATATAAACTGTCTCTCCGGGTTCAGCAAGAGCATAGGTAGCAAAAGCCTCTCTAACTGCACAAACATGGCGAGTGGCTCCTGAATCAAACCACCACAGTTTAGGATTTCCCACCAAGTTACATTCAGAGAGCATGGCACACAAGTTATCAACATCATCATGGTTTACTACCATGTTTGCTTGACCCCTTTTCTTGTCTTTCTTCGGAGCACGACACTCCGTAGATTTGTGTCCGGTTTTCCCACAGTTGTAGCAGTTTCCACTGAACCGCTTCTTGCTTGGGTTGTATTTCGGACCAGAAGCCTTCTTCCTCTTTTTGTTAGCTTCAACAATATTTGCTCCCATTATTGTTGAATTTCCACGGCCTCTCCTTTCAGCAGCTTTATTGTCCTCTTCGATTCTCAACCGAACAATGAGATCTTCAAGGGACATTTTCTTTCGTTTGTGTTTCAAATAATTTTTGAAGTCCTTCCACAACGGAGGCAACTTCTCAATCATTGCTGCTACTTGGAATGCTTCGTTGATTACAAGACCTTCAGCAAGTAGATCTTGAATAATCACTTGCAATTCCTGGACTTGGGTAATAACAGATTTGCTATCTACCATTTTGTAGTCCAAAAATTTTGCGGCAACGAATTTCTTCATCCCGGCATCTTCAGTTTTATATTTCTTTTCAAGCGCATTCCACAATTCTTTGGATGTCTCCATGCTACTGTATACATTATACAGATTATCATCCAGTCCGCTAAGAATATAATTCTTGCATAAAAATCAGAATGCTTCCACGCTTCAATCACGAGAAAGCGTTCATTCTCTGGAGTTTTCTCTGGCAGATCAGGAACATCTTCCTTGATGAACTTCTGTAGACATAACGTAGTTAGATAGAAGAACATCTTCTGCTGCCAGCGCTTGAAATCAATCCCGGAAAATTTTTCGGGTTTTTCTGCCGGGGCCAACGCTGGTGTTCGGCTTGTCGATGCGTTGGCAGTCACCATCGGAATAGCTTGGTTTTCGCTTTCAGTCATCATTTTTTCTGTAAAAGAATGACACAAACAAACGTTTAATACACGTTTTCAAACTGGAGTAAAAATCACGTAGATTTTAATATCCAACAAAACGCCACGAAGGCTTAACTCTCCAAAACGGGAGTACACAAAACCACAAAGGTTTTAGTTTGCAGAATAATAAGAATAACACAAATACATAAATAAATATTAAATTTCTTAAGATTGTTATTCCCGCCTGTATTGCTGTATTTGTAAATATTAATTCTGCAAAATAAAAGTTATCGTAATGAAACAGTTATAATAAATTCGAGCCCACTGAATTCACAGTGTTTCCTTAAGGAATTTAATCCCCTCCTAGTACCCAAGGTAATGGATTATTTCCTCCCAGGATAGAACGAATAACACACTGGTGTAGCGGTACTTCAAACCCCAGTGTTTCAGCGACCACAAAGTTCGGTAGCAAATCACACTTACAGTTGTTTTGTTTGAAGTTAAAAATAATGCAGAACGAAGGAGTATATACTCAGAAAATCGTATGGAAATGCTGAGAGGAAGGAGTGCAATGTATAGCCAATTTGTTGAGCGAATTGTATGTTGTGTGTTGAGTGTCTTTCTTCAACATCTGCTGCTCATATATATAGAAGCCAAAGAGGAAGAAGACCAAACGTCCACCCTCCATGGTGGAGCAAGCAGTACATGTTTGTGGAGCAAGCACTTCATGTTTGTGGATCAAGCACATTCATGGTGGGAAGACCATTATCCGGCTGCCAAATGATCAATACACGGATTTGAAAATATCCGTTACAAATACGGATAATCTTACGTTAATATTTACTATTAACAAATAAATTTGGTCCAAAGAATTAATCAATCAATCGATCATTTGACCAAATCCAAATCCAAATCCAAATCCAAATCCAAATCCGAATCTGAATCCGAATCCGAATCCGAAGCCGAAGCCGAAGCTGAAGCCGTAGCCGAAGCCAAGCCGAGCGAGCGACGACGACGACGGCGCGAGGCTTGCTTTCTTCTTAACTCTTTAAGAGCTACAAGAAGAGCAATTATATATATACCCACCAAAAATGTCTTCCTCTTCCAATATGAGACAATGTCTCATTGTTAAGAGGGGGAAACTTAAAATTTTACTCAAAATTTCATTTTCCCTTCATTTTCCATTCACCCTCATTTTAAGAATATTCATCTTAAAATAAAACCTCAACAATCCCCCACATGAATGGGGAATGGCTATATCACGGAAGTATGCACAGAAAAACTGTGTGATTTACAAAATAGGGTTAATCGCATCTGGATAAGTAGGTTTCCCTTTGAACTTTCCGTAGTAAAATTATGTCGGATATACTCGGTCAATCGGTAGATTTGATATCTTTGAACCGTCGATCTTTGGTGTATACCTAGACAACCATAAGTCACACAATCAACCCTTAACCGTCTTTGGTTCTCATTGTTATGTTCGTTTCAGCCATGAACACCGACTGGTTTCAAAAGTGCGTAGAGAACTGGCCTTACAAAGTTCTCCTTGAAGCGGCTCACACTTCACACTTACATAGGTGATTCCTAAACGTGTCATCCTGTAGATACACTATTTGATATACCCCGTATCAAATTTAGAAATCATTAAAAAGCCTTAATGCTTTATTCTTGGTACTGAACATTGTCTCATCACGAGAACGGACTAAAATTTTATTTGACAATGTTGAACCGTCATTAATGACTTTGTTTGATCTCCTTGAACCTAGATCTTGGGATCTTCAGTCTTCTAGGTAGAGTTACCGCCACAATGACTTGTTCTCGGCCATAGCCCCATTCCCCTTGATGATTTCTCGACTACCTCTTTAGTTAGGCCTTTTGTAAGTGGATCCGACACATTATCACTTGACTTTACATAGTCAATCGTGATAATTCCTCTAGAGAGTAATTGCCTAACGGTTTTATGTCTTCGTCGTATATGACGAGATTTACCGTTATACATAACGCTCCCAGCCCTTCCAATTGCCGCTTGACTATCACAATGTATGCATATTGGTGCCAACGGTTTGGGCCAAAATGGAATGTCTTCCAAGAAATTCCGGAGCCATTCAGCTTCTTCACCGGCTTTATCTAAGGCTATGAATTCAGCCTCCATTGTAGAGCGGGCAATACATGTTTGTTTGGACGACTTTCAAGATACCGCTCCTCCACCAATAGTGAATACATATCCACTCGTGGACTTAGAATCAGTTGAATCGGTGATCCAATTTGCATCACAGTATCCCTCAATCACCGCAGGGAAATTACTGTAGTGCAATTCAAAATTCTGGGTATGTTCTAAATATCCCAAAACTCGTTTCATTGCCATCCAATGAGATTGGCCTGGATTGCTCGTATATCGACTCAGTTTACTTATAGCACAAGCTATATCTGGTCGTGTACAATTCATGATATACATTAAGCATCCCAACACACGAGCATAATCCAATTGTGATATGCTTTGGCCTTTGTTCTTTGCTAATGCAAGATTCACGTCAATTGGAGTCTTTGCAACTTTAAAGCCCAAGTGCTTGAATTTTTCAAGTACTGTCTTAATATAATGAGATTGTGACAATGCCAGACCTTGAGGAGTCTTATGGATCTTAATTCCCAGAATTAAATCAGCAACTCCCAAGTCTTTCATATCAAACTTGCTATTGAGCATATGCTTAGTAGCATTTATGTTGGCAATGTCATTACTCATTATCAGCATATCATCCACATATAGGCAAACAATGACTATGTGATTTGGAACATTTTTAATGTACACACATTTATCACATTCATTTATCTTAAAACCATTTGACAACATTGTTTGGTCAAATTTCGCATGCCATTGTTTGGGTGCTTGTTTTAGTCCGTAAAGAGACTTAACAAGTCTACATACCTTCTTTTCTTTACCTGGAACCACAAACCCTTCAGGTTGTTCCATGTAAATTTCTTCCTCCAACTCTCCATTTAAGAAGGCCGTCTTAACATCTATTTGATGAATTTCAAGACCATACACTGCAGCTAATGCTACTAACATCCGTATGGACGTAATTCTTGTAACTGGAGAGTATGTATCAAAGTAGTCTAGACCTTCTCATTGTCTATACCCTTTAACTACGAGCCTTGCCTTGAATTTATCAATAGTGCCATCATCTTTGATTTTTCTCTTAAAAATCCATTTAGAACCCAAAGGTTTATTTCCAGGAGGAAGATCAACCAATTCCCATGTATGGTTATTCAATATGGATTCTATTTCACTATTGACTGCCTCTTTCCAAAACAATGATTCCGAAGAAGTCATAGCTTCTTTAAATGTTTGAGGCTCATTCTCCAATAAGAAAGTCACAAAATCTGGTCCAAATGAAGTAGACGTCCTTTGACGTTTACTGCGTCTTGGATCCTCCTGATTATATGTACTTTCTTTTGTTTCTTCCCGAGATCGTTTAGATCCTTCACCAAACGACTCACATTCCTTTTTATACGGATATATATTTTCAAAGAACTCAGTATTATCTGATTCTATAACCGTATTATTATGAATGTCGGGATTTTCTGATTTATGAACCAGAAATCGATATGCTTTACTATTTATCGCATATCCTATGAAAACACAATCAACAGTTTTCGGTCCTATCTTTACCCTTTTGGGTTTAGGAACTTGCACTTTTGCTAAACACCCCCACACTTTAAAATAATTCAAGTTGGGCTTCCTTCCTTTCCATTGTTCATATGGAATGGATTGTATTTTGCTATGGGGCACTCGATTTAATATTCGATTAGCCGTAAGAATGGCTTCCCCCCACAAGTTCTGTGGCAAACCAGAACTTATCAACAACGCATTCATCATCTCCTTTAATGTGCGATTCTTTCTTTCCGCAATCCCATTAGATTGGGGCGTGTAAGGGGCTGTTGTTTGATGAATAATTCCATATTCTAATCATATTTCTTCAAAAGGAGATTCATATTCACCGCCCCTATCACTTCTTATCATTTTTACTTTCTGGTTAAGTTGCGTTTCAACTTCATTTTTGTATTGCCTGAATGTGTCTATTGCTTCATCTTTACTATTCAGTAAGTAAACATAGCAATATCGAGTACCATCGTCAATAAAAGTTATGAAATACTTCTTTCCACCGCGAGATGGTATTGACTTCATGTCACAAATATCTGTGTGAATTAAGTCTAAAGGATTTGAATTCCTTTCAACTGACTTATAAGGATGTTTAACATACTTAGATTCCACACATATTTGACATTTTGATTTTTCGCATTCAAACTTGGGCAGTACTTCCAAGTTAATCATTTTCCGCAAGGTTTTATAATTGACATGACCCAAACGTACATGCCATAAATCATTTGACTCAAGTAAGTAAGAAGAAGCTGAAATATTATTATTATTTTCTACAACCATTACATTTAGATTGAAAAGGCCCTCGGTGAGGTAACCTTTTCCCACTAATATTTCATTCTTACTAATTACAACCTTGTTGGAAACAAAAATGCACTTAAAACCGTGCTTAACAAGAAGTCCTGTAGAGACTAAATTCTTTCTCATTTCAGGAACATGAAGGACATTGTTCAAAGTCATGACCTTGCCAGAAGTCATTTTCAGAAATATCTTCCCATATCCTTCAACTTTTGCTGTTGAAGCATTTCCCATATAAACTGTCTCTCCGGGTTCAGCAAGAGCATAGGTAGCAAAAGCCTCTCTAACTGCACAAACATGGCGAGTGGCTCCTGAATCAAACCACCACAGTTTAGGATTTCCCACCAAGTTACATTCAGAGAGCATGGCACACAAGTTATCAACATCATCATGGTTTACTACCATGTTTGCTTGACCCCTTTTCTTGTCTTTCTTCGGAGCACGACACTCCGTAGATTTGTGTCCGGTTTTCCCACAGTTGTAGCAGTTTCCACTGAACCGCTTCTTGCTTGGGTTGTATTTCGGACCAGAAGCCTTCTTCCTCTTTTTGTTAGCTTCAACAATATTTGCTCTCATTATTGTTGAATTTCCACGGCCTCTCCTTTCAGCAGCTTTATTGTCCTCTTCGATTCTCAACCGAATAATGAGATCTTCAAGGGACATTTCCTTTCGTTTGTGTTTCAAATAATTTTTGAAGTCCTTCCACAACGGAGGCAACTTCTCAATCATTGCTGCTACTTGGAATGCTTCGTTGATTACAAGACCTTCAGCAAGTAGATCATGAATAATCACTTGCAATTCCTGGACTTGAGTAATAACAGACTTGCTATCTATCATTTTGTAGTCCAGAAATTTTGCGGCAACGAATTTCTTCATCCCGGCATCTTCAGTTTTATATTTCTTTTCAAGCGCATTCCAAAATTCTTTGGATGTCTCCATGCTACTGTATACATTATACAGATTATCATCCAGTCCGCTAAGAATATAATTCTTGCATAAAAAATCAGAATGCTTCCACGCTTCAATCACGAGAAAGCGTTCATTCTCTGGAGTTTTATCTGGCAGATCAGGAACATCTTCCTTGATGAACTTCTGTAGACATAACGTAGTTAGATAGAAGAACATCTTCTGCTGCTAGCGCTTGAAATCAATCCCGGAAAATTTTCCGGGTTTTTTTGCTGGTGCCAACGCCGGTGTTCGGCTTGTCGATGCGTTGGCAGTCACCATCGAAACAGCTTGGTTTTCGCTTTCAGTCATCATTTTTTCTGTAAAAGAATGACACAAACAAACGTTTAATACAAGTTTTCAAACTGGAGTAAAAATCACGTAGATTTTAATATCCAACAAAACGCCACGAAGGCTTAACTCTCCAAAACGGGAGTACACAAAACCACAAAGGTTTTAGTTTACAGAATAATAAGAATAACACAAATACAGAAATAAATATTAAATTCCTTAAGATTGTTATTCCCGCCTGTATTGCTGTATTTGTAAATATTAATTCTGCAAAATAAAAGTTATCGTAATGAAACAGTTATAATAAATTCGAGCCCACTTAATTCACAGTGTTTCCTCAAGGAATTTAATCCCCTCCTAGTACCCAAGGTAATGGATTATTTCCTCCCAGGATAGAACGAATAACACACTGGTGTAGCGGTACTTCAAACCCCAGTGTTTCAGCGAACACAAAGTTCGGTAGAAAATCACACTTACAGTTGCTTTGTTTGAAGTTAAAAATAATGCAGAACGAAGGAGTATATACTCAGAAAATCGTATGGAAATGCTGAGAGGAAGGAGTGCAATGTATAGCCTTTGTTGAGCGAATTGTATGTTGTGTGTTGAGTGTCTTTCTTCAACATATGCTGCTCATATATATAGCAGCCAAAGAGGAAGAAGACCAAACGTCCACCCTCCATGGTGGAGCAAGCATTACATGTTTGTGGAGCAAGCACTTCATGTTTGTGGAGCAAGCACATTCATGGTGGGAAGACCATTATCCGGCTTCCAAATGATCAATACACGGATTGGAAAATATCCGTTACAAATACGGATAATCTTACGTTAATATTTACTATTAACAAATAAATTTGGTCCAAAATATTAATCAATCAATAGATCATTTGACCAAATCCAAATCCAAATCCAAATCCAAATCCGAAGCCGAAGCCGTAGCCGAAGCCGAGCCGAGCGAGCGACGACGACGACGGCGCGAGGCTTGCTTTCTTCTTAACTCTTTAAGAGCTACAAGAAGAGCAATTATATATATACCCACCAAAAATGTCTTCCTCTTCCAATATGGGACAATGTCTCATTGTTAAGAGGGGGAAACTTAAAATTTTACTAAAAATTTTATTTTCCCTCCATTTCCCATTCACCCTCATGTTAAGAATATTCATCTTAAAATAAAACCTCAACAATCCCCCACATGAATGGGGAATGGCTATATCACGGAAGTATGCATGGAAAAACTGTATGATTTACAAGCAAGGATTAATCGCATCTGGATAAGTAGGTTTCCCTTTGAACTTTCCGTAGTAAACTTATGTCGGATATACACGGTCAATCGGTAGATTTGATATCTTTGAACCGTCGATCTTTGGTGTATACCTAGACAACCATAAGTCACACAATCAACCCTTAACCGTCTTTGGTTCTCATTGTTGTGTTCGTTTCAGCCATGAACACTGCCTGGTTTCATAAGTGCGTAGAGAACTGGCCTTACAAAGTTCTCCTTGAAGCGGCTCACACTTCACACTTTCATAGGTGATTCCTAAACGTGACATCCTGTAGATACACTATTTGATATACCCCGTATCAAATTTAGAAATCATTAAAAAGCCTTAATTCTTTATTCTTGGTACTGAACATTGTCTCATCACGAGAACGGACTAAAATTTTATTTGACAATGTTGAACCGTCATTAATGACTTTGTTTGATCTCCTTGAACCTAGATCTTGGGATCTCCAGTCTTCTAGGTAGAGTTACCGCCACAATGACTTGTTCTCGGCCATAGCCCCATTCCCCTTGATGATTTCTCAACTACCTCTCTAGTTAGGCCTTTTGTAAGTGGATCCGACACATTATCACTTGACTTTACATAGTCAATCGTGATAATTCCTCTAGAGAGTAATTGCCTAACGGTTTTATGTCTTCATCGTATATGACGAGATTTACCGTTATACATAACACTCCCAGCCCTTCCAATTGCCGCTTGACTATCACAATGTATGCATATTGGTGCCAACGGTTTGGGCCAAAATGGAATGTCTTCCAAGAAATTCCGGAGCCATTCAGCTTCTTCACCGGCTTTATCTAAGGCTATGAATTCAGCCTCCATTGTAGAGCGGGCAATACATGTTTGTTTGGACGACTTCCAAGATACCGCTCCTCCACCAATAGTGAATACATATCCACTCGTGGACTTAGAATCAGTTGAACCGGTGATCCAATTTGCATCACAGTATCCCTCAATCACCGCAGGGAAATTACTGTAGTGCAATTCAAAGTTCTGGGTATGTTCTAAATATCCCAAAACTCGTTTCATTGCCATCCAATGAGATTGGCCTGGATTGCTCGTATATCGACTCAGTTTACTTATAGCACAAGCTATATCTGGTCGTGTACAATTCATGATATACATTAAGCATCCCAACACATGAGCATAATCCAATTGTGATATGCTTTGGCCTTTGTTCTTTGCTAATGCAAGATTCACGTCAATTGGAGTCTTTGCAACTTTAAAGCCCAAGTGCTTGAATTTTTCAAGTACTGTCTTAATATAATGAGATTGTGACAATGCCAGACCTTGAGGAGTCTTATGGATCTTAATTCCCAGAATTAAATCAGCAACTCCCAAGTCTTTCATATCAAACTTGCTATTGAGCATACGCTTAGTAGCATTTATGTTGGCAATGTCATTACTCATTATCAGCATATCATCCACATATAGGCAAACAATGACTATGTGGTTTGGAACATTTTTAATGTACACACATTTATCACATTCATTTATCTTAAAACCATTTGACAACATTGTTTGGTCAAATTTCGCATGCCATTGTTTGGGTGCTTGTTTTAGTCTGTAAAGAGACTTAACAAGTCTACATACCTTCTTTTCTTTACCTGGAACCACAAACCCTTCAGGTTGTTCCATGTAAATTTCTTCCTCCAACTCTCCATTTAAGAAGGCCGTCTTAATATCCATTTGATGAATTTTAAGACCATACACTGCAGCTAATGCTACTAACATCCGTATGGACGTAATTCTTGTAACTGGAGAGTATGTATCAAAGTAGTCTAGACCTTCTCGTTGTCTATACCCTTTGACTACGAGCCTTGCCTTGAATTTATCAATAGTGCCATCATCTTTGATTTTTCTCTTAAAAATCCATTTAGAACCCAAAGGTTTATTTCCAGGAGGAAGATCAACCAATTCCCATGTATGGTTATTCAATATGGATTCTATTTCACTATTGACTGCCTCTTTCCAAAACAATGATTCCGAAGAAGTCATAGCTTCTTTAAATGTTTGAGGCTCATTCTCCAATAAGAAAGTCACAAAATCTGGTCCGAATGAAATAGACGTTCTTTGACGTTTACTACGTCTTGGAGTCTCCTGATTACATGTACTTTCTTTTGTTTCTTCCCGAGGTCGTTTAGATCCTTCACCAAACGACTCACATTCCTTTTTATACAGATATATATTTTCAAAGAACTCAGCATTATCTGATTCTATAACCGTATTATTATGAATATCGGGATTTTCTGATTTATGAACCAGAAATTGATATGCTTTACTATTTGTCGCATATCCTATGAAAACACAATCAACGGTTTTCGGTCCTATCTTTACCCTTTTGGGTTTAGGAACTTGCACTTTTGCCAAACACCCCCACACTTTAAAATAATTCAAGTTGGGCTTCCTTCCTTTCCATTGTTCATATGGAATGGATTGTGTTTTGCTATGGGGCACTCGATTTAATATTCGATTAGCCGTAAGAATGGCTTCCCCCCACAAGTTCTGTGGCAAACCAGAACTTATCAACAACGCATTCATCATCTCCTTTAATGTGCGATTCTTTCTTTCCGCAATCCCATTAGATTGGGGCGTGTAAGGGGCTGTTGTTTGATGAATAATTCCATATTCTAAACATATTTCTTCAAAAGGAGATTCATATTCACCACCCCTATCACTTCTTATCATTTTTACTTTCTTGTTAAGTTGCGTTTCAACTTCATTTTTGTATTGCCTGAATGCGTCTATTGCTTCATCTTTACTATTCAGTAAGTAAACATAGCAATATCGAGTACCATCGTCAATAAAAGTTATGAAATACTTCTTTCCACCGCGAGATGGTATTGACTTCATGTCACAAATATCTGTGTGAATTAAGTCTAAAGGATTTGAATTCCTTTCAACTGATTTATACTTAACTCTTTAAGAGCTACAAGAAGAGCAATTATATATATACCCACCAAAAATGTCTTCCTTTTCCAATATGGGACAATGTCTCATTATTAAGAGGGAAAAACTTAAAATTTTACTCAAAATTTTATTTTCCCTCCATTTCCCATTCACCCTCATTTTTAGAATATTCATCTTAAAATAAAACCTCAACAGAATATTGTGACTGCAGAAAATGTTTTGTATAGCAACTCATGCAATGAAGTGGGAATGCTAGGGACGCAAGAATGGCAGGCATACATGGAAGAAAGGAGTTTGTTTTAACCAAATCCTTGCTGTTTAGGGTGTTGTTTCAGCTGGGATGATGATATGGAAAGTGATGTTGAGGTGTCCTTGTGGAGTTATTCTGTTTGATAGCTCGTAGCTCATATATGGTTGGAGTATATCAATTTTTGTAATAAGCACGTAGATCATATTCTTTTGTATTCAACGGGGATAATTTTCTCCGCATTGCATTTGCTTAAGAGTTTGTTTGGCCAAACTATCAAACACGGTTTATTTAGAAAAATACTTTTAGTCAAAAAGTATTTTTGCAAACGTTAAGATATATAACTTTTTTTTAGTGGTTAGTCATGTAAATAATAGTACTTATTAGTCATAATTTTAAATTACATTTGTTTTCATTATGGCTTATTAATAATATATATTTTATGCGATTTTATTATATTTATTGTTGAATATTTTAGTACAATATCATGACTCATCTCATATTTATGTTATTTTATTGAAAAATACCTTATATAGTTCTGTCTTACTAGGATTAAAGAAATATTTGGAGCACAAATTTTAAGTTTTATGCTATGAAGACTTTATGGAAAGAAAACCCGAAAAATCCTAGAAAAACCGAGATTAAAAAACCCGACTTTTATTGATTTGATTTGGTATTTAGATTTAATAACTCGATACAATTGGTTTAGTTTGGTAATTAAAATATCTGAACCAACCCGACCCATGTACACCCCTAATCCCTACAAAGATATGGCCTCGTGTGGATATATTTAATCATGTAGGAAGTGCTTGTTTTGGTGTTGGTTTTAATTTTAAGTGGAGTAGAGTAATTTTGAAAAGGAAAAAAGAAAGGGAACCTCAAGTTAGTGCTTCGCTAGTAGTGGATTAATTTCCACTTAGAGCTAGTAGAATCGGTAGTGCTTGATACTAGTGATCGCATCAGAACATTCACCAAGGAAAAATTAAAAATATATGAACAATTTGGTGCACAAAGTATACCGCATTCATGTAGGGTCCGAGGAAGGGTTATGTTTACCCTCAAAATCGGATAACAATTGAATTTGTAAGTAGTTTTAAGGATACGTGGACTAACTTGATACAAAATGATAAATTAGATCGCAATTAAAATAAATAATGACAAAGTGCATGCAAACCACACGAATTGAATAATATCAGCCTTGGAAGCCACCCTTGAGCCAGGTACGCTTCAATCAGCGTGAGGATACAGAAGAACAAGAGCTTAAAGAGAAATAATAATAATGTATTGCTTTAGGATGCGTGTTATAATGTCGCCAATGAATTACCAGGTCTCCCTTTATATAGTAGAGGAATTCTATTTTAGGTACAATTCTATAAAAGGTAAAAATTCCTTGATTAGTTGATTGTCGGTTCCTTACTTATACGCCCCAAAATTCCTGCCGTAATATTCGACCGATCACGGATATTTTGGTCTTCTGTTGGTCATGCTAACAATTTTTCTTCGAGCTCGATCGGGCTAAGGTCAACTTCGGTATCACAGACTCGATGTTCTCGAAGGTAGGCGCTCTGACCCCGGGTCCTAGATCGGTGGGACTCGATGCTCGCGAGATCGATCTTCAACCCTTGGTTGTCATGTTCCAAGCCTAACCTACCATGTAGTAAGTGAGCTTGATTTTGAGTGTGTACAGATAGACCCCCTCATTTTTCGGAGAGTAGATGACGAGAAACGACATGAGCTTCTGATCCTGACTTCGATACCCCATGACAGAAACGACAAAACAGTCAAAACGTCTCGTCAGTCAAGTCTTAATGGTATTAAAAGCTTGTCAGTTACTGGTCGGCCACTCCTAGATGTGAACCATCGCTGGAAAACTATAAATACCTCCTAATTTTTTCATTCAAACTTTCTGCCCCCGTTCCTAAGAAATTTCAACACTTCCAAGCACTTATATTCTGGTTACTTTAAGATCTTTTAAAAGAACTCTCATTCGTCTTTATCTCAAACCATCGAGTGTACTCTTATAACTTTCTCTTTTTACTTATTTCCTCTCTATAAAGAAATGGCAAAAACTTCCAAAATCGTTCCCCAAAAAGAAACTTCTTCTACCTCGCGACCGTCTACCGAAGAGACCGCTTCACGTACTGCTACCGAGGAACCAGCACCGAAACCTCCTCTAAAAATTTTCATCCTGGGGGGGTGCCCGGTCAATGCTGATTTTAAAGTCGAAAAGCCCTTCTCTGTACCAAGCCGGTGTGAGAATGTCTCGAGGTACATCTGCTCGATCAACGAGGATATTCGCTCCGAAGTCAAAATGGATTGTAATTGGGCTGAAAAACATGTGGTGGTTCCCGAACCGGACGAAGCCATCACCACCCAAGTCGAGGGATTTTTAAGTATTTACACTTATCCCTTCACGTTGGGCCCCTTGGACCCGGTTATCGACGATTTTTGCAAAATATACGACGTAATCCTTGGTCAAATTCACCCTTCTTTCTAGAGGATCGTAGTCCTCCTCTGTTTCTTTGTAAGCAAGATCGAAGGGTACCCTTTCACTATCGACGACCTCATGCATTTATACAATCCACGACTCAACTGGGGGGGGGACTGATCAAGCTCGCTTGTCGGGCCAGTAAGGCCACATTCTCGAGTATCGATTGAGATAGGGATCAAGGTTTGCAAGGGCATTTCGTATGAGTGAGGACCTCGGACTTGATCCCGGCCGAGCACATGTTGTTAACTGAGAAGTGGAACATGTCACGTAAGTATATAAGTTTGCTTCCAAGATTTTATTTATCGCCATTTTCCTTTCTTCTTACCGGTGTTCTGTGATGGTGCAAGTGTTGTTCGGATCCCGCACACAGTTCCTCGACTCAAGGAGTGGGTCGAGGGCATCGTATCACAAAGGCTTTATTTCGAGCGCTCGTGGCACAAGCTTTCAAAGGGCTGATGAGAGGCCCGTTGGCACGGTGAGATCTCTTTCATGAGTAATATTTGGTTTCCCTTTTGCATCATTAAGTCCTTACTTGTTTTATTTCTTTTTGCAGAATTACCCAAGGATGTCCAAATGAGGCCCATCTCCGATAGTGACGGTTTCCCCATGAGTCCACTGCTCCGAAACAGGGTGAAAAGAAGAAGAGCTTCGAGTTCTCCGAGCTCGGAGAAAATGAAACCAAGGAGGAGGCTGATCTGCAAGCCAAAAGAAACCTCCGTCTCCCGAATACTTGATTTGGACTCCCTCTATCAGCTTAGGGAAGAGTCTGAAGAGGATGAAATTTTAGTGGCCCGGGAGCCATCGGTCACTGAAGAACGGGCATCAACTGAAGGGGGAACGATAGAGGCCAATCCCTCCAAAACTCAAGAGGTTGATGCATCAGGTAAGATCGAGAACTCTTAAGACAACAGTTCTGCTCCACCAGGTGACATCCATATAATGGGATCGACTTCGTTCACGGACTCAATGTTTGGTGAAGCTCAAGCAGCGAAGGAGCGTTCAAATGAGGGGGGTCCAAGGAGCAAACTCCCCCCCCCCCCCTTTTTTGATGGTGTGGACTCTATTGCCACGGAGGATGTCACTGGATTGGGTGATTTAGAAGTACTAAGAAGAAGTCTTCCCTCTGGGACAAGTGGGTCTAGCTCGAGCCCGAGATTGGTCAATTGATTCCCTGCCCCGAGTGTCGATCTCAGTCGGAAGTAGTCGATAATTATCTCTGTTCCGGGGGACACCCGGGTCCTTTCCACGCTTGTTGGGGTAGCTAGTTACCTGTGATGCCTCGTGACTGAAGAAGACCAGGGAAATATGAACGAGTTGGAATCTCCATGCTTGTTCAATGAAGCACAACATGCATTGAATCGGGTAAGGTGTTACTCAACCTTTTCATTTTCCAGCTTTGGTTACTTAATGATCTCAATATTTTTCCGTGTACTCGCAGGCCTTGGTGCTTCACCACGAGACCTTCCTCCGATATCAATAAGAGATGAGTCTCCTCGAGGACGAAGCCAAAGCGTTTATTGAGAAGAGAGATATGAATAAACTTCTTAGTGAGCAACGCGAGGAAGAGGCCAAGAGTCTTCGGGACGAGTTGGACGTGGCTCAGAAAGAACACGTCATTCTGGTGGAAGAGGTAAAAGTCTTTGAGGTTAGTGATGATGAACTAAACTTGGTGACTCACGGTCGAAATCCGCAGGTCCAACAAAAAATCGACATGGTCGATCAACTGCGAGCTGAAAATGGATGTTATCAAGGCCAAGACCGACGAATTGAGGGGCGGGATGGACCGCCTGGCCTCAGAAAAGGAGACTGCTCGGGCGCAACTGGCTTAGGCTGAGGCCCATCTTTAAGCGGCAAAAGAAAAGATCGAGGTGCAGGCCAAAAAGGTTGAAGATCTCCAGTCTCAGCTAAGCTCGGCCGCCTCTGAGCGAGAAATTATGGCTAAGGAGCTTGAAACGACCAAGTCGGCGGCAGTGGTGTTTAAAGTCGATGCCGACGAGATGTTGGCCCAATATAAGGCTGATGCCGAGGCGGCCTAGAACCGTTTGAAGGACATTGTTGATTATGAGAAGTGGCAGTGGCGAAGAGAGGCCCTCGAGGAGATCCATGCTCGGGGTTACGATCTATCGGCCGAGATTGAAACTGCTAAGGGGCTCAAGGCCGAGGCCAAGAAGAAGAAGAAGAAGAAGAAGAAGAAGAAGAAGAAGAAGAAGAAGAAGAGGGTTCCAATGGACCCGACCGGGGGTGGAAAACCAGGCTATTTAGGCGCCTTTGTAAAAAAACATTTGCTTTTTTGTTTTTTGTACTTGTGTACTTTAGTATTTTTTGTTAAGTCTATTTGGCCTTTGTAAAGACTGTATATAATATACAATGCTTGTTTTTCCCTTCGACAGTTTAAGAATTTTGTTTTCCTTTGCTTTATTCTTTATGTTTACAAAGATCGAAATACCTTAGCATAAAATAGTTAGGTCATGTTCAGAAGTTCGAACAAGCCTTGCATTTGACATTATTTTGTTTAAGGCATCGTGAGGGTTCGGTATGACCAGAAATATTTTTCCCCAAAGTACTTATGATTTTTTAGATTATAGTTTGCCGAAGATAGCCTTTAGAACTGGTTATGAAATTTTGAAGGCCTTGTTTTTTTGTTATGGGTCTCGAACGTCTCCGAGCCATTTTTATATGGCTGTAGCCTTTAGTTCGGGTATTTCCCAGTAGGTTGTTACCCCGAGTTATTCGGGCTTGCCTCAGATAACAGTCCCCGAATGGGGATGGCCGTAGCCTTTTAAGGTTCGGGCGTTGCCTAATAGGTCTCGTGCCCCTGAGCTCCGATAGCCCGAGTCGTCCGAGTTTGTTTTTGGATGGCAGCCCCCAATTGAGAGTGATCGTTTGAACCCGGATAAAGGCGACGCATGGGCTCAATACCTTTAGGGTATCCAATGTAAGAAATTCCTTAAGAGGAAAAGAAAAAAAGAGAAATTCTTAAGGGACAAGATATTTATACGCAAGGTAGAAATTTCTTTTTATTCTTGTGCGTAATAGTTACACATGTGTACTAATTTTGTGCCAGGGCTCGAGTAGTCTATGCGGGCACGGTTCATTTGACCGTTTGGACCTTGCAGTAAATCCTATCGATCGAGCCGAGATCATTCAATCATAAAGTTTCCTTCCTTGCTAAAGTAGTTATCCAAGGGTGAAGCCCTCCATTATTCGGGGACGAGCGTAGAGAGGCCTCGAATACTGTTGTCGAGATCTTCCATACCAGTTCGTAACCGGCCTTCAATTTTAAGTTAGCACGATTTACTTTTGCCTCATTAAAACCTTGTCGGAAAACCCATTTGGGACAAAACCGATTCAAGGGAAAAAGAGTGCAACGCGCGCTTTCAGGCCTAAAGATTGTATTGTTCTCTGATGATTTCCTGCAAGTGTTAGTTCGTAATATAAATAAATAAAAGGAAATGAATGGGGTCGTACCTTAACAGTAGTATCGCTTCAATTAAGTTATGTTCCAGTTGTTTGGTAGTTGCTCACCGTTCATTGTTCCGAGCTTGTACGATTCTTTACCGGTGATCTCAATAACTTGATAAGGTCCTTCCCAGTTCGGCCCCAGCTTTCCTTCATTTGGGTTCCGGGTGTTTAGTGTGACCTTCCTTAACACTAAGTACCCGACATTAAAGTGTCGAAAGTTGGCCCTTCGATTGTAATATCTCTCGATCCGCTATTTTTTGGCGGCCAACCGGATAAGGGCTGCTTCGTGCCTTTCATCTAATAGATCTAGGCTCGTGTTCATAGCCTCGTCGTTCGATTCCTTGGTTGCATAACGGAACCTGAGACTTGGTTCTCTGACTTCGAAATGCTAGTGCTGTAATGAACATGAGACGTCATCTTCAAGAGCACCGTAAAAATAATAGGGACCTCTTTTATTAAAACCCTCACGTTAAAGGGTTGGTTCCGGAAGAATTTATGCCCAGAATCAAAATGCCTTCGAGGAAAGATACACCCGAAGCTGCATACGAAAGGTCGCAAAAAGTAAAGTTGCACAAATACTTATCAAAGCCCTCACAAAAAATGGTTGATGCCCAGAGCCAAAAATGCTTTCAGGGAGAATAAACCCTAGGCTTCACATAATAAGACGAAAAATAGAAAAGCTTGCGCAAAATTCTTAAGCAAAAGGAAGAAAATGCAAAGATTAAAGAATTGCATGAATATTCAAACGAAAGGAAGACTCAAACAATACCTGAGCAAAAGATGGTTTTATTTACAAAAATATGCCAAAACGGCACAGGTACAAGAATTGGAAAAAGAAAAGAAAAGCTAAACTGCAGTGTCTCCGGAACCAAGAGGAAGAGAAGTGTCCGCGCCCCGGGGAGAAGTAGATGGACCCACTGATGTCTCAACATTTTCACCAGTTTGGCCTTCAGCATCATCATCCTCTGATTCTTCTTCAGTTCTCGAGAACTCGAAATCGAAACCAGAAGAACCAGGTGCATCGGACCTCGCTGGGAGTCCACTTTTAGTAACTAACTCAAGCTCACGGGCCTTAGCAATTTCGGCATCAAAACCAATGACATCAGCTTTGGCCTCTTCCAAGGTTTTTCTTCTCATGTTTTACATAGCCTAAGTTTTCTCAACAACAAGGGAGGACGCTCGGTGATTTAGTTCTTCTTTGAGTTGGGTTACCTCGGCAAAAAGGTTTTCCCGGGCGGACCTAGCAGATTTGAGGCTAACATCAAGGTCACGGATAGTTGAACTAAAAAGCCTATTATGCTCGATAGTTTTCCTGTACTTCTCTTCTAGTTGTGCTAGTTTCTCCCCTGTAGCAGCAAGCTCTTCAATTTTGGAGTTCAAGGCTGCCTCTAAGTTGGTCACTCTTTCAGCGGAGGCAGCCTCGCGTTCGGTTGCAGCAAGAACGTCGTTGTAGACTTCTGTCCATTTGGCCCTGGCTTCTTCAAATCTAACCCTCAGCGGGCCAATTTCTTGGCTACGGGTTACAACTTCTTGCTCGCTTTGTTGCAAACTAGACTCCAATATAACAGCCTCAGCAACTTTAGCATCCAGTTCCGAAAGGCGAGCTACATGTTGCTCCTACTCTACCTAAAGTTGATCCCTTGAGAAGGCTCCAAATATGATTTTAAACCCGTTCGAGGACGAATGTTTGTTTAAGAGGGGGAGAATGCAATGATCCGGCCGGTCGTTTTGAGTATTATAATACCGTTTCCCCATTTACTGCTCAAGTTATGCTTTACAGTTATTTTATGACTTACTGGGTTAGTTGGTTCAGGCCCGGAAGGATTTCGGAGTGAAATGAGACACTTAATCTCATAATTGAAAACTTAAGTTGGAAAAGTTATCGGATGTTGACTTATGTGTAAACGACCTCGGATTTGAATTCTAATGATTCCAATAGCTCAGTATTTTGGACTTAATTAGGAGCGTGTCCGAAAAATTATTTGGAGGTCCGTAGTGGAATTAGGCTTGAAATGACGAAAGTCAAATTTTTGAAAAGTTTGACTGAGGGGTTGAATTTTTGATATTGAGGTCGGAATCCGATTATGAAAGTTTGAATATGTCCATTATGTCATTTATGACTTGTGTGCAAAATTTGAGCTCAATCGGACTTGATTTGCTAGGTTTCGGCATCGAATATAGAATGTTCCGACGTCATTTCTTCGAGAATAAGTCGTATCACATTAAGCAAATGAGCTTCAAATTCAGTTTAGATTGAAGCATTAGATCTGTATTGAAATTACGGAGCCATAGCATAAAGAATAGTCGAATTCAGACATTGTATGAGAGAGTTATGCCCATTGCCGTATCGGGAACGATTTTCCGTCGCCGCCAGCGCCCAGGGTAGCGTGGGGCGCTAGCCCTGGCGCTGGAAATTTTTGAGATACTGGAAACTGACCCACAGGAAGCGCCCCACGCTACATGTAGCGCTCGAAATAGCTGAGTCCCTATAAACGGGGGGTGGCTAATCTTTACATAAAAATAGTTGGAGAGCTCGGTTTGGGAGATTTTCAGAGGCAAACTTCACAAATTGGACTGGGGTAAGTGATATTAACTTGGTTTGGTCCGTTATTCATGAATGTAACATTATTTCTAGCACTTATTTCATGGTTTGGGGGATTAGAATAGAAATTTTCCAAAAATTGATTTGAGGGTTTGAAGGCCGAATCGGAGTCGGAATTTAGTAATTTTTGTATGGTTGGACTCGTGGTTGAATGAGCGCTCATATTTTGTAACTTTTGTCGGGTTATGCGGCGTGGGCCCCACTATTAATTTTTGAGTTAATTTTGAATTTTATTGTGAAATTTAGCATTTTCATATGGAATTGATTCCTATACCTTGTGTTGATTGTATCGAATTATTTTGACTAAGATTTGAGGCGTTTAGAGGCCGAATCGCGAGGAAAAGACTTATTGGAATAAAGAATTGCTCGGATTGAGGTAAGTAACAGTTCTAAATTTGCTCCTGAGGGTATGAAACCCCGGAGTTTGTGATATGTGATTGGTTTTGAGGTGACGCACATGCTAGGTGATGGGCGTGTGGGCGTGCACCGTAGGAATTATGACTTGGTCAAATTCCATGGAATTGTGTAATCGAATAATTTGTTGTTATTTGTACATTCTCCATGTAGTATAAAAATTAAACCACAAATCATATTTAGATTATGTGTTGGCACTGTAGGGACCCACAGAGGTCGTGTACATATTGAATTATCTGCTAAATTGAGATTTTGTACTCAGTCACAGTTTATTTTTTATTTTATCTCAGTCTCTATTGTTCATTATTGATGCATCATATCATTGTTGTTTGGGCTGATTTTTTATGATTATTGAGAGCCCGAGAGACCGGAGAGATTTATGACTAAGTGAGACCGAGGGCCTGATTGTGAGATATTATACTATAGCACGTGAGTTGTCCGTGCAGATCCAGATATTATATTATAGCACATGAGTTTCTGTGCGGATCTAGATATTATATTATAGCATGTGAGTTGTTCGTGCTGAGACAGATATTATATTATAGCACGTAAGTTGTCCGTGCAGTACATGAGTTGTTCGTATGGATATAGATATTGATACTATAACACGTGAGTTATATATACAACACGTGAATTGTCCGTGCATATTATAACTCTTGGGCTGAAGGAGCCCCTCCAGAGTTTGTACACACCCCTAGTGAGTGCAGGTACCTACTGAGTGCGAGTGCTGAGTGCTGAGTGCTGAGTGAATGAAATGGCTGAGTGACTGTGGCCCTAAGAGGATGCATATGATTTCATTCTTATTGCACTACAGTTGTCATATATTACTGTGTTGGAAATTTTTGAAAGATATTATCTTTTTTTTTTAGTCGAACTTGATATGAAATTATTATTGAGTGTTAAATGTTGAACATGAAAGCATGTCCTAAATCTTATGTTGGAAATTAATGTAATTGGACTCAGATGTGAAGCTCGTCACTATCTTCAACTCTTTATTTAGTATTGTTACTTGCTGAGTTGGTTGTACTCATACTACACCCTGCACCTCGTGTGCAGATCCAGGTAACTCCGGATACGGCGGTTGCTAGATTTTCGGAGCTTTATCTGTGGAGACTATCGAGGTAGCTGCTTGGCGTCTGCAGACCTTGACTCTCTTCTGTTCAGTTGTTGTACTGTTTTACATTTTTCAGACAATATTTTTTTTATCTGCCAGACGTTGTTGTCATTTAGATACTCATGTACTCAGTGACATCAGGTTTTGGGAATGTATCTTATGTCAGTAATTTGTGAGATTTTTCTATGGGAATTCAAATTTTATGATTTCAAACTTAAGAGAAAATGTGACTTATTGAGGTTGTCGGCTTCCCTACTATTGAGATAGGCGTCATCACGACAGGTTAGAATTTTGGGTCGTGACATGGGTATTCCTTTTCCACCAAGAAATATGATTCCATTTAATTCCTAATTATTCGGGCACGGCAGGGACCACAAAATTTAATTAACGAGGCTTCCTATTATGTACTTAATTCGAAATATCCGAATTAATACTACCATAATAAATTACGAATTATTCCACTAAAAATTCGAAACTGCACTCCTCAGTTCAATTTCAAAATTCTTCCATTAAACCTTATTTAATTCCCCGTGTTAAGATTCAGATACTAATCAAATAAATAAATTACTGACAATTTAATTCATTGATTATTTCTTTTAGACTTTCGCTTAACTTATTTCATGTGACTGATACAAAATCCACCTGCAAGGTTTACACATGAAAACTTATAAGCTTTTATAAATGTGTATCATCAATCTCTAGACCGAGACATGGATTCGATCAACTAACTATTACTTCGCCAATGTATATCATTATTGTCCAATTTACCAGGCATATTGATCCACAAAAGAATCTTTTTAATAAATTAAATAAATAAATAATATACAAAACTAATAATAAATATATCAAGATTAAGAGTATAAGTACGTTTAGTGGCTAGAGAAGTTATTTTATTAAGTCAGTATAAAATACTTATCTCTACTTGGTCCGTTCAATACATACAAAATGTACTAGCATAAGAAGTAGGAATTAAACCATTCCCATAATCAAGATAAATTATATTTAATTTTGTGCTCCAATCATTCCTGATGGTTTGTCCAATTCCATCATTAGATTGTGAACATAATCTTTATATTTAAAAGAATCGATGATTTAATTTTCCGTGTATAAGCTAAATTGTATACACTAAATCATCTGCTATATAAGTAAAGGACGCAGAGGAATATATGATCTATTTAAAACTTTATTAAAATTGAATACACAATTTTTCCATAATAAATACTATATCCAAACCAAATCCATGCAGAGATGGATCCAGAATTTTAAGACCATGGGTGCACCACTATACTTGTCATGATATCAAGAGATGTAATTGTTTTTAGTGTTTTATGACATATTAATAATTTTGCACATTATTAAAAGAGATAAACTATAATCTTGCTAATCTAAATTTGTGTTTGTCATTAATATTATTAATTATAATCTGACAATCATTACATAATATTTGTCTTAACATAAAAATCAAAATAACAAGGAAAAGTAGAATTCTAATGAAAATTTAATACTGAAAAAAGCATGAACCTGAGTCCTCGGAAGAATATAGGAAGAAAATTAAAGGAGACTCACTATCTTTGTCAGATCAATAAAGCATTCCTATGAAGGTTGGACCGCAAAAGTTAAATAAAGATCTTAAGTTTCAACTTGAAAATTCCAAATTCAAGTAAAAATCTCAGCAAAGCTCGCAGCATTATCCAATTGAAGACAGTAAAGAGGGGAAACTATATTTGTATAACGATAGTAAAGAGGGAAAACTATATTTGTATAACAGAGACAGAGAATAAACTAAAGTTTGTTATATATCAACAATTGGCATACCAACATAAAACGAACAAAAGGAAATCACCACATTTCACAGTTTTAGAATTCAGGATTTATAGTTGAAGGATTGAGACTTACATATTCAGGCATACTGTCTAATAATTTTGGCTGCATTAAAGTTCTTCTCCTCCCCATTACTATTTTTGTCTTTGATGGCACTTAGTGTTCCCTATACTGTAATAATGTGCGTATCCATGTAAAACAATTTCATACAGACACGTGTGATCAAATAATCACATACATGCTAAGAGTACAACACTGAAATATGACGACAACAACAACAACGACGACATACACATATTATCCCACATCGTGGGTTTGAGGAGGGTAGTGTGTACGCAGACCTTACCTACATTGTGAGGATAGAGAGGCTGTTTCCGATAAACGTTCGGCTAGTCACGAAAATATAAATGAAAATAAAAAAAAATCAGATCTGTGTCCATCAAATATTCAAAATCATACAGAGCGAAATTAAAAGCCAAAAAAGGTGTAATAAGAGAGCAAAGCAGAAGCACATAGAGACTGCTTATTCGAGACTAATAAGAGAGCAAAGCAGTAGTTTATTCGAGATGTACATTTACACAATGGGTGAACGTCCTTATGCATTGGAAATGGCAAACTTACTTGACCCTGGAGGTATCTACTTCCATTCTAGAGTGATTGCTCAAGGAGACTGCACCCAGAGGCATCAAAAGGGTCTCGATGTTGTTGTGGGTCAAGAAAGTGCTGTCCTGATCCTTGATGATACTGAAGCGGTAAGCAATTCTCTAGGAGTATCATGTTCCTCCACGAAGAATGAAAGAATTTCTTTGGTGGTTAGGAGAATGCTAATACCATTGAGATAGTTCTTATTCCATATAGTAATTTTCCTTCTCAAAGAAAAAGAATGCTAATACCATTGAAGGCTTATCACGTACATACATACAAAGGGAGAGTTAATTGGATTAAATTTAAGTTCCCACCACCCTAATTCCATGACAGCTTTCCATTTTTATGTATTGCTATTCTGACAGTTCAGATTTGTTTTTGGAGTTTAACTTAATTATCTGCATGGAGCTTCGTTGAGCCTGATTGTTATCTACGGTTCTTTGTTCGTGTTTGTGCCATGCGTTCACATTTGTAGTTCCCTCATTTTTAATGATTGTTAAGCATGTTCAAGTTACATTTGATTACCATTTTTTACTGGCACTTTGCTGGGGGTGGAGAAAATGCAGGAGTTGCTGTTGACGTACTGAAAGCAAGTTTTGAATAATGGAATGAAACAATTTGCTGCTCTTGCCTGCAATTAATAAATTGGACGGTTTCTCACTTTGTGTGTTATCCTTGTGCTGAGTTCTATCATTTCAACACTATTGTACGTCCCTGAAGGGGCTGCCTGCAATTAATAATTATGTACAAGTTTCTGCTCCACTTGCTTTCCATTGTATCTCTTGTCAGATACTCCTTGGAACTTATTAATATCTACAAACCAGTTTCTTGTTTCTACATGTTCATTATATATCTTCATATTTTAGTCAGTTCTCTATGAACCATAGTTGTGCTAATAGCTGTCATCAATTGTTTTTTCTTTAACTCCCATTTATGTTCCCAAATGCAAGTGCTGATTTTGTTTTTTGAAAATGGGGTCTGTTTGTGCTGAAATTCATAAAAGCAGTAGTTTACTGTAATCTTCTGCTCCCAGAAACTCTTTTAATTCATATTTCTTATTATAAACCTTTTGCGTCTAGAACTGTAGAACAATTTCCGTTGTTTATTACACCCTATTTGATCAAAGTCTTAGTTATTTTTCATGTGTTTTATTTATGGATACTTTTTCTTGATGTTGCCGATAGTTGGTTTGAGTTCTCCTAGTTTGAGTTAAATGCTTATGTTTGTATTGTATGACTATCTTAAACTTGTAAACTGCATGAATCTCTGTAAGACCTGCTCTGTGTCTAAAGTTCTCTGAGTAATCTCATTTGAGCGAAGACTATTATCTAGTTCCATATTTTTCTAAATTCTAATTTTTAATTAGAGAAATGAGTTGATTTTTGGGGGAACTGAAACCTGTGTTGTTTTAGGTATGGGGAAAGCACAAGGAGAACCTAATACTGATGGAGCGATATCATTTCTTTACCTCAAGTTGTCGACAATTTGGTTTAAAATGTAAATCACTTTCTGAAACGAAAAGTGATGAAAATGAAGTTGAGGGAGCGCTTGCCTCTGTTTTAAAAGTACTGCAACAGATCCACACTCTGTTCTTCGACCCGGTATGTTTTTTGCTATTCCTCCCCCAAAATTAACTCATACTTTCTGTTTGAGTCGTCTCAAAATCTGTCCATTGTTGAGGTTTTTTTTTCTTATTTTTTTTTTCAGGAACGCAGGGACAATATTATGGAGCGAGATGTTAGGCAGGTAAAATTCTTGACAAACAGTTTAATTTATAGGCGACTTTTAGTTTAGTACTCCTTCCGTCCTAATAAAAGAAACTTCTACTCTTTTCTGCCCATTCCAAAAACCTAACCCCTCGTTAAATATTCTTCTCCACAATTCAAATTAAGATAAACCAAAAATCCAGGGACGATATTATGGAGCGAGATGTTAGGCAGGTAAAATTCTTGACAAACAGTTTAATTTATAGGCGACTTTTAGTTTAGTACTCCTTCCGTCCTAATAAAAGAAACTTCTGCTCTTTTCTGCCCATTCCAAAAACCTAACCCCTCCTCGTTAAATATTCTTCTCCACAATTCAAATTAAGATAAACCAAAAATCCAGTTTTCACATTATTAAATACTCTTCTAAATCACTTATCCCAACAACAAAAGAAAAGGAAGAAACTCTGCTGAATTATTTTCGACCAAGTTCAATGTTTTGCCAAAAAATTTACGCTTAGTAAGTGATTGCAAAGTTGATTAAGGAAGCATGAATTTTAGAAGATTTGTGATAAAACAGATTCCGACTAATGTGAATTTATGCATTCGGCAATGAAAATTGAATTACTAAGTTTGTGAGGTGAAGAAAGTTTGTTTTAGGGAACATAGTTTTTGTTCCAAACTCTAAAGTCCTGTTCTAATAGCCTAAGCATGGATGTGATTTTGTTTGCCAAATGTCTTAGAAAATCACCACTTGTGGAAATTGGCTGAGCAATTAGGAGCCACATACTACACAGAAGTCGATCAATCGGTGACACATGTGGTCTCCATGGATGCTGGAACTGACAAATCGCGTTGGGCGGTGAAGGAGGAGAAATTTTTGGTCCATCCAAGATGGATTGAAGCTGCTAATTATTTATGGCGAAAGCCGCCTGAAGAAAACTTCCCAGTCAGTTCATAACAATTTGCTAACCTTATTTTTGTAGTTTTGAATAGGGGATATAGTGATTGTAAATTATAGTAGAATTCTTTCAGGTTTATTTCACTATCAGAAATTAAGGCTGTCCAACGGGCCGTCCCTTCCCGTTCCGGTCCCGTCCCACTTATTTCTAAACGAGATGGGCCCATGTTAAACGGGACACGGGATGGGACGGGATGGCCATTTCGTCCCGTTCGTCCCGTTTCGTCCCGCCCTGTCCCGCCCGTCCCGTCCCGCGTGTCTTGCGTCCTATTTGTTTTTGTGCATTATATACAAGAAACTTATAATCCTCCTTTTCAAGGTTTTCCTAAGACCATGGTTAGAAATGATATTTTTAAATTTCAAACTGAATATCTTCCGTATATTCGTTGTGTATTTTCACTTAGATTGTAAAGTGTATCACATCTGATATAGGTCGTAGTCCTAATGGTTGTGATTATTTAACTGTTACATGTCATTGGGTTGATCATCACTGGAACATGCAAAAACGTATTATTGGTTATAAATTTGTTGATTCAAAACACACTAGAGCATATATTGCAACTATTGTTTTACAAATTGTTGATTTTTATGGACTTATTGATAAAGTTTTAACTAACACCTTAGATAATGCTTCTGCTAAGTGCTAATACAATTGCATCAACTAGCTTAATGAAATGATTGCAAAATTAATCCAACTTATGCACCGACCATTAATGAAATAATTACAAAATTTAAAAAGTATTTTTCCCTATTCCCCAAGTTTATTTAATTTCTATTATACTTAACTCATCTTTAAAATTAAGAGGTGCAAATGGACTTGTTCGTAAAATTTATGAGAATTTAGTAATTCAAGAAAATGAACAACCATCTCTCGATTACCAAGCTAACATATATTCTTATGTTAGATCAATATTTGATAAATATAAATCTATGGAAACAACAAGTGGTGAAACTAGGGAAGAAGAAGAATACAATGAGATACTTAGCACTGGGAGCTATGACGACATGGAACTCATGGAACATTAATCAACATTGCCAATTTCAGAACAATGTCCGAGAGAAATTATAGATAAGTTACAACGAAGTTATATAGGAGCTTACAAATATTAGTATGATAATTTGTAATTGGCTACTAAGAGGCCTAGTTCAAACAGAACCCTTCCTAGAAGGTGGCTGCGTAGATTATGTGCTCTTCAAAAGAATTATATTTGTATGTGAGATTTGAAAGTTCTATTAATAAAATAAAAGGCTCTAAGCGTTGAATGTTTTTTTATGAATTGTCTTACACTCTTACTTAGTTACTTAATGGCTTGAAATTATATTAAATAAATTATAACTCTGTTATAAATTTATAATTACTAGAATATTTCATAACAAGTCTTTTGTTTTAATATTTTATAATTCTTTACTTAGTTTTCTAATTTCCGTTTAATTTTTAAGTTTATTAAATAAGTCAAAAAACTAGCTGTTGCAAAATTAAAAACTTAGTTATTGTCAAAAGAATAGTCGTTGCCAAACTCAATGCTTAATTTTGTTTTTTTAAAACGGCACTTAAGGCCCGCGAACCCGTCATGTCCCGTCCCATTCCGTCTCATCCCGTTTGTTAGCGGGACGGGGTGGGCCTACCGCCTGTCCTGTCCTGTCTCGTCCCGTTTGTTAGCGGGACGGGATGTGCCTACCGTTTCGTCCCGTTTATCCCGTCCCATTTCGTCCCGTCCCGTCCCGCCACCGTCCCGGCTAAATATCGTCCCGTCTCATCCCATCCCGTCCCGTCCCATTAATTTTGTCCCGTCCCGTTGGACAACCATACCAGAAATCATCTGATTATGACAAAAATAGTTCATAGAGGAATCAAACCAAAATCGGAACATGCACGTTTTGAGCAAATTCAACTGAAAAGGTGGATGAATTTGATACTGGCTCGTCTTTCTCATAGCTTCTTGAATATAGTCTAGACATTGGATCTTGTTTTTCTGTGCTAGGTTTCGGATTAAGTTTTATGTCAATGATACATTCATGTCACTTACGAGGTAATTACAGGTACATTAGTTATACAATCAGGTTACTTATGAGGTGATTATACATAGAATTATGTGATAAACATTAGATGTAATTGGATAAAACAGTAATTAACCTGTTATAGTAGGTTATGTTGATAGTGTTTAGAATCTTTGTCGGACCATGTAGCTTAATTCCTAGGTATTTTTGGCACTTCCACTTAGTTTCTCTATTGAGTACTAGATGGTTAGTGCATGTGCATAGCACATGTCCAATACTGTAAAACTTGAAATCATCATTCACAAATCACAATTAACTTTGTTATGATACAAAATTGAGAAAAAGATACAAAGGCATCATTGAAAAGTTGCACAGTTTTAACATACATGAGAGTACTATTTGCATATTCTATTTACATATTGACAAAAGTGATGCACTCTACTTCAAAAGTTGCACAATTTTTACATCGGAGTTCTATTTACATATTAACAAAAATTATTGACATCTGTACAATTATGAAAAAAGATCAGGTTTTAGAACCCGTATAACATAATGTATTAATTAATATGACAATATTACTGTCTACCTACCCTTTTAAATCATGTTGTTCAGTCTAGAAATGATATCTTACTACCTGAAAAATCAGGCATTAACCACAAAAATAATGTGTTTGTAGGTGCATTAGTCCCTGAAAACAGATTGCTGTGAAATTTGTTAAATTTTTCATAGCTTTCCTGGAGTTATTTGTAGAAAGCTCCTATTTGGCTTTCACAATTGTTGAAAGAATCCAGGTTGTGAAAGAGATCGAATAAATTAAGAATTTAATGTAACTGTGATAGATCATTGTAAGTTTTATTGGTAATTGGCATACCTTTTTTCAATGCATTGTCCTTAATTACCATATATGGTTGTAACTCTGCCTATGAACAAAGGAATCTAATTGTTGAAGAGAAAATTTTAATAAACAAAAAATTCGGGATTTGGTTCAAATAATATCTCCACATAACTAAGTGAAAAAAAAAATATCAAACTGTTAAGTTGCCTTGATATTATCGTTATCCCAATGTTCTTCTCATGCAAATTTCAGAATCAGCTTGGCGCCCTCTATCCTACTTAGGCCATTGCAATTTTAACTTCATAATATAAAAGTTGTCAACCTTTTATAATTTTCAAAGTTTTCAACTCTAACAGAAGCAAAGAAGATAAAGAATAATAATATACCAATCCTAACTACTTTTGATGAAACATAATTACACCTCTTATTATCAAACAAATACTTCCTTGTTTTCAAATGTACCATCAGCCAAATTATTACACAAGAAAATCAAGAAGAGTTACTTTTACCAAAATTGGAAGTTGTAACTATCTCATGTAAACAATGAATAATGACATTATGTGTGTTGAAGCTAGGATGCCTCTTATATTTCAATCTTCTCTGGTATTGATTAATGCAAATAATTTAAAAATCCAGTTGTACAAATGTAGAGGTACACGTCAAAGTTAATTTTATGTAACAAAAGAGTTAACTAAAGAAGATGTAACTGATCAAGATTTCAAAGGCTGCCACGGAAGGCCATTTTCAAGTGGTATTATAAATTCTTTTAATAGGTCGATCATCTTATTTCCTAATCATCATCTTGTGGCTCCTTATTAGGTTCGAGCACAAGCAATTCAAAGGTATTTCTAGAGAGAAATTCAACCTTCCGTATTCATTGACAACTTTAAGTCTTCCCTTGCTTTCAGAGACTGAGTAACACAAGTAAAATCTTTCCAGGTAGAACCTATAAACGGGAAGCAAAAAAAAACAGTCAACTACTAATTTCCAACATGTAAAGAGAAAAAAGACGAGGCAATGTAGCAGGGGAGAAAAAGCAAACCACTAAATCTACTATAAAAGTGAAACAAAGACAATAACCTACCTAAATTCAGCTAGTTGTGCGTGCTACTCGAGCAACAAAATTCTGAGAAATTATACCCAAAATATTAGAACTTTGATATAAGAAGATATTAACTTGAAAAAGAGGTAAATACTATTGTTCCTAATAGAATGTTTTTAAACAATCTTGATTTATTATCATCTCTGACTCTCTAGTATGCAATTTATGTTTTGTGCTTGATGTTAGCCTGTTTGCGAGAAGCGATGAATCTCTTATGATAAGAGAGCTCTGATTGATAGAAATATTGGCAGAATCAGAGCACGAAGCATTAGATTATTCAACGTTAATTGAACTATCAAAAAGACACCGCATTTTCAATTCAATTTTGCTTCCTCATCTCATGCTACAGGGCCTCTTTTTTTAGGTGGCACCAATGATCAGTCTATTTAATTCACGTCTCATAACTCTTTTGTCAAATTGTATTTCTACCAATGTTTGCTTATTTTTATGATTTTTATTCGTATTCGATATCTCTGCAGCTATTCACGGAATATTCTTCTAAAGAACAAGTCTTTGGAAAATAGTAAAGTGAAATTTGGGTTGAGAAGACTAAACAAAAAGGAAACAAAAATCAAATTTAACTGAAATCTTAAGCCAATTGCTTAGACCACAACTTAAAGCAGAAAGTATATTGGTAGATATCCTGCATATAAAAACAAATGGCATGAGATTCAAAGAGAAACAAAGGGAATACAAAAAATCGAAAATAAAGAGCAACAACAACAAAGGAGAATCACAAACAAAATATGAAAAATAAAATAGAAAAAATAAATAAAATCAAAAATAGAAGAGACACTAACCTGAATTTGTAATATCCAAAGTAGAAAGGTCGAAAGAAAGAAGTGAGGAGAAGATTGAAAGAGAAGGGGTTAATTTCACTGAAGGTCATCCAACTTATCATTTATTTCACAAAAGTCATTTATCTATTTTTCATCACTTAAAAGTCACTCAACTTTACGTTTGTAACTTAAAAGTCATTCTAGTTCAAAACCTATAAAATATCCAATAACAAATATGACATGGCATTACATTTAATTAAAAAATCTAAAAATAATGCCACATAAGCTTAAATAAACCATATCTAAGCTAGACCCATTTCTTCCTCAGCCCGATTTCGGTCGGTTTTTTGAATATTAGTTTTAATTTATTTTATATGAAAAACCGACCGATTTCAGTCGGTTTCTTAAAAAATAATTTTTGCGGGATTCTAAAATAGTTTCCCGCATTTTTGCGTCAAAAAAACCGACCGAAGTCAGTCGGTTTCGTAAAAAAAAATTAAAAATTAAAATATTTTGGAAAACCGACCGACCTCAATCTCACATAACATATAAATGTACCACTTACAGACATGAACAACAAGCTAATAAGAACCTATTTTCATAAATTACTATTCTATTAAAGTCAATATTGGTAAAAAATACCCACAATGAAATTGCATAGTAGAAGTTCACTACTAAAAATTCGACCAAAACCGATCGCGTCGGTCGGTCAAAAAACCGACCGAAAAACCGATCGAAGTTGGTCGGTTTTCCAAAATATTTTATTTTTTAATTTGTTTTTACGAAATAGACCAACTTCGGTCGGTTGTTTTTGGCGCAAAAATGCGGGAAACTATTTTAGAATCCCGCGAAATTTATTTATTAAGAAACCGACCGAAATCAGTCGGTTCATATAAAATAAATTAAAATTAATATTCAAAAAACCGACCGAAATCTGGCTGAGGAAGAAATGAGTCTAACTTAGATATGGTCTATTTAAGCTTATGTGACATTATTGTTAGATTTTTTAATTAAATGTAATGCCATGTCATATTTGTTATTGGATATTTTATAGGTTTTGAACTAGAATGACTTTTAAGTTACAAATGTAAAGTTGAGTGACTTTTAAGTGATGAAAAATAAATAGATGACTTTTATGAAATAAATGATAAGTTGGATGACCATGAGTGAAATTAACTCAAAGAGAAGAAGATGCTGAAGAACAATCGAGAAGCAGTCAATTTTCAAAGAACAGGAAATATTAATGAAGTTATTGATTGAGTGAAACGACAGTTTTAACCTTGAGCTAAATTTATAGTTATGCCATTGGTCGACCACACTTGGCTTTTCTATATAAACTAGATAGATTTAGCGCGTGCAAAGCACGGGCCCGACATTTCGCATTTTCGGGCATCTGACGATTTCTTTTTTCTTTTCAATCCTTGAATTGGTTTCAGTCCGGACCAATACATATCATTCAGAATATTGATAATTTTGCAGATACATATTCTAATACGATTGGTCATTGCTTAATTTCAACCAACATAAAATCGTAACCAAGAGATAGCAACTAAGCATGATCCTTAGAACTTGGACTGTAAAATGACTTCAAACTCTCAAACGTGAAGACACAAAAACTTTAAAAGTCCAATACATGCCATGTAAATCAAACGTCTTAAACATTGATATGCAAAAACCGAAGAAGTCTGATGCTTAGGGAAGACGCAGAACGAAGCAAATTATTTATCAATCATAGAAACAACCATTCAAGCTACATCACATATACATGAACTTAGGAAATCAATCTGAATTAAAGTGAACGATGACAAATCATATTTAGCTCTGGATAAAAAAAGAAAGAAAAAGGAACCCACATACTGACAATGACAACTCAAAGTGCACTTAACATTTTCACAATGTTTGAAAAATTACCAAGCGTGGGAGGAATTCGTCCTTCGAAACGGTTATCGTTCAAGTCAAAAATACTTTCCTTAAAAGTCAATCTCCTTTAGTATTTTGTACCGATCACTGTATATTCATACAAAGTCTTGTATATCAACAGCGCATTAACATAAAAATCTTGAAAATTTTCAACATAGAGAAGCAAAATCCTTTAAGCCTTCATCAGAAAGTAGCTTACAATTTTCGCAAAAAGATTAGGTGCACGTATTGAAAGAAATTCCTTCTGAGAATATGTAAATGCAAATTAGAGGCTCATTTGTGCTACTGATCTGTTCCAAAATATATCAAATAAATTGAATTCCGCTAAAAAATATGAATAACCAAATAAATAGACAGAAGATACAAAATTACATAAGTGGAAGGCACCTCTTCAAGTTTTTATGACAGATCTTGCAACATAGAGCAAAATTTCCGAGTCCATCGGATCTAAGTCGAAGACATTCTAATTGGTAAGTCAATAAAGTGGTGAATTCTTATTTGAGCTTCAAGAATCTAATCATTAAGCCAACAATTTATCAAAAGAATCAATATGTTCAGTCACCATGTAAATATATCCAGATTGTCACAACCCGCACGCCCGTGACACAGATACTACATTAGCCAATAACATAATCAAAGAGACTCATGACTGCTAGAATCCTATTTTGACGACATACAACCAAGAAAAGTTATACTTTATTGGCTGCAAGGATCACCTATTCAGTATTTAACACATATCAAGTAATGTAACCTTTTCATTGTGAAAGTACTCATGAATAAGATATAACTATACTTTAGATCAGCATCATAGAGCAAAAATTACATTTTCATGTCCATGTTTATCATTTCTTGCAATTACTGTTTCATCTATGACTATTTCAAGAGTGTCTCTTAAGGTGAGACTTGTTTGAACCATTTAGGAAGCGTCTCTATCTCCACAAATCTCAAATTCTCAGAGATCAAAATGCAAGTAAATGCAATCATGTAGAAAAGTCGCTCTCAAATGATAATATTAGGAAGACTCGACAAAGAAAAAATTGAGTCGTTGTAATATTTTCCAAATCTTCCAGTAGAGAAAACATATACACATAATAAACAAAAAAGATAATTAAAATCCCATTAGATTTTATAAGTACGGAGAAGATAAACAGATAAATTTTCTCAATTAGTAAAATTAGACATCTCTTTGGATCTAGTGTTTTTGACGAATCTTGCTTTTAAGATGAAGTTTTACCCTTCGTGTTTCCTTCTGGCTCCCACGACACTGAACGCAATATTTTTAAGAAGAAACATAAAAAAAGGAAGTCTTTAGTATCTTGAAAGAAGAAATACAAAAATGAAAGTTTCAATTGAAAATACCTTAACAACTTTGGATGGTTAAGGACCAAAAGTAGAAGGAACATCATTTTTTAGTTAGACACATCCACGGAAAGCTAAGATGATCTCCTTGGAACCACTAATAACTGATGAGACTAATCTAGTGTTCGTCTACTAAATACAGGCAATAATAATCCTTAATCAGTAGATATGAATGATAAAATTGAATTATGTCGTTAATATCAAGAAAACTTAAACATTCAAAAGGATGCGAGGCTAGTAATGGAAGGTCAATATCATGGTAATATCTGAAGAATCATCGTTGGTTCCTTAAAGAGCTGCAACAAGATATGTAAGACTATGCTCCGCACAAGTTTGCATATTTAAAACTACTTTCAAGTAGACATATAACTGAAACATTGCTTTGTCGAGAACTATTTGCTCCTTATATATTCATTACTTGAGCTCAATTTCTAGTTAACAACTAAAAAAAGCTCAATTTCTAATTAAGCTTCGATCTAGTATAGAATATCAACTCTGTATAGGATAGAATGCAAGAGGCGAATGTGTCGTACGGAGTATAACAATTAGTTAGAAAACAGAGAGTTCCTAAACTTGAGCTCTAAATAACTACCTGTTTGTTTTTTTTATACCAAAAATTCTATCAGTAACCTCATCAATCTAATCACAACTTTGAGATTAATGATATAGGGCATACATGTGTTGATACATCTGATTTCTTGTTATGATCCAACAAATTCAGTTCCAAGGAAGCATTTCAACTCTCCGAGATCTTTTATCTTGAAATTTTGGTACAACACCTCTTAGCTTCTTCAACCATCTTGTCATGTTCGCGTTATCAGTAAGTTATTGATTGACATATATAAGGACGACAAGTTCACGATCATGTTATTGACATGCCTTTTAGTGAACAAAGAACGGTATAAAAAGTAGATTATTTTTACGACGGTATTTGCATAACTAAGATGACGATTTAAGTAATTAACTCCTCCATCCATGTAAAAAAATAATTCAAAGAGTATAACAATGTTTTTCCATTAAAGTAACAGAGGATTAATTAAACTTTGGCATATTTAAATTGAACAAAAGATAAACATCCATTTTAAATTCACATTCTTCTGTAATCCTTTAAAATTACTAACCACAATATGCCAAGTACAATGAAAAGTTCCAATCTCTGCTTAGGAAAATAAAGAAGACAGGTTGCTCATAGGTTTCAACTATAAGTCCAAATAATTAAATCGAAACTTAATTCATCATTAAGTGATTAATACATGCATCTGTAGTTTGTTTTGTCACCATAAAACAACAGCAGCCATGAAAATTAATCCAGAAAAATGAAAATCGCTAAGAGATCTTAAAATAAAGGAAAAAACAAGACAGGAAAAAAGAAGATGATTTGAGAAAATTTTAAGAGAACCATACCTTGAATCGTAAGACATATGAGAAAATACAGGAGCATAGAGTATTCCTTAATGTCTGAAAAAGGAGAACTGAAAGGATAGTAGGAGACGCCTTAGTTATGTTGGAACAGAAGAAAGAGTTTTGAATACACGCATTGTTAAAAGCACTTTTGTGGCAGAATATAATGACAATTCTGCCCTTGGTCGACCAACTTGCCTTTTCTATATAATAGAAATACTAGTTATGAGGAGTCCGTGCTGAGCCCGGCCCCAAGCTCACTTGAGAAAAAGGTATTATCTTAATTCATTTTAGTGATATCCTATGAGTGTTGGAAAATTATAATGTTCAAATACTTGTGTTAAACTAAAATCAGTTTCAGTGGCACTCAAAATTGATCAAAATGAACAAGTTGTATTAGTCAAATCAAAGGATTACTACTGCAATTACTTCTACACGTCAAAAGTTAACAAGAAAAAACAACATTAATATTGTTATAAAATAAAAGCAACTTAGTAAAACATGAACAAGACATGTTAGTTATGAAATAAAAGCAATTTAGTAAAACATAAACAAGGAATGGAGATAGAGAAAACAAGAGATTTTCTTCTTTAATTGTGTATATTTTCTTATCTATTACAAGGCCTTTATATAGGCATGAAAAGTGAAGAAAAATATGTCATTGAATATGTCATTAAGCATAGAAATATGTCATTGAATATGTCATTAAGCATTTGAGAAAATCATGGAGGAAGAACAGACATCCACCAAAATTTAATTTTTCTTATAACAAATATCTAATAAAATCTACACTTTTACCACTTAATAACAGAACATAACTATGTAGAAGCCAGAAGAAAAAAGTTCACAACAATTCATCTTCTTCTTAATGGCTACCTGCTTTATTTTCCAACGCACTTTGACCTTCCAAATACAAATACTTTCCTTAACTCCCTCTTCATTACATACATTTTTTCCTTCAATATCCACGGCCAAAATAATTAAAGAAAAGATGAAAATGACCATATAAACACACAGCCTTCTTCAATATTGCTAAAACTTGTTAAACTAAAAATGTGACAAACTCATAATTTCAACCCAATTGCAATATTTTAACAATTGATTAAAATCAAAAAGTTTTATTAGTCAGATCAAATGATTACTACTACAACTATCACGAATGAATTCACTTTTTTGGTCCCTTCTCTTCCCCTCCCGCCCCATCCCCCCTCCCTTACTCCAAAGAAGGGAAAAAAGTTGGATTCATCACCAATAATTGATTGGATCTCTATTCACTCCTCATGACAATAACAAATACAAACATCAATATTCCCGGTATATCTACATAATCTCTTTGCCTCTTTGATGGAGAAAAATTTTCTGCATAACATTACCTTTCAAGGTGACTAAGTAGGATACCTGCTAGAAATACTAATTGTTATAACATCAACAGCATAATATAAGGTGCTTATGTAAAATATTGAACTAGATGCAAGATACTCACGATCTTTATAGCACTGACTTCGTGAAGTATAAACCCAGTTACATTTTGCCCAAGAAAACCAATAATGAAGAGAATATGTATACAATGATAGTAAAAAGGGTAGACTTAGTCTCAAAAGTCTACTGAATATCAAGAGAAATACTCACATAGAGTAGGGCAAGTTCTGATTCACTTTAGTCAGCAAAGGTCCTTTATATCTGACAGTTTCAGTTTTGGATTTTGCAATAGGTCTTTTCTCAACATTATCAACACAATCATGTCCACTTATATATATGCATCCTAAATAGGAAAAAGCAAAACCAAAATTAGAAGCTTTTTCTACATCCATATGATCTACTAAAGTAGATCGGTATTGACCATATAATAAAAGCAGATCTTGGTCCATGGAGTCCCAAGAAGGTAAGAACTCCAACTTGTCTGATTGCTTCTAGAATGCCGACTACATGGGAACAGATATTATATAGGTTGATTCTAATTCTTGCTGCCCGCTAGATTCCGAGAAATAAAGGGAGGGCTTGACCACAATTTCCCAAGTAAGAGATAAAATCTCACTAATTTTAAATTTCTTTTATAAATAAGAAATTCCCGATGGTCAGTGGCGCACGGCTCGAACCTCATTAGATAATGTCCATGTCCCTCTACCCTTTTCCCCTTAAAATCCGAGCTTTTATCTTCAGCAAGATTCGAACCCGTGACGTACACCTAATGTACACCATGTGTTGTGCTCTTCCTACAAAATCAAAGCCTTTGGGATATGTTTAGATTTTGTGGATATTGAGAAACAGATTTGCAGATGAAAATGGCAGCTGGTATTAGGTATTCCTTAGGTTCTTGGAGATATGGGCTATTAGCATTAATACTTTGACTTACCACTCCATATTTCAGGAATACGCCATGTAAAGACTGTAATTTGTGTTTTAGTTCCGTTAGAGTAGTATCTTCTTCGCAACCTACCAATAGATGAATTCCGACAGCAATGCACCTACATTTACACGATATCACTTTAGTCACATACGGAGATCAGGTCACAAAATGCATTATCTATTTTCTCTTTGGATTAAAATAATGCAGCTAGAAGGTACCATTTGCTTTCACTATTTTCAAATGTCTTTCAGCAATTGTGATTGCCTATCTCCAGCATCATTTGAAGTAACCTAGCAAGAAGAAAAATAAAGTTAAAAGTTTACCGTAGAAAGCTCGACAACAAAAGGCTAACCAACTTCCCATCCTTGTTAAATATAGACATGATAAAAGCAGTTTTCTTGAAGATCCATTTTTATTTTCTCGAAAACCAAATTCCAATCCAACGGAAAAAAATAAAGCAAGACAAAGAATCAGTTGGGGGAGAGGCTGAAACAGATTCCAGGCAATGAGGTAGCTATGGTACACAATAGGTCATAAGTCATTTCTGCACTCATAATTATAGCAATTTACAAACATCTTCATTCTTCTATATTTATCCATTTCGCAAATTCACATTAATGTTCAGCGTTGACTAAAAAGTTAAAATCTCTTAATTTGAATATAAGAGAATTCCTGGCTGTATGTATAATGCCAAGTGAAAATATAAAAGCCAAATAACGTCAAAGAAGACAGTCGAAAGTGCTTATAGAACCCTGCTAACTGCCATAGTAGGAGGCATAACAACCCCCATTTTCATCCGAAATTACTTATAACATTATCAAATCTAACACAATCCAAAATTTGGCAAAGTTAATATGACTATCAAATATGAGGCGAGATAAGATTTCAGAAGTTATCTGATATATTGGTGTTGAAACTCTTAACTGTTGTATTGAAAGTATTATTCAATAACCTTATATTGGGTTGACGGATAAGACAAAGAAGTTGAAAGTGCATATTATTCAGATGACAAGGAATCGCATTTGCAAATACTATCAGTTAGTGGAAACCATATGTCTGTTTAATAATGCAATCAATTAATGGTCGAGTAAAGATACCAAAGAAATAAAATAGAAAGCAAAAATGCAGCTCATTTATAATTCTCAGAGACACCAATAATGCTAACAGGCACAGAAAGCCAATTAAATAGATAAAAGAAACAAGTGGTTTACCTCATACAATCATGTATCCACAACTATAATATCTAAGCTTCCATGAGCAAAGTTGAATTGCTTAAAGTAGTGATTCATCCCTCGCCCTTTGAGAGCTCGAGTAGAGTACCTACAAGTTGAGGATGACTGAAGGGAGACCGCAAAAACAATTCATTTCAAATGACGAAATCCAGATCTAAAAGGAGAAAAGTTAGTCCAAGAGAACAAACTGTTTATTCATAGAGGAGCATACCATAGAATCTTCGTAGAACTAAAATGCCGAGTAGCCTGCCAAGGAAGGGGTCGGTGGAGGTGTAAGATTATCATTTCGTCAAATTGTAATTGGCAATTTAATATGGATACCTTTTTGTCAGATAAAAGTTATGAACATATATTTCTGTAGTAAGTTCACAAGCCAAACATCTTTTGCACAATAAGAGAAGTTAACAAGACATGTCTCCTAATATAAGTTCTTGCATAGTTAAACAACTTGGTTCACCAAAAGCTACATTTCATCTTCTAATACTTTCTATCTTGCTTATAATATTTTCCATTTGCACTTTGAGAACCAAAGTTTAGAATGCTCTAAGCCAAAATGAAGGTACAAATATACAAGCACATCATATAAGTGAATGCAATATCATATTCAATCAGTAAAAGACCAAAACAATAGTTCTTGTATGCATGTCTTATTCATTTGCCAAAAAAATTGCACCTTCAAGCTGGTTCACACAATATGGAGACAAACTTTAAAGCAACAATTTTGGAAGAAGAACACTTTACGATTAAGCAAACTTTGAAGCAGCCAGAACTAATGAGTACTCGTGATGGTCAACCCTCCTCGTGTTATTCAGTGGTTTCCGACATCCCTGATGGATCTTGCTGTCCAATTTCACTCGACTTGATGAGGGACCCTGTGATAGTAGCATCAGGCCATACTTGTGATCGAAATTCAATCGCTCAGTGGATAAATTCAGGGCACCACACTTGTCCAAAAAGTGGTCAGAGGATTATACATGTGGCTCTCATTCCCAACTATGCACTGAAAAGTCTATTCCATCAATGGTGCCAAGAGAACAACATCCCAACAACAGAACCTATATTATCTTCTTCAGATTCAGAAGGTAGCAGCAGCAGTAAGATTAAGAAATGTGACAAGGCGATTGACTACATTTCTGGTACTAAAGCTGCCACATATGCTGTGAAAATGACAACAGAGTTTTTAGTTAGAAAACTGGCAACATGATCTCCAGATATACAGAGACATGCAACATATGAGCTAAGATTGCTCGCGAAAACTGGAATGGACAATCGCAGAATCATAGTTGAGTCTAGAGCTATTCCATTTCCGGTGACTCTGCTTGGTTCCCGTGATACAAGAATCCGGGAGAATGCAGTCACAACATTTCTCAACCTTTCAATACATGAGAATAACAAGATCCTCATTATGTCTGCTGGTGTTATCGACAACTTAATTGAAGTTCTCCAATGTGTGAAAACAATGGAAGCAAGAGAAAATGCAACAACATCAATATTCAGCTTGTCTGTAATCGACGAATACAAAGTAATCATAGGGCACATACAAGCATCTCCTTGCAAACTATTCTTCTTTTTCGGTCTCATTGTTAATTTTGTAAGCACATATAAGCATATTAGGAGCTGATAAATCTGCTGCTACGATCATGTCATCTAATGCAGTTACACGACCATACCAATCTTCTGTATTCTAAAAGTTAAATTTCTTTCTTCGCAATGACCTAACCAATCTGTCATGTGATAATAATCTTCCTCCAGGTAACATATATCCCAACGCTAACCGAAATTAAATAAAATAAATTATCGTAGCCTACACACACAAAGACAACTCGACCTCTTCAAAATTTCAGCAGCCAGAGTCTCAAATCTTTCCAACCTCACCAACTCCCAATTCATTTCCCGCCACCCCCTTTAAGTCAGCATCCATCTCTAACAATTCCGCGACATAGAGTCTCTTCCTCTTTTTCGATGTGCCTGTCTTTCTTCTCTTTACTTCTCTTCGTTCATCCAATTTCCTAAACCTTAATCCAAATAAAACTCCAGAGAACCCAATAAAAATATGTCACGCAATTGGTTATCGCTTTTTAAATATTAAAACCAAAAAAATGCACCTCATCCTGAATTCATTTATAGTATCGAATTGCCATGAATCCAATGTCATCTTTAACTAACAACTTAATTCATATATATAGTTCGTTATATGTCAGTTAATAAGCCAATTAGAGCCATAAGATTTATCAAGATGAAACAGAAAGCTAACTGAAAGAACCAAGTCAAACTTGTCATCAGAGTAGCACACAACAACGAACATGACATTCCAACAAAAGCAAGTCTCCTTCTCAACAGAACTCGTAATTTTACGTTTCAGCAGCGCCAACACGGGGAACAACATGAGTAAGAGAAATAAATCACCCAGCAGCCATAAAAAGAAAATCGAACTGCGCAAAACAGAGTGAGGAAGAGGATGAGCAGACAAACAGTGAGTCCAACTTCGTTGGCAGCCACGTTTTACCAGACCTACACTCGTCGCTCTTTGAAGATACATATCCAGCACTGACTCCAATCCTATGAGAATGAACTCAACCCAAATTACATAGCTTTAATTCCAAACCTAAAAGGAAAAACAAAGAGGGAACAACAGACACAAGGGAAGATTCAAGAATTGCATACCACGTGTTTGACAAAGCAAAGTACACCCCAACACCTGATAGACGCGGCAAATAGCCAATCACAAATGGTCATCTTCTCCAGTCTTGCTTTGTTGTGAAGAGTTATAGTGGAAGCAACTTCGTCTTGGGTTCAAATCAACCAGACCTCTCGAATACCAAAAGAAACCCAGGAACAAAATCAACAGCCCATAATATGCATCTTTAATTCCAAACTTAGGGAGAAAACGAAGTGGAATAGAGAGATCTATACCCAAAGAATCTAAAGAGAGAAAAAGAGGAGAGAAAGAGAGAGAGAGCGCACGGTGTGAGATGAGAAACTGAAGACCGTGATGGCGCTTACGTGTTGAACAAAAGAGATGTACACCACAACAACTTTAAGCCACTTAGAGGGAAGATTTCCGAAAATAAGCCCGAAGCATGGATGAAAATTTCCAAAAATAACCCTGAAGCAGGACGACGAAGAGCAGCTCAACTCCCGTTTCTAAATAAGTAAATAGTTAAAACAAAGAAAGGGTCAGGTTTCACATGGATCATTAGGACACAGGCAGACGGAAATCAGTTTTCAAAAATTTGCAGGTGAAAGGAACTGTAAAATCCTTATCGTGGGTCTGCTTGACTGCGTCAATAAGTATATCTTAGGGAAAAATTAGAATGTATGGGCTTTTCTAGCACGTGTTGTTTGGAATTTTGGATAATACTCATAAAAGAATAATTCCTATATATTTTTCTAATTTTGTCAATGCGACAGATATTTTCACGGTTCGAGGATATCAAGGTAGTACGCCACGCACGTAAATTTTCAAAGTACGAATATTCCAAGCTGGTTCTTTTTCCCTTTCATTTTTTTTAATGTTGAGAAAGTATACCTCTTAGATATGCTTCTTTTAGATAATCGTAACAAACTTCAATTTACTTATTTCTATATATATGAAAGTTTATTTTGTGTTTTCTTTTTGTTATGCCTTAATGGTAGCAAAACTTTCGGGAAAAAGAGGAAAACCAAACTACTTTATTTTCATTACTCTATTTGCCTTGAGCATATTAATATACAATTTGGTCTATTATAAATATAATTTGCAACATTTTTACCCACACTGAAGTATATTGCTTATATTTCTTATTACTCTAATTATCACTAATCAAGTTCCACCAAATGTTTTGCAATAATTCATCGTTCTTGTGCGTTGCAAAATATTGCTTATGCATCAAATAAAGTGATCTCTCGTACAGAAAAGTAATTATTTCTCTAAGCATATGCGTAAGGAAAATTTTGATGTCTCTATTGAAGCTCAACATTTTGCTTTTTGCCTATTGATAAGTTATGTGCCTTTGTATTTTGATGATTTAACAAATTTCATATGAGAACTAAATAGGGAACTTGTTACACAGCCTCAAAGTGCTCAGAACAACAAGTCACATGTCTGACACAAGTTTCAATAATATCAGTCAAAGAAACAGCAGAGGCAACAGATGGCTATCAGCTCCTCCGATCACAGTACAAATCTACTCTTTACAGTTGTTAAAGTTGCTCTATTGTTGCATTGCACATGCAACAGTGCATCAGTCACTTTATGGAGCATGCTACGTACCAGATACTTGTTTACATCATTCCAATGACCTCACTTATATATTACCAACATGAGGCGATGGAAAACAGACACTTGCAAACTCTAAAACATTAATTCTCTCTCAAGTGTGATACTGCTTTCATTGACCCTAAGGCTTGAAGAACAAAGTAGTAACAGAACAAAGGACCAAATCCCAGCACTAAGTTTATCGTGTGTCCTTAGTATTTATTGTATCTTTGTTAATGTTATTCACTTGTAATTCCTACTTAGCTTAGTTAGAAGCATCTTGTAGGATATCTTCTGGAAACCATAAACTGTGTGTTTGTGTTTGGCTAGGGTTAGTCAAAGTAGTGAGCTTTGTAATAGAGTTATTACAAAGAGGCTTGCAATAGAGTTATTGCAAGTAGGTGAGGGATTAAGGGTTCAATTCCTAGGTTATAATCTAAAGGTGCTCAGTTAGTGAAGTTGAAATCCTACGAGTGTAGGTCGTGATTTTTAATCCCATGAGCTGAGAGTTTTCCATGTAAAATAATGTTATGTCATTTACTTACTGTTGTGTGTGTGTGTGTTATGTGAGAACTGATAGAGAACTAGGTTCTCTATATAGTTTGGTGCACTCTTAGTTTACATCAATTGGTATCATAACAGGTTCTTTCTATAAGCCTAACACCTAGAAAGGATCCACATGGCTGCTCCACCATATTTTGAAGAAGGCCAATCAATCTACAGACTACCAAGATTTAATGGACAATACTATGGCCGGTGGAAGACAAGAATGCATGATTTTATCATGGCTGAAGATTCAGAGCTTTGGATGCCATTTGTGATGGACCCTTCGTCCCTATGAAGACCAATGGGGAGACATCAGTGACAGTCCCAAAGACAAGGAAAGAGTACAACGATGCAGACCACAAAGCTATAGAGAAAACCTTCCGAGCAAAGAAGATCCTCGTATGTGGTATTGGACCAAACGAGTATAACAGAATCTCAACTTGTCAATCTGCCAAAGAGATCTGGGAGGCTCTCCAAACTGCATATGAAGGAACAACTCAAATCAAGCAGTCAAAGATTGACATGCTCACTACTAAGTATGAACTCTTCAAGAAGAAGGATGATGATCCATTCAGGACATGCATACTTGCTTCACGTCCATCATCAATGAACTCTATTCTCTAGGAGATATCATTCCAAGGAACAAACTAGCCAGGAAATACTCAGTGTATTACCTGGTTCTTGGGAGAGTAAAGTCAATGCCATCATAAAGGCAAAAGATCTGCAAAAGCTGACGATTGATGAACTCATTGGAAATCTGAAGACCTACAAAATCAAGAAAAAAAGGACCATGAAAGAAGAGAACCCCAAAAGGAGAAGAACATGGTTCTGAAGGCAGACAATAGTGACTCAAGTGGTGATAATATTGACAAGAAGGTTTTAGAAAATGGTTCGCAGAAATAGGGGTATTCTGAAAAAGGGCAGTTCTAGCAGACCATAGGGCTATGATTGCTGTCACAAATGCAGGAAGCTAGGACATTTCATCAAAGATTTCCTCTCCACAAGCAAGACCAGTACAAGCACAACATAGATAAGATGACCAAGAGGAACCAAGTTCCTGACAGGAAATTCAAGAGAAAAGATGTCGCTGATAATGTTGTGAAACAAACTCTTGTTGCATGGGGAGATTCCTCTAGTGAATCTGAGGGTGATGATAAATAAGGCGATACCTCCATAATGGACGTTAAAAGAGAAGCAACTGAATATGACTCCATATTTGTCCTGATAGCAAAATCTGACGAGGATGAAGATGAGGTAAACTTTCTAAACGTTCAAAGAAATTTGAAGTCTTACTCTCAAAATAAGCTTGTATCCTTAGAAAATTTTCTAATTGATGCTTACCATAACCTTATAAATGATAAAAATATTTTAACTATGCAATTAGGAGAGGTGGAACACGCGAGAGATGATTTACTAGACGTAGTTGTTGATTTAAAAGAAACCATTGAGGATTTAAAGAATCAAAAGGATGCTCTAACTGAGAAAATTCAAAAGGTAGAACATGAGAGAGATGACTTGTTGGTAGTAGTTGTGGATCTAAGGGAAACATTAGAGGAATTAAAAGGGGAAAACAGTTCTAGAAATGCTTTAAAAGGTAAGGAAGTGGCGAGTGAGGCACACCTTAAACTTGAAAATGAGCTCAAAATAGTAAAATTGAGTTTGTGTGCTTAACTTGAAAGAAATAGACAATTTTAGAAAGATATAAGGAGGGTTAAAAATGACCTAGATAAATCTCTAAAGTGGACCTGGTCCTATGATACAATCACCTATATGTATAAAAGTAACGGGGAACAGGCAGGGAATTTAGTTCCCAAAAAAAGGCTCCTTACAACCCACATAGCAAGTATGTTATTGTCCCTGATAACTGGCTTTGCACTCATTGTGGCAACATTGGGCATTTTAAAGACTCCTATAAAGCTAGATTTCATTCCCAACAGAAAAATAAAGTTTTTTGTTGAAAACGTACCTACTGCTAAGGAACCTGGTCCCTACAATAAAAAAAAATATGTGATGCCTTCTTGGACAAAAAAGAGTTTAATTTGCCCTTTTCCTCATTACAAGGGACCAAAACTTGTTTGGGTTCCCAAGTCTAATCTCTGCTTTCCTTGTGTAGGGAGCAGTGAAAGGAAGCGGCCAAAGATGGTATATGGATAGTGGCTGATCTAAACATATGACTGGAAGTACTAATGATTTCCTTTCACTCAAAGCCCTGCAAGGTGGGAGTGTGACCTTTGGCAATGGAAAAAAGGGATACATTCTAGGAGTTGGAAGAGTTGGGAAGATACTCACTCACTCAATTGAGAATGTGTATTATGTGAATGGCTTGAAGTACAACATGTTGAATGTCTCTCAAATCTGCGACAAAGAAAATAAAGTGGAGTTCTTATCAAAGTCTTCCACTGTCACAAATCTTGTGATTGGTGAAGTGGTTCTAATGGCAAAAAAGATTCAAAAACATTTACGTCGCTGACTTTGAGTCCTTAAAAAGTGGGGATCTTACTTGTTTGAGTGTTGTTGATGATGGTGCTGAACTGTGGCACAAAAAATTGGGACATGCAAGATTCTCCTTGCTGAACAAGCTAGTTAAGAAGGACCTAGTCCATGGGCTGCCAAAGTCAAGGTTCAAGGATCTCAAAGTGTGTGATGTATGTGGGAAAGGAAAGCAAGTCAGGTCCTCCTTCAAGTGATAAAAAAGAAGTAAGCACCTCAAGGCCACTGATCTTACTCGTATGGATTTGTGTGGACCTATGAGGGTACCCAGCAGAGTAGGAAAACAAATACATTTTTGTCATTGTAGATGACTGATAACTAGGGTTTTAGCCTATTATTTGCTCTCTTTTGCTTAGGTTTTGGGTCAAAAATGCGTAAAGGTATTCCCGAAAACTAACTTAATGTGCTTGCTTGCAGGGTTTGGTCAAAATGAGGCAAAGAAGCCATAATCACTCATAAAGGAGTCAAACTTGCACGAATCCAAGATTGAGACTGGAGAGCTGAGAGCGGCAGAAAAGCGCGGCCGCATAAGGACCACTGCTGAAGCGGCCACTATTACGCGGTCCGCAAAAGTAGATTCAGAGAAGCTGCTTTGAGTACTAAAATCACCGATGACCGCGTTGAAAAGGCGTGGCAGCGAAATCTTTGGCGCGACCACGAAGGAAATTCCACTGAGAGCGCATCTTGAGGTTCAGAGACCCTGCAAGTCGGGCTTAACTGAAGAACGCGGTCCGCGTCTAAATTACGCGGCCGCGATGGAAGCACACGCGAACGCAGTTGAAATTACGTGGTCCACAAAACTAAGCCCAATCCAAAACTAGTATTAAAGAAACGCAGACGGCGCTCATTATTATGCAACCGCGAAAGCTCAAGCGCGGACGCGGTCAGAATTATGCGTCCACGAATCCTCCGCATGAGCATTTTTGTCCTGAAATTTCAGCCTAGTATAAATAGATCCTTTTATCAATTTTAGGTTAAGTTTTGTTTAGGAGAGCACGTGAACGGTTGGTTTTTCCCTTTTTGGGCAATTTTAGAGTAGATTTACCTTCAAACTTTAGATTTTCATCTTGCACTTTAATATTATGGCTTATATTTTATCTTTATCTTTGATTTCTGCTATTATTATGAGTAGCTAGACCCCATAGCTAGGGTTGTGACCCAACCCTAGTGTGGGTATTTAATGGGTCTTGAATTTTAGGGCTTAATTGTTTATGGGTTAGTGACATTTAGCCTAATTCATGCTAAAATTGTAGAATTAGTGGTTGCAAACACTGATTCATGCCTTTATGACTTAGGCTCTTCTTGAGAAAGAGGGACTAAGTCTAGAAAAATTAGGCTAACAAGGAATTAGGGTGAACTCAAGAGATTGATAGCCCCAATTAAAGGGTTAAACCTAGAGATAGTAATACCCGACTTGAGCCAATTTCACTTGTATTGTATGAACACCCATTTGGGCTTGAGAAAGCCAAATTGGGAAAAGTCACTCAAACTACCGAGAGGTATAGAGTGAGCGCTTTTGTGTGATGGTTATATCACGACCCCAATCATAACAAGCTTGTCCTAGATTCTTGATACCCATTAGATACTCACCTAGGCGGAAGTCACTTCCCTAATGCCTTTTAACACTTGAAAACTTTCACCAAAAATATTGTACTTAGCTTACACTCAGCATACAATAGTATAAAATTAGAATAGAATCAAACGCAACAATGTTTGGAAGTGCAATTAGGAACAACACGCACATCTAGATTAGTTAGATACCCAACTCCAAGCCAAATTAACTCCCTGTGGAAATCGATCCCTACCTTGTTGGGTAAAACTGCATCGACCATCCTCGCTACTCTATAGTGGTGTAGGTTTGGACCTGATCACTTTTTGGCGCCGTTGCCGGGGAGTTAGACAGTGTTGGCTATCAATTGCTTTAGGTACCAAATGGCTCATAATGATGCTCTCGGACATGTTCTTCCGGGGGAGGAGGTAGATGACAATGGTGAGGATGAGGTTAATCTAGAACCTCAAGTCCAAGGAAGAGGCCGCCATGCTAGTGACAACATTCCAAACCCTCCCCCACCTCCTCCACGGGCAGTACACCGGGTGCTACCCAATAAAGGTTACGCAAGTGCAATTGTCCCTCCCAGGATTCGGGCGGGAAATTTTCAAATTACAAATGTCATGCTGACCCTATTGGAGAAAAGGGGCTTCTTCACTGGAGCTCCTCATCAGAACACATACAAGCATCTAAAGGGTTTTGTAGACATATGTTGGGGGAGAAAGCAGACGAACGTGTCGGAGGACGCTCTAAGATTGAGACTTTTCCTATTTTCACTTAGAAGAAATGCTTTGGACTGGCTCGAGAGGCTACCCAACCACTCCATACACACGTGGGATGAGTTAGAAAAGTTTATAACCAAGTTTTTCTCACCGGGTCATATGGAAGCATTGAGGGATGAGATCTTAGCCTTTAAACAAGAATCTAATGAACCCCTACATGAAATCTGGGATCAATACCGGACAATGGTCAAGGAATGGCCAAATAATGATATGACTGAAGCAATGATTCAGCAGACATTCTATAGGGGCATCAACACGACCAACTAGTGTGTGGTGAATCAGTTAGCTGGCAGAAATTTTATGAAAATGCCTTATGCCGATGCTTGTGACATACTTGATGAGATGGCTGACACACCCTCAGCTTGGCAGAGTCGGGCAAATGTTCCTCAGGGAGACCCTAATATCATCCATCTTCACAAGGAACTTCATGATCACGGACAAGCCATAGCCGAGTTGACAACTACTATGAATCAATTAGCAAAGGCCCAGCTTCAGCAAGTTCAAGGCACAAAGCAAGTAAATGCCATGGAATGGGTAAATGTCATGGTCAAAAAGAGGAGACAGTGTGGTCACCAAGTGCAAAACAATCAAGTTCAATATGAAAAAAATGGTAGTGATTACAATCAAGACGATTCTTATGATGATCAAAGTGAGGAAGTGTTATATGCCAATAACCACCAAGGTCAACGGAGCAATGCTCCAAATCAACAATGGAGATCGCAAGGGAACAATTAAAATTGGGGCAACCAAGGCCAAGGGAATTGGAACAATGGCAACAACAACAACTCGAACAATTGGGGGAACAACAATCAGAACTGGGGGAACAACAATAACAATTGGGGCGACAATGAAAACCAAGGGGGTTGGAATAATAATAATTAAGGCAACCAGGGGTCGGGCTTTCAAAGGCCCCCTATGTATCAATAACCTAACAATCCGCCTCCATATTCATCTCAAGGGCAAAGTTCTTCAAACAATGAAATGGGGCGGATATAGAATATGTTCAAACAAATGATGGAAAGGAATGCTGACTCCGATGCCCAAATAGCCTCCCATACTACCTCTATTTGCAACTTGGAAGTACAAATGGGTCAAATTTCTTAAGCATTGAATACTCGCCCCAAGAGGGCACTATCAAGTGATACGGTAGTAAACCCGAAGGGTGGGAACAATACAGGCTATGCTATGGCGATGACCACAAGAAGCGGTAGAGGTGGAGATGCAAATACCTCTAATCGAAAGACGATTCTGAGTGATGATGTTGTGTTGCAAGAAGATGATGATATTCAAGCCAATGATGAGAATGTGAATGATGGAGTGAGGATAGATATTGATGACAACATGGAAGAGACTCAAAATGATGTGAACCCGTCTAGGGAACATGTGATAGATATACCGAAAATGGTAGTGACTAAAACCAAGGCCCCTTTGCCAAGGCCTCCTCCACCGTATCCTCAAAGGCTTGCAAAGCAAAATAATAAAAACCAATTCAAGAAGTTTATTGAGATGATGAAAAGTTTGTCAATCAATGTGCCCTTGGTGGAAGCTCTCGAACAAATGTCGGGATATGCCAAGTTCATAAAGGATTTGGTAACTAAGAAAAGATCTATGAATTGTGAGACCATCAAAATGACTCATCAAGTGAGTGCCATTGTGCACTAGATGACTCTAAAGCTTGAAGATCCCAATGCCTTTACAATTCCATGCACCATTGGTAGCGCCAATTTTGCAAAAGCCTTGTATGATTTGGGAGCAAGTATTAATTTGATGCCATATTCTGTGTTTAAGACACTAGATATTGGGCAACCAAGAGCTACTTCCATGAGATTACAAATGTCAGATCGGACAATGAAAAAGCCGCTTGGTATTATTGATGATGTTCTAGTCCGGGTCGACAAGTTTATTTTGCATGCTGATTTTGTGATTCTCGACTGCGAAGTCGACTATGAGGTGCCTATAATATTGGGGAGACCTTTCCTAGCAACAGGGAAGACATTGGTTGATGTGGAAGCAGGGGAGCTCACCTTCCGAGTGGGCGATAAAAAAGTTGTATTCCACGTGTGCAAATCAATGAGGCAACCAAATAGCAATGAAGTTTACTCTTTTGTGGATCTTGTGACGGAGGTGATAGTTGATGACACGAGTGCCATGATCAATGTGAAAGACCCTTTGGAAGCTGTGTTGTTAAACCACGAGGATGATGAAAAGGAAGGCTTGGTTGAATGTGCAAATGCATTGCAAGGAATGAGATCCTACTCATATGAGCCCTGTAAACTTTCCTTATACTTGGAATACCGGAAGACTCCACCAACAAAGCCCACAATCTAGGAGACACCAACATTGGAGTTGAAGCCTTTGCCTTCACACCTAAGGTATGAATTCTTAGGCCCTTTTTCTACATTACTTGTTATTCTTTCTGCTTGCCTAACTATCGTGCAGGTAGACTCCACCCTTGCGATGCTTCAAAGAAGGAAAAATGCCATTGGATGGACTTTGGCTGACATTCGAGGTATAAACCCCGCCTTTTGCATGCACAAAATTATACTAGAGGATGATGCCAAACCCTCAGTGGAACATCAAAGGAGTTTGAACAAGGCTATGCAAGAGGTCGCCAAGAAGGAAATTATCAAGTGGCTTGATGCAGGGGTTGTGTACCCTATTTCGGATAGTTCATGGAGTTCACCGGTACAATGTGTGCCGAAGAAGGGGGTATGACTGTGGTCACAAATGAGAAAAATAAGTTGATCCCCACTCGTACTGTCACCGGATGGAGGGTATGTATGGACTACAGAAAGCTGAACAAAGTAACCCGCAAAGACCACTTTCCTTTGCCTTTTCTTGATCAAATGTTAGACAGACTTGCCGGGCGTGCCTACTATTGCTTTTTGGATGGGTACCCAGGGTACAACCAGATTCTCATTGCACCGGAAGACCAAGAGATAACCACCTTCACATGTCCGTATGGCACATTTGCATTCTCACGGATGCCGTTTGGTTTGTGTAATGCACCGGCTACCTTTCAGCGGTGTTTGATGGCAGTATTTATGGATATGGTGGAGGACTTCCTCGAAGTGTTCATGGATGATTTTTGTGTTGTGGGGGACTCATTTGAAGAATGCTTGAATAATCTTGAAAAAGTTTTGGCCCGATGTGAAGAGACCAACCTAGTGCTTAATTGGGAAAAATGTCACTTTATGGTCGAGGAGGGCATTGCCCTCAACCATAAGATCTCAAAGAACGGTATTGAAGTGGACAAAGCGAAGATTGAAGTTATTTCAAAACTCCCTCCTCCTACTTCCGTCAAGGGAGTTAGGAGCTTTCTTGGGCACGCGGGGTTCTACCGAAGGTTCATCAAGGATTTCTTAAACGTGGTGAACCCCTTGTACAAGCTGCTAGAAAAGGATGCAAAGTTTGTGTTCAATGAAGATTGCATGAAAGCTTTTGTGCTTCTCAAGTATAAATTGACAATAACTCCCATCATTACCACACCAAATTGGAGTTTACCATTTGAGCTCATGTATGATGCTAGTGACGTTGTGGTAGGAGCGGTTTTGGGGCAAAGGGTCAACAAGATATTTCATCCAGTCTATTATGCAAGAAAAATGATGAATGATACCCAAATCAATTATACGGTGACCGAGAAAGAGTTATTAGCCATTGTCTTCGTCATGGAAAAGTTCAGGCCATATCTCATGGGTGCCAAAGTGATTGTGCACACCGATCACGCGGTACTCCGCTACTTGATGACCAAAAAAGACTCGAAGGTAGGTTGATGAGATGGGTTCTTCTGCTTCAAGAGTTTGACCTTGAAATCATTGATAGAAAAGGAAGTAATAATCAAGTGACGGACCACTTGTCCCGCTTAGAAGAGGAAGGGAGGCCCCACGATGGCTTCGAAATCAATGATTCGTTCCCAAATGAACAACTCCTCTCCGTGTCTTTGAATGGTATGCCTTGGTTCGTCAATGTGGCTAACCTTTTTGTGACCGACATTGTCTCGAGTGAGCTCTCTTCTAACCAAAGGAAGAAACTCAAACGGGACAGCTTGGATTATTATTGGGACGAGCCCTATTATTTGATCTCTTTTGCTTAGGTTTTGGATCAAAAATGCGTAAAGGTATTCCCGAAAACTAACTTAATGTGCTTGCTTGTAGGGTTTGGTCAAAATGAGGCAAATAAGCCATAATCAACTCATGAAGGAGTCAAACCGACACGAATCCAAGGCCGAGACTGGAGCGCTGAGAGCGGTAGAAAAGTGCGGTCGCGTAAGGACCACTGCTGAGGCAGCCACTATTACGCGGTCCACAAAAGTAGATTCAGAGAAGCTGCTTTGAGTACTAAAATCACCGCTGACCGCATTGAAAAGGCGTGGCCACGAAATCTTTGTCGCGGCTGCGAAGGAAATTTCGCTGAGAGCGCATCTTGAGGTTCAGAGACCTTGCAAGTCGGGCTTAACTGAAAAACACGGTCCGCGTCCAAATTACGCAGCCGCGATGGAATCACACGCGGACGCGGTTGAAATTACGCGGTCCATGAAACTAAGCCCAATCCAAGCCCAGTATTGAAGAAACGCGGACCACGCTCATTATTACGCGACCTCGAAAGCTCAAGCACGGACGCGGTCAGAATTACACGTCCGCGAATCCTCGGCAGGGGCACTTTTGTCCGAAAATTTCAGCCTAGCATAAATAGATCATTTTATCAATTTTAGGTTAAGTTTTGTTTAGGAGAGCACGTTAACGGCTGGTTTTTCCCTTTTTAGGCAATTTTAGAGTAGATTTACCTTCAAACTTTAGATTTTCATCTTGTACTTTAATATTATGGCTTATATTTCATCTTTATCTTTGATTTCTGCTATTATTATGAGTAGCTAGACCCCATAGCTAGGGTTTGTGACCCAACTTTAGTGTGGGTATTTAATGGGTCTTGAATTTTAGGGCTTAATTATTTATGTGTTAGTTACATTTAGCCTAATTCATGCTAAAATTATAGAATTAGTGGTTGTAAATACTGATTCATGCCTTTATGACTTAGGCTCTTCTTGAGAAAGAGGGACTAAGTCTAGAAAAATTAGGCTAACAAGAAATTACGGTGAACTCAAGAAATTGATAGCCCCAATTAAAGGGTTAAACCTAGAGATAGTAATACCCGACTTGAGCCAATTTCACTTGTATTGTATGAACACCCATTTGGGCTTATGAAAGCCAAATCGGGCAAATTCACTCAAACTACCGAGAGGTATAGAGTGAGCGTTTTTGTGTGATGGTTATATCACGACCCCAATCATAACAAGCTTGTCCTAGATTCTTGATACCCATTAGATACTCACCTAGGCGAAAATCACTTCCCTAGTGCCTTTTAACACTTGAAAACTTTCACCATATATATTGTACTTAGCTTACACTCAGCATACAATAGTATAAAATTAGAATAGAATTAATCGCAATAATATTTGGAAGTGCAATTAGGAATAATACGCACATCTAGATTAGTTAGATACCCAACTCCAAGCTAAATTAACTCCCTGTAAAAATCGATCCCGACTTCGTTGGGTAAAACTGCATCCACCATCCTCGCTACTCTATAGTGGTGTAGGTTTGGACCCGATCAATGACTACTCCAGATTCACATGGACCTTGTTCCTCATAACCAAGGATGAAACATTTCCAGTATTTGCTGCTTCTGTGAAGCAGATTCAAGTGAAAATGAGCCATAATGTTGTAAGCATAAGATCTGATTATGGTACAGAGTTCGACAATGCCAAATTTGACTAATTCTATGCTGAAGATGGTATAAGTTATAGTTTTTCAGCTCCTAGAACACCCCAACAAAATGGTTTTGTGGAGAAAAAAAATAGGACTCTTGGAGACATGGCAATGGCGATGCTAATTGATAGTGGTGTACCAAAGAGCTATTGGGCTGAGGCGGTAAACACTGCCTGCTATTTGATAAATAGGTGCATGATCTGGTCCCTCTTAAACAAAACCCCATATGAATTGCTAAACGGGAGGAAACCCAAGTTGACTTACCGAGAACATTTGATTGTAAATGTTTCGTTCTCAATAATGGTAAGGAAGCGCTCGGAAATGTGATGCCAAAAGTGATGAATGGATCTTTCTTGGATATTCTTCACAAAACAAAGCATACAAGGTATGCAACAAAAGGACTCAATATGTTGAAGAAAACATACATGTAATCTTTGATGAATCACTCCACTTAAGTAGGAAAGATTCACATGATAAGAATAATTAAGACGGAGAGTAGTCAAAGGTTCCTGAAGAAGTAATTGTTATGAAAAACGGGAAGGCAGATCTGATGAGTCAGATCAAGGAATCTATCAAAGGATCCAAGGACTTGCGCCTAGCGACTGTGAAAGCAGCGGAGTCGTTCTGGCCAGGAGAGGAAACTGAAGATTCTAGAGTGACAGCTAATACTGGAAATGGTGATGAGGAAATGAAGGCAGCAACAGAAGAAAACGCGGCAAATAATTGAAAGCAGAATGTGGTGACTGCAGAAAATGTTATGTATAGCAATTCATGTGGGGAAGTGGGAATGTTTGGGACACAAGAATGGCAGACTAATATGGAAGAAGGGAGTTTGTTTTCACCAAATCCTTGTTTATTAGGGAGTTGTTTCAGCTGGGATGATGATGTGGAAAGTGATGTTGAGGTGTCATTGTGGAGTTATTCTATTTGATAGCTTATATATAGTTGGAGTATATCCATTTTGTAATAAGCACGTAGATTATATTCTTTTTTATCCACGTGGATTATGTTCTCCACATGGCATTTTCTTAAATCTAAAATATGTAATTATCTTTTTAATTCGTTAATTTTTTAGTTTATTTTTTCCAGATCAAATTTGTAATTTAAAAACTTAGCTGGATCTCAACTATTTAGGATAAATTTTTGAATTGGCTAAAAATAATAAAATGTGAGCCAAACGTTTTTACAAATTAGACGCACAAGAGAAGAAATATACAGTTAAAACAAACAGTCATTGCATTTAAACAAAAAATAAATAAAAAATACACAATTTAAACTCCATTATCCTGTAAAGATTTTTATTTGCGAAAAATAATTGAGCTTTCACAAAGTTTCTTTATAGATTTGACCCAAAAAAGAACACACCGTTAGAATATATAGACATTATATTGCATCTAGAGAAGAAATAAAAAAGATCATAGTTGAAACTTCATTAGGTTGGTTAAACCTTTTTTATTTGGCAAAAATACTAATGGAGCTCTAGCGAAGTTCTTCTTTATTTTATTGATTTGGCCCGAAAAGAAAATATATATAGTTAAAATAAATAGCCTTTGTAGTTTAAAAAATAAAAAGGAATTGATATTCAAGTATTTTGGCTAAAAAGTTTTTATTTAGCTAATAATGATGGAGTTCTAGTACTCAACTTTTTATTTATATAAATTTTACCCAAAAAAGAAATATACAATTGAAACAAATAGCAATTGCCATTAACAAAAAAACAAAAAGTAGAATTCAAAAAAAGCAAAGTTGCGGCAAATATGTATTGTATATTATGAAGAAACAAGAGGAAACACATGATCAGAACAAATAAATTATACTCCCTCCGTTTTAATTTGTTTGAACCTTTTCGAAGTAAGAAAGTTAAATTGATTAATTTTTGGTGTGGGTTCAGACATAGATTCTTTTAGTTTTTTGAAATAAAATGTACATATTTAGAAATTACATAAAAGTACTATAAGTCATAATAGTTTAACAATTCAAATATTTAAAAATTATTTTCCAAAATATGGTAAAAATTTTGTTTGACTCAAATGGTAAAATATTTATTCTCTTTTGAACGAATGGAGTAGTATATTATTATATGACAATTAACGATTAAAAAATATCCTACACAAATTTATTATCTTTTATCATTCCCACGTACCTAAAAGAAAGTTTATTCGCAGAATAAGGAACCTATAAATGTTTCAGTACAGAAGATGAGGCCTGAGAATCAATTACAAAAGAACGATCAAAGTGAGAAAAAGCAATCTCCTGGAAAAAGGATTGCTGTTGTGACCCCTCAAACCGAACAAACAGGAAAGGTAGTTAATATTGGTTCTTCTTCTCAGATTACAGTACAAAAACCAGGCACTATGTCATATTCAGCTCTCGTTCAGCAAGGAACAAGTCAGTTACAAATGGGGTCACACATGTGAGAACTAGTAAAGTTTTCTCTCCTCTATCTAAAGGAATTTTCTGTGTTGGTAAAGCAGGTAAACCTCCAGATGGGAGCAAGGAAAAACTTTTACAATGAATTGGCTTATATGGAATGTGAGGGGCATGAATAAGCCCTTCAAGCAAAGGGAGATGGGAAACTATGCATAGAATAAAGCTAGCAGGGATACTTGAAACAAGAGTGAAGGAAGCTAAATTTACTAATAGCCTAGCCAAAACTGCTAAAGGATTGAAGTTTGCTCATAATTATGCACATGTTGTAAATGGTATAATATGGTTAATATGGCATGATGTTGCTGTTAATATTTCAATATTGGACATACATGGACAATATATTCATTGTAAAGTTGTTGATAGAAACTCTAATTTTAAATGTGTAATGATAGTGATATATGGGAGAATACTATAGAGGAAAGAAGGGACCTATGGGCTGGACCTTTGAGGGTTTGAAGTGCTATAAATGAACCATGGTGCATCTGTGGCGATTTTAATATACTCCTTTACTTTCTACAGACAGAACAGGTGGGCAGCCAGTCACAGAATATGAAATAAGAGAATTTCAGCAAGTCTTAGACTCTCTCAACTTGACAGATATGAAAGCTTCTGGAAGATTTTTTACTTGGACAAATAGGCATGTATGGAGCAGAATTGACAAAGCTTTATGTACGGCTCCCTCGATCATGGAATTGGGTAATCTAACAGCTCAGTTTAGGGAGAAATGTTTTTCAGATCATACCCTTATCCACATTGAGCATACTAATGTTAACAAATTTATGAGAAGACCTTTCATATTCATCAATGTGGTAGCTGATAGTGATAAATTCCTGCAACTAATAGCTAGCATTTGGGAACAAGATGTCCAGGAGACATGCATGTTCAGGGTATGGTCTAAATTAAAATTGTGCAAAGACCCTTTGAAGGGTCTTATGTGTAGGGAGGTGGGTAGTATTAACAAAAGGGTAAATGATTCTAGAGATAATCTGCAGAATATCCAGACTTTACTTACTTTGCATACAAATATTGGCTTGATGGAAAAGGAGAAGGAAGCATTGGTTGAGCTTAATAAGTGGTTGGATATACAGGAAAGAATTCTAAAGTAAAAAGCTAAGGCACACTGGATAAATGTTGGGATAGGAATAGCAAATATTTTTTTGCTTGTATGAAGGCTAGGGCCTGGTCAAACAATATATCTGTATTAAAGGTAGGTGATGGTAGAGTATTGCAGAAGCATGATGATATTGAGAATGAAATCCTCCAGTTCTACAAAGGGCTCCTAGGATCTGCTGCTGACAGAGTGCCTTGTATTGATTTTGAATATTATGAGACAGGGATGTAGTCTTACTGTGCAATAACAAAAGGATATGTTTTCAGAGATAACTCAGGAGGAAATCAAAGTTGCTCTCTTTGATATTGATAATAACAAGGCCCTAGGGATTAATGGGTTTAATGCTCTATTTTAAAAAAAAGCTTGGCCTATTGTTAGAAAGCATGTATGTGAAGTTGTTCAAGAATTCTTCCAAGGTTGAAAAATGCTAAGAGTTGTGAACAATATAGTGGTGACTTTGGTGCCAAAATCTACTCATCCAGAGACGGTGCGAGATTTTAGACCTATAGCATGTTGTTCGACTCTTTATAAGATTATTTCCAAAACCATCTCAGGAAGAATCAAAGGTGTAATTGACGGAATAGCAGGGCATAGTTAGTCTACCTTCACACCTGGAAGACTTATATCAGATAACATAATTTTAAGCCATGAGTTGGTCAAAGGGTACAATAGAAAACATATAACTCCAAGGTGTATGATGAAGATAGACTTGCAGAAAGCTTATGATTTAGTAGAATGGTACTTCATTGAACAAATGCTTCAAGAACTTGATTTTTCCAGGAAAATAGTATTACGGATCATGACATGTATAAACTCAATTAGTTATACTTTCTTGATTAATGGGGGCCTGTCAGATACATTGAAGGCAAGGAGGAGTTTGAGATAGGGTGATACTATGTCTCCTTATATTTTTGTATTGCTTATGGAATTTGTCCGAGCGTGCCCGGTGTTGACTTTTTGAATAATGATCTAAATTGAACCTCTTTCAATCGGGGGTAGTTTCTAAGGCTCATTTTGAATGGTTTGGTTAATAATTTGCTAGATTTTGTTGGTTTGAAGGCTTGCTCGAAAGGAAAGGCCGTGGTTGAATCTTGTGTTGATTGCGGAGTGAGGTAAGGTTGGGTCTAAGCTTGATTTGAGGGAATAGAAATCTTGAGCTATGTGCTATGTGCTATGTGAATTTTTATGAGTAGCGACATATATGCGAGGTGACGAGTGTATATACGCCGTCAATTACTTATTTACATGTCTACCCGTATTTCATTAATTATAGCATTCCATGTCTTGATTGTTACATGACTTAATTGCTTCCTATGCCTTAAATTGCTACTTGTCATTTATTACTCTCGCATTATAAATGTTAATTTCTTCCATGCTCCCATGCTTAATTGATACTTGCCTTAGTTGTCTTACTTGTACCCTTTAACTGTCATATATTTGACTTGTCTTGTTGCTCATTATTAATTGTAGCCTTTCAAGATTTGGTACGAGATTCCTTCTTGATTTGTAGCTTTCATATTTGTTAATCGTAGAGATTTTTGTGATTCAAGTTGTTAAATTAATTGCACTTATTGATTTATTTATGGATCTGGTTACATGCCGCAATAAGTGGAATAATGGAGGATTTATATTGATACGCTGGGATCGGGTTGCGCGCCGCAACAAGTGGAATACAGGTGGATTGATATGGTGAAATAAGGGAGAATTATGATATTGACTCTGATTATATGGTGGGATCGGGTTGCGCGCCGCAACATATATATATTTACTTATTATTATTGATATTTACATGGTGGAATAAGGGAGGATCGTAATGTACGGTGGGATCGGGTTGCGCGCCGCAACGGTTTATGTGATTTCTATTCCTTATTGTATTGTGTTGGCTTTGGTGCTTTCGTACAAGACTTTAACGATTGATATTTCTGGTATTTACTGGTTTTCTTTGAGGATTGAGTAATTTCAGGAATTAGCTTCCTTATTTTGTTTCCGTATTTTCCTTTACTGTTATTATTTTATACTGCATATATGTTATTGTAAGTGACCCGCCTTACGGGCGGGGGAGCACAGACCCCTACCGCACAGGCTTATGGACAGGCAGCTGTTGTATATCAGACCCAGGGTGTACTACCCGTAGGTGGAACCCAGCCAGTGGCAGTAGTTACACCTGAGCCCAGGCCAGCTGCAGCCGCTGATCCTCAAAAACTATTGGACAAATGGACTAGACTACATCCTCCTGTCTTTGGGGGTGAGCGACATGAGGATCCCCAAGATTTCATTGAACGGTACAAGGATAAACTGTACAACATGAGGATATTGGAGTCTTATAGGGTAGACTTTTCTACATTTCAGCTAGAGGGCAGAGCCCGTAGATGGTGGCAGTCTTATGTTCTTGGCAGACCAGTAGATTCTTCTCCCATGACTTGGGATAGGTTCACCCGTATCTTCCTGGACAGGTATATTCCACCCTCACAGAGGGAAGAGTTGAGGTTTCAGTTTGAGCAGCTCCAGCAGGGTCAGATGTTAGTGACCGATTATGAGGCGAGGTTTTCTGAGTTATCTCGCCATGCACTTATGATACTCCCTATTGAGGCGGAGAGAGTCCGGAGGTTTGTTGCGGGTTTACATACTGGCATTCAGGCCACTATGGCTAGAGAGGTTGAGATGGGTACTTCTTATGAGCTGGTCGTGGAGATAGCCCGCAAGATTGAGGGTGTATGCCAGCGGAGCCGAGAGCAGGTTATGAGAGATAAGCGGTTCAAGTATTCTGGAGAGTTCAGAGGTGCTCCGTTTGGGGGAAGAGGTCAGTTCGTGAGCGGGCAGTCCAGCAGGACCCCATATCCAGCACCACCGCCTCCTCGAGGTGCTCCAGTGCGACCCTATCTCAGTACTATACTAGAGAGTTCTTATTGCCCACCAGCTATTCAGGGTACTCCCAGTGGGTATTTAGTTCCCTAGGGCCAGACTCTTAGTCAGCAGCCTATCACACCGAAGAGTTGTTACGAGTGCGGGGACCCCAGTCACCTACAGAGATTCTGCCCCAGGCTTCAGGGTAAACTAGTGCAACAGGGTCCGCAACCTATGATTACCGGACCAGTTGCTCCACCAGTTGTCAGACTACCAAGAGGTGGAGAACAGGTGGGTAGGGGCCGTCCTAGAGGTGGAGGTCAGCCAAGTGGAGGCCAGCCAGTTGGCGCTCCAGCTCGGTTCTATTCTTTTCCGGCCAGACCATATGCAGAGGCCTCAGATGCCATGATTACAGGTATTATTTCTGTTTGCGGCAATGATGCCTCAGTATTATTTGATCCAGGATCTACGCATTCATATGTGTCATCTCTATTTGCTCCATTCCTGGGTGTTTCTCGTGAGACTTTCAGTACTCCTATTTATGTATCCACTCCTGTGGGCGATTCTGTTATTGTGAACCGGATCTACCGGTCCTGTATTATTACATTCTGTGGTTAAGAAACTAGAGCAGATCTCCTATTGCTGGAGAGAACCAATTTTGAAATTATTCTGGGCATGGATTGGTTATCTCCATATCATGCTATTCTAGATTGTCATGCCAAGACTGTTACCTTGGCTATTCTAACATTGCCTAAGCTGGAGTGGAAGGATTCATCTGTTAGTTCATTTAATCGAGTTATTTCTTTTATAAAGGCTCAACACATGGTTGAGAAGGGTTGTTTGGCTTATCTAGCCTATGTTCGGGATACTACTACAGAGACTCCGGCTATTGATTCAGTGCTTGTAGTTCGGGAGTTCTGCGATGTATTTCCTTCAGATCTTCCAGGTATACCACCTGATCGTGATATTGATTTCTGTATTGACTTGGCTCCAGATACCCAACCTATATTTATCCCACCGTATTGCATGGCTCCGAAAGAATTGAAAGAATATCTTGAAGAGTTACTAGCCAAAGGGTTTGTCAGACCGAGTGTATCGCCTTGGGGTGCACCGGTATTATTTGTGAAGAAAAAGGATGGAACAATGCACATGTTCATTGATTATCGCCAATTGAACAAAGTCACTATTAAGAACAAGTACTCGTTGTTGTGTATTGATGATCTATTTGACCAGTTGCAGGGTGCTAGGGTGTTCTCTAAAACCGACTTGAGGTTGGGGTACCATCAGTTAAAGATTCAAGATTCGGATGTTCCGAAGACTGCTTTTCGGACTAGATATGGTCATTATGAGTTTCTGGTGATGTCCTTCGGTTTAACTAACACCCCGACAGCGTTTATGGATTTGATGAACAGGGTATTTAGGCCATATATTGATTCGTTTGTCATTGTCTTCATTGATGACATCTTGATCTACTCGCGCAGTAAGGAGGAGCACGAGCATCATATGAGAGTTGTGCTTCAGACGCTGCGGGAAAAAAAACTATATGCTAAGTTCTCTAAATGTGAGTTTTGGCTAGAGTCTATAGCATTTTTGGGACATATTGTATCGGGCGAGGGTATTAAGGGTGATCCCAAAAAGATTGAGGCAGTTCAGAATTGGCATCGTCCCACTTTGGCGACTGAGATTAGGAGTTTCCTAGGTTTAGCAGGTTATTATCGTCGGTTCGTAGAAGGTTTTTCATCTATTGCAGCACCTTTGACCAAATTAACCCAGAAGGGTGCTCCGTTCCGATGGTTTGATGATTGTGAGGTGAGCTTTCATAAGCTCAAGACAACATTGACTACAACATCAGCGTTAGTGTTGCCTTCTAGTTCGGGGATGTATACAGTGTATTGTGACGCTTCACGCGTTGGCTTGGGCTGTGTATTAATGCAGGAATGGCAAGTTATTGCATATGCTTCACGTCAGCTGAAGCCCCACAAGAAGAATTATCCGGTACATGATTTGGAATTAGCTGCGATTGTTCACGCTCTTATGATTTGGAGGCATTATCTTTATGGGGGTGTCTTGTGAAGTTTACATTAATCATCGCAGTTTGCAGCATTTGTTCAAGCAGAAGGACCTAGATTTGAGGCAGCGCAGATGGCTGGAGTTACTGAAAGATTATGATATTACTATCCTATATCATCCGGGCAAAGCAAATGTGGTTGCAGACGCCTTGAGTAGAAAGGCGGAGAGTATGGGTAGTTTGGCTTTCATTTCAGCAGAAGAGAGGCCATTAGCTTTGGATATTCAGTCCGTGGCCAACAGACTGGTGCAGCTGGATATTTCAGAGCCCAGCCGAGTTCTTGCATGTGTTGTAGCTCAGTCTTCACTATTTGAGCAGATCAAGGCTCGCCAGTATGATGATCCACACTTAATGGTTCTTCGAGAAACGATACTATGGGGTGGTGCCTAGGAAGTTACTATTAGAGCAGATGGTGTTCTGTGACTCCAGGATCGTCTATGCGTTCCTAATGAGGATGGACTGAGGAAAAAGATCCTAGAGGAGGCACACAAGTCTCGGTATTCTATTCATCCAAGTGCTACGAAGATGTATCGTGACCTGAGGCAGCATTATTGGTGGCGACGAATGAAAAAGGACATAGTTGAGTATGTAGCTAGGTGTCTAAATTGGCATCAAGTTAAATATGAGCACCAGAGGCCAGGCAGCTTACTTCAGCAGATGACTATACCAGAGTGGAAATGGGAATGCATCACTATGGACTTTGTAGTTGGGTTGCCGCGGACCTTGCGGAAGTTTGATGCAGTTTGAGTCATTGTCGACAAGTTGACCAAGTCGGCACACTTCATTCCGATTGTGACTACGTATACTTCAGAGAGGTTGGCCCAGATTTATATTCAGGAGATAGTTCGGTTACACGGTGTACCAATTTCCATCATATCAGATAGAGGCCCTCAGTTTACTTCACATTTCTGGAGAGCAGTAAAGAGTGAAATGGGGACCCGGGTAGAGCTCAACACAACTTTTCATCCGCAGACCGACAAGCAGTCACAACGGACAATTTAGATTTTGGAGGATATGCTCAGGGCATGTGTGATTGACTTTGGAGGTTAGTGGGATCGTTTCTTGCCTTTGGCCTAGTTTGCTTATAGTAACAGTTACCAATCCAGCATCGAGATGGCTCCATTTGAGGCTTTATATGGTCGGCGATGCCGTTCGCCCATCAGGTGGTTTGAGCCCGGTGAGGCTAAGTTATGTGATACTGATTTGGTGAAGGATGCCTTGAAAAAGGTAAAGTTGATTCAGGAGCGACTTCGTACAGTGTAGTCCAGACAGAAGAGTTACGCAGATTAGAAAGCGCGTGATTTATCCTTTATGATGGGTGAAAATGTTCTCTTGAAGGTTTCGCCGATGAAGGGAATCATGAGATTTGGGAAGAAGGGCAAGTTGAGCCCAAGGTTTATAGGCCCATTTGAGGTGTTGAGACGAGTTGGGGAGGTTGCTTATCAGCTTGCATTGCCTCCCAGTCTATCGGGAGATCATGCCGACCTATCACATGTATTAGACTTCAGCACAGTTCAGCTAGATAATAGTTTGGGCTATGAAGAAGAACCAGTTGCCATTGTTGATAAACAGGTTCACCAGTTAAGGTCCAAGAGGATTTCTACAGTAAAAGTACAGTGGAGGGGCCAACCAGTCGAGAAAGCACTTGGGAGGCCGAGGAAAACATACAGAGCAGATATCCACACTTATTCAGCACTTTAGGTATAATTCTAAACCCGTTCGAGGACGAACGTTTGTTTAAGAGGTGGAAAATGTAATGACCCAACCGGTCATTTTGACTTTTAGAACACCGTTCCCTAAAATAAAACTTTCAGTAAGTGATTTTAATGATTTATGACTTGTGGGGATGGTTGGTTCGGGATTTGGAAGTGTTTGGGTTGAAATCGGAACACTTGGTTCCTTAAGTTGGCTTTAAAAGGTCAAGTTTGACTTCGGCCAACATTTTAAGAAAATGACCCCAGAATAGAATTTTGACGATTCCAATAGCTCCGTATGGTAATTTCGGACTTAGGAGCATGTTTGAATTTTTTTTTGGAAGTCCGTAATCAAATTAGGCTTGAAATGGCTAAAATAGGAATTTAAGTTTGGAAGTTTGGCCGGGTAGTTGACTATTTGATATCGGAGTCGGAACCCAGTTCCAAAATTTTTTATAGCTCCGTATGTCATTTATGACTTGTGTGTAAAATTTGAGGTCAATCGGACTTGATTTGATAGGTTTCGACATCGAATGTAGAGGTTGAAAATTTTAAGTTTCATTAAGCTTGAATTGGAGCATAATTCGTGATTTTAGCATCATTTTATGTGATTTTAGGTTTCAAATAAGTTCGTATGATATTTTAGGACTTGTTGGTATATTTGGTTGAGGTCCCGATGACCTCGGGTGAGTTTCGGATGGTTAACGGATCAAAAGTTGGACTTAAAACAACTGCTGCAATTTTTCCTTTATGCTGGAAATTCTGGACTGTGATCGAGCCCAAGATCGAGGCCCAAGATCGAGACCTAAGATCAAGGCCCAGGATCGAGACCCAAGATCGAAGACAGGGCTCGAGGTCGAGGATCGAGGCTAGGATCGAGGCCGAGGATCGAGGCCATTATCGAGGGCCATGATCGAACCACGATCGAGGTCATGATCGAGGGCTGCCTGGGCAGAATTATAAAAGAGAGCAATCGTCCCATTCGTCATTTTTAACAAATTGGAGCGTGAGCAGAGGTGATTTTGGATATATTTTCAAGGAAAAGACATTGGGGTAAGTGATTCTAACTCGGATTTGGTCAATATACACGAATATATCAATATTTTTACCATTTAATTAATGTTTTGAGATTGAAATTTGGGAAATTTTTAGAAATCTCATAGAAACGAATTTTTGAGATTTAGGTATCGATTCAGAGTCGAATTTGAGTGAAATTGGTATGGTTGGACTCGTAATTGAATGGGTTTTCGAATTTCATAACTTTCGCCGAATTCCGAGATGTGGTCCCCACAGACGAATTTTTAATTAATTTCGGAATTTTTATTGAAAATGTAGTATTTCTTTTAGAATTGATTCCTATAAATTTTAGTGATTGTATTGAATTATTTTGGCTAGATTCAAGCTATTCAGAGTTGGATAATCGAGAAAAAAGCCTACTAGTAGATTAAATTGGAGCAAGACGATATAAATCTCTTGTCTAATCTTGTAAGGGGGAAATTACCTCATAGGTAATTAAAATAATAATTATTTCTAATTGTGGGGTCTACGTACGCACGAGGTGACGAGAGTCCGTGCATAGCTACTATTAATGCTAAAGTCCGGGTAGTTTAGGACTCAAAGCATGAATTACTTGTGTAAATTATATTCTTTGTTAATTAATATTATATGAGATATATATATATATATATATTGTGAATTGTTAGATAAAAATATTAAAGGATGAAAATCTCATATGCTTGATTTTCTGTTTAAATTAATTAATTATTAAGAGAAATTATTCTTCTTCCCGAATTTATCTTATAATAAATATACTCACCTTCCGGAAGTACATAAGAAAATATCTTCCTTTCTTATGGAGCGGGCCGAACGCCTCGGCATGATAGATGCATCTATGGATCACGTCGCACATCCCTTGGCAGTGTACACGACACTCTAGATCGGGCCATACGACCTCGGCAGAAATCGTGCCTAGTAATAATAATTATACGATACTTGGATAGTTTATTGTAGCTTATAAAACTAATTGATAAATTGGAAATTTATTGAAATTGAAAGAATTTAATTAATATATTGAGAATTGTCGCATTTGAGGGAACTTAATTATTTCTGTTGGTTAAATAAAATTATTGTTGACTTTGTGCATCATGCTGAGTTAAATAAATTCTGTTTTATTATATTTAATATTGTTAATCCTTAGTGAGTGTCAAAGTCGACCATCTCGTCCCTACTACTTCTAGATTAGACTTGATACTTATTGGGTACACATTGTTTACGTACTCATACTATACTTGCTGCACCTTTTGTGCAGGATTTGTGGCGGGTACTAGAGGAGGACCTATCATCGCACATCCACGTTATCCAGAGGCATAGTGGTGAGCTGCCTTTCTGAGCGATTCTGCAGCTACCAGTGCCTCTCTTTGTATTTTCATTCTGTCTATTTTTATTTTAGACAGTATTTGGGATTTTGTATAATCTACTAGATGCTCATACACTTGTGACACCAGGTCTTGGCACACACATTGGTAGAATTGGGAATTGTATTATTTTCTTCTATTTAAGTTAATCGGTATCTTTTCTAATTTCTTTAATATTGCTTGTAAAATAATAAAATTTCTTAGAAAATTATTCTGAAAATAATTGATATATGTTTAATTTATTTGTTGGCTTGCCTAGATGTAGTGTTGGGAGCCATCACGACCTATAGGTGAAATTGCGCCGTGACAAATTACTTATAATCTTTTAATTTAATTTAGTTTACTTTATATTGAAATTGTTAATTTGTGTTATACTCAAAGTTTTAGCTTGGTGTACAATATACTTATCTTTAATCATCTTGGATTAATTAGTTTAGTTTACAACTCTTTTTTACTGTGTCTTTTGTTTGTAACTTTGTATGTTATATTTCTTAGAGTTATAATACGATTTTTAAGTTGGTTAAATATTTTTTGGTTAAAATTGCTAAAGTTTCTGAAATAAATTGTTTTAATTTATATTGATAAATTTTAAACATTTAAAAAAAATATTTCCCCAACTTTTAGAAAAAAAGACCTAATTTTGAAGTCGTGATGGAAACAAAAAAAAAGAGCATTGTGCAAATGGTATTTATTGGTGCACTTATACAGCTGAATATCGCGATCTTTGATTGAACCCGCTTGTATAAATTTTTGGGTCCGCCACTATGTAACGGTGAACATAAATGTCAAATTTTCTTTAACGGATAACTTTTCTTAATGCCATGGAATATTCTCTATTAAATTCTATCGGTCAAAGAGGATTTATCACATCTTTATGAGCGTTATTCTTTCCGGTGACAAACGAAACAATTGCCTTAGGTCTTTGGCCATCCCCGTCTTGGATTTCACATGTCCCGATTTTGGACGGCCACATATCATAGCATTTTTTACCCTATACAACTATCAATATTCGTTTCCTATTTAATTTTTGACAAATGGACAATTGGACCATGAAAAGAGAAGGTAAAATGACACAGTTTGCTCACAAGGAGGGGCCCGCAACCAAACTTGTCAAAAGCAAAGGTTGTCCTCATACAACTATTGTTTGTTGTGCCTCATGCAAATAAATGTTTTCGATCAACATGTAGTTTTATTAGTTTCCACATTGGAATTTATTTCTTAAACATATGCCCAAGGTTATTTGACTTGATATGATGTTTAAGAAAGAACTGAATTTTTTTAAAATTTATTGTCTAAAGTAAGTTATGGGCATTTTTGTGACTGTAAATTATTTGATAAATATTAAAATGTGAAGTTTAAAATTAAATTAATTTTAAATATAAAAAAAATATCATTCCTTTGAGATAATAAAAAGAATCACATAAATTAATAGAGGAGTATATAATTTGTGTAGTTAATAATCTATTGAATACCTTAAAAAGTCCAAGTACCATGTGAGCTATTTTCTCTAAAGCTTCAATGGATTTTTATAGAATTTAAATTTGCATGAAAAATTTGAACCCTAAATTCTAGAGGATTCAGAGAATAGAGAGGAAGAAGTAGAAAATGATTTCATTTCTTAATGCACAGTTACAGTGTTCAACAGTATTTAACAAATTAACCACCACTCACGTGTCTCTTACATGTGTGTGTGTATTGTCTAAAATACCCCTATTGTACTAACTCTAATCCTCAATACTCTCCCTCAAGCTGGAGGGTGGAAGATGTCTAATACACCAAGTTTGGATACTAAAAAATAATGTTGTGCAGTAGTCAATCCTTTTGTTAGAAGGTCTGCTAACTGTGAGGAAGAAGAAACATAACACAGATGTATAAGCTCTGCCTTGATCTTCTCTTTTACAAAATGACAGTGTATCTCGATATGCTTTGTTATCTCATAAAATATTGGATTCCCAGCTAATTGTATTGCTGCCTTGTTATCGCAGAACAAAGAAACAGGTTTAGACACAGTTATCCCTAAGTCTTCTAACATTCCTGTTAGCCATGTAATCTCTACAGTTGCAACAACCATGCTTCTGTACTCAGCTTCTGCTGAGCTCCTTCTCATTGTAGGTTGCTTCTTTGATTTCCATGATATCAAAGAATTACCTAATTTTACAACATAGCCTATCACAGATCTCCTTGTATTGAGGTATGATGCCCAATCTGAACCACAATATGAACTGAGATGATCAATGGCTCCTTCCTCCATCAATAACCTCAGGCTTGGTGCCCCTTTGATATACCTTACCGCTCTCAATGCTGCCTCTACATGTGGCTGTTTGGGATTTTGCATAAACTGACTTAAAGTTTGAAATGCAAAACTTATGTTAGGCCTGGTGATAGTTAGGTATAATATCCTCCCTATCAACCTTTGATATGCTAAATTATCCCTTAATTCTGAACCACTTTTCTTCCCAACACATGTATCATACTCCACTGTTGTCAATTTTTGATTCAACTCTATAGGGGTTGCAACTGGTTTTGCACCACTTAAGCCTGCCTCTTAAATTAACTCTAGAGCATATTTTCATTGATTGAATAAGATCCCCCTTTTTGATGTTGAGACCTCAATTCCTAGAAAATATCTTAATTGGCCTAAGTTCTTGACTTTGAACTTGCTATGCATAATTGTCTTAGCATCATTGACTAAGTTGGAACAGCTTGCAATAGTCATTAAATCATCAATATATACTAGTATGATGCCCATATCTTTTCCTTGCTACTTTGTGAATAAGGAGTGATCAAATGCACTTTTTTTATAGCCACTATGAACTAGTGCATCAGTGAGCTTTATGTTCCATTGTCTGGATGCCTGTTTGAGGCCATAGAGAGATTTCTTAAGCCTACAAACTTTCAAACCCCCTGATTATGAAATCCCCGAGGCAACTGCATATAAACCTCCTTATAAAGATCTCCTTGTAGGAAGGCATTGCTAATATCCATTTGATATAAAAGCCAGCCCTTGGCAGCAACTATGCTTATAATAGTCCTGACTGTGACCATCTTTGCTACAGGGGAAAATGTATCATGGTAGTCCAACCCTTCCTTTTGATTATATCCTTTGGCAACCAGCCTTGCCTTGTATCTTTCTACCTCTCCCATTAGCCCTGTATTTAATTTTGTATACTTATTTTGACCTAATGGCCTGCTTCACAGGTTATAAGTCCACCATCTCCAAAGTATTATTGTCCTCAAGGTCTTTGATTTCCTGTTTTATAGCTACAACCCACCTGGTATCAGTGGAAGCCTACTGAAAAGTACTAGGTTCAACTTCAACTAAGAAAGCATGCTGTGAGATTAGCATATGCCAAGGTGTCAAACAATGGATGCAATCAATGACCAGAGGATTTCTTGGTAATTTGATAGTCTTTTAGCCAAACTTGAGGTTTTGAGGTTCTAGTGATTTTCCTGGAACCTTGAGCATCAATAGGTTCCAGCATGCTAGTGTCAGAAACAACTGGGATCTCTGGTTCAGTGTCTGGGATCAATTCAATTGAGGTATCTTGCACTTCATGCTCAACGTCAACTGCTTTTGTGTTTTGAGTTGCATGGTCAATCTCCACTCCTTCTGTAGCAGGTGTACTGATATCTCCTAGGACTGGAGTGGTGTCTGTAGGTTGAATGTGAGCATCTATGGCTGTGTGTGATTGCTGTAAGTCAGTAGTAGGTGTAGGTGATAAGAAGTCAGGTTGTATTGGCACAAATACTTGTGTAGGAAGACAATCTTCTAAAGTGGTTGCATTCTCTCTCAAAGGAAAGATGTGTTATTTAAAACTGATATCTGTCATGCCCGATCTCCCCTCTAGGCCGTGATGGTGCCCAACGTCGTCACTAGGTAAGCCAACGGTGAACTAGCCATATATTTATTCTTTTTAACAATTTTGAAATAGTTGATTTTTTTTATTAAGGAAGAGGTAAAAAATTTAATAAAATAAAACGTAAATAAATATGAGAGCAAATGTGGTGTATAAATGCTCAAAAACCATCAAATGCCTACTAGCATATTTTCAAAACTCGGTGTCACAAGTGTATGAGCTACTAGTAGAATATACAAAATACTAAACTACTGTTTGAAATAGAGTAGATAGTAAATAAATGCAAAAGGGAGACTCCGGGTGCTGCAGAACGGACTCAGAGAGTAGCTCACTACTAAGCCTCAAGGGAACAGGGGTGCGCACCGGGATGACTGCCAGATGCACCTGCCTCAGATTCTGCACGATTAGTGCAGAAGTGTAGTGTGAGTAATAAACAATATGTATCCAATAAGTATCCAGTCTAATCTCGAAGAAGTAGTGATGAGGGGTTGACATCGACACTTACTATAGGCTAATAATAAAATACAGGAATGCTAAATAGGCATAGAATATGTGAATAATAATATTAGCACAACAATAACAATGATTTAAATGATTCTTTAACTAATAGTAAATTCCAAAAGGCTTCCACTTACACTTACTAATTCCAAATAAATTCTGGGCAACAAATAAATTTATAACCTCTCAATTCATGAAATAATGTCAAGGGTATTCGGGCTCCAAGCATTTAAAACGCACGAATTATGTCGAGGTCGTACGGCTCGATCCAAAATAACGTGTACATTGTCGAGGGTCGAGTGGCACGGACCATAGATGAATCTATTATTGCCGAGGTGTTCGGCCCGCTCCACAAGAAGAGAGATTGCTTTATGAACATCCGATTTAAAAACTATTATACGGCTAATACACAAAGAAGCACAATCTCTACTAACAGTCAAGTTACCTCCCAAAACTCAAGTAAGTGAAATTCGGTCTTTAATAATCCTTTAACAAGTTTCAATATATTTTAGGCACTTTAATTAACAAGTAGGGTGCAAACATTATAAGTATTTCATGATTTGGGTCCTAAACTACCCAGAGTTAAGAATAATTAGTACCTACACATAGACTCTCGTCACCTCGTACGTACGTAGCCCCCACAATTAAAATCAAACAGTAATTTAAATCACCTATGGGGTAAGTTTCCTCTTACAAGGTTAGGTAAGAGACTTATCTCGTTCTCAAGCTCACTTTCAATCCGCAAATACGCTCTAAATCTTCAATATTGTGCCAAACAACCCCAAACTAGCCAAATATTATATAAATACATCAATATATACTCAAAAGTTCATAATTTAATTATTGGGGTAATTACCCACCCATAATTGGAAAATTCCTAAAATTCACCCCCGGGCCCACGTGCCCGAATTCTGGAAATATTCAAAGATAATTGTTACCCATAACCTCACGAACTCAAATATATCATTTTCACCCAATTCTATAATCATTTTCATGGTTATATCCCATTTTTATCAAAACCTAGATTTTTCAACTAAACCAATAATTTTCACAATTTTACTTCTTAAAATCTACCCATAATCTATGTATTTAACTTACATTAGATAGAAATTACTTACCTTCAATAGCTAGGTAAAAGATCCTCTCCAAGAAGCTCTAAAATCACCAAAGAGATGAAAGAAATGAGTCAAAAATGGCCTAAGTCTCGACTTAAATGAGCCTTACTACCCAGCGGTTTTCGCTTCTGCGGATCATGGGGCGCACCTGCGCCACCGCACCTGCGGAAAATCTATTGCAGGTGCCGTCCTAGCCGAGGCCACATGCCTTTGCTTCTGCGGACGGGCTCCCTCTTCCGCGGACCCGCTTCTGCGGAAGTTGCGTCGTACCTGTGCTCTAGGCTTGGCCAGCCCTTCTCGCGCCTGTGGCCCTTTCATAGCAGAAGCGAGGCTGATTCTGCGGAAATTCCTTCGCTTCTATGGGCCACATACCACACGTCCAGAATTGCTTCTACGATCAAAAGCTCACACCTATGGCCAAAATCTCGCAGGTGCGGACGCACCAGAACTGGGGCACCAGCAGTCCTCCAAGCCAATTTTTGAGTCCGATTCCCAATCCGATCCCCACCTGAGGCCCCCAAGGTCCTATCTAATAGCACTCACACATCCAACAACATAATACGGACCCACTCGCACGTTCAAAATACCAAAATAACATCTAGAAGTATGAATCGAATGCCAAAACGCATGAATCTTATCAAATCAACTCGGAATGACCCCAAATTTTGCGTGCAAGTCAAAAATCACCACCCAGAACTATTCTCGAGCTTGGAATCCCAAACGTACCTTGATAACACCAAAATCTACTCCAAACCAAATTTAAAGAACTTCAAAAACCTTCAATGTGCCAACTTCCAATATTAAGTGACAAAACGCTCCCAGGTCATCCAAAACCCGATCTAAATATACGTCCAAGTACAAAATCATCATACGAACCTATTGGGACCGTCAATTCCCAGTTCCGAGTTTGTTTATTACAAATGTTGACCCAAATCAAACTTAACCCTTTTAAGCCAATAATAAGGAACTTAATGTTCCGATTTAAACCCGAACCCTTCCAAACCCAAACTAACCATCCCCGCAAGTCATAAAACAGTAAAAGAACATACAAATAGTCTTATTTAAGGGAACTAGGTTCTAAAAAGAAAAACAACCGGTCGGGTCGTTACATTCTCCACCTCTTAAACAAATGTTCGTCCTCGAACGGACCTAGAATCGTACTTGGTGTCACGACCCAAACTGATGGGCCACGACGGGAACCCGGTACCTTACTCAACCGAGTACCAATGTAACATATCTTTCTTATTACATCATCATATACACATGACATACATGCCTAATAGGCCAACATTATCATTTATAAACTCAAAACATAGGCCGACAAGGCCGTACAATCTTTCACGTACATCACATATGTCTACAAACATCTAAGAGTACATAATTGTCATAAAGGTTGGGATAGAGCCCCGCCATACCAAACCATACACATCTAAATCATACTGACTAAACAAGAAACTCCGGAGCAAATGGAGTGCACCAATATCTTCTGCTGAGCTGATCGCCTACTTGGAGGACTCTCGACCTGTCTATCGAGACCTACGGGCATGAATCGCAGCGTTCCCAGGCAAAAGGGATGTCAGTACAAATAATTTACCGAGTATGTAAGGAATAAAAATCAGTAAATAATAGACATGAGAGAAACATGGAGTAAAAGACTCGACATGTAATTGTGCATAGCTCTGTAAGTCATTTCATTTTTATAATGGCATGCATATGCATATAAATGTCATACCATACATAGGTATATGCGTTCATAGCATCATCAAGCCTCTAAGAAAATCCCATCATATCATTTCAGCCATTGTGGGTAAATCATCAACGTATACCAGCTGATCATGTGGTGGTTCGTATATAACGCCATAACCTTTTCCCATATTTCATATACATATAATATACATATATACGCGTATATAACACCATCTGGTCATGGGTCAATGTATATGTATAAATGCATGAAATGCATAAGAAATACGTTAATAATATTTTCTCAGAATGTCATAAAAATAATATACCTTAAGAAATACGTTAATAAGATTTTCTCGGAATGTCATAAAAATAATATGCTTGTCGGATAAATTTTATCAAATACGTATTTTTGTGAGACCCATGAACAGAAGATATAATAATAATTTACATGGAGAATCAAGAATATAGACACCCCTAATATTTCTATGAATAGAGTCATTAATGGAAATTGTGCATTTTTTCATTTCGTTTGTATCATATAGATCATGCCAAAAGGAAAGAAGGGATAGCCTTAGCATACCTGGAGTAGGGAAAAATTCGTGTGATATTCTTGAGAAGGATTACACCGTACTCCTTTAGAACCGCAAAAACTTTCGTTGCTAACGCTGACTTAATAATTCTCGTAAGAAATTATTTGTTTGCAAGAATTTCGTTGAAACCTTGTAGGAAGCTTCTAAGTCTGGTAATGTCTTTCTATTCAAGACATGAGAAAATGAAGTGTTTTGTTACAGAGAAATTATTGTTGAAAGACTTTGAGGGATTTCTAATGCCTAATTGTAAGGCTTTTGGTATTTGAAGATATTAGAGATGAAGTGCTTTGTTACTATCTTTGCCAAAGCTTCATATCTGATTGGTATTGAAATGTTGGAAACGTTACTACTTTGCCAAAGCTCCACATTTGATTAGTATTGAAAATGTTAGTGTTTGAGAATGACATGTGATTTTGTATTCAAAATCCTAGGATGAAGTGTCTTAAAATCACTATATTATGTTTCCACCTAACCACAATTGACCAAGAGTCATTTGTTTGGTTAGTGTCTTGCTGCCACGTGGAGGTGGGATGGGTTTTAATCTTATCCCATAACCAATTAATTAATTAGGTAATGTCCCGTTACCCAGTAATTAACCAATTACCAGCATAATTAAAAATTATCTCAACTTAATTAAAATACTACTCACTTTTAACATACCTTATACACCTTACTATCATGGCCATGTGGTACCTTGTATGGTACTAGTTCATAAATATCGGGTATTTTTAGCTCGGGCCGTATTTTATCCCAAAATATCAAATTTCGACGAAATTCATTTTCTTCGATTTGCTTACCCTCTCACCTTCAAGAATTTACTCATCACTTATTTGAAATAGCATAATACTTATAATCTCACAATAATCTCATTCCCGAACTTACGTCAATTACCTTACGACAAAACTTTAACATACGAAAATACGGAATGTAACATCTCATTTCCGAGCTTATATCAATTTACTTATGGCGTACTTCCATGTAAGAAAACATGGGGTGTAATATCATTCTCCCCTTTGGAACATTCGTCCTCGAATGTTTACTAATGCACTTATCATTTTCATAATCCATAGCTCTTCCGAATACTTTAATATTCTTCTTGCCATTTCAGCAACTGTTCTTTGAATAAATCCAAAGAGAAGGGCATTCCCCCCTTTAAGCCTCTTTCTCACACCATGACTTGTAGTCGAAATCCTTCTAATCTCATAACTGTCGCTACCTTCTATCATGCAACCTGTACGACTCAAACTTTGTATGTGCGCCTATGCGACGCTTCTCTCCCCTTTCCTCCAGTTCTTAGCCAAGCTCTAGGCCTCACTTAGTGAACATATACAAACTTATGTCAAGCTGTATCTGGGTATCATTAGATTTACTACATCTAAGCAGGCCATATTATACCATAATTCTTACTTCGCTTTATCATTACTGACGTTTGCTACAGAACTCCAGGTTACTTTCGTTACTTATCGCATATGCATAAAGCCAAGTCTTTTAACGCTTCTTCATTACTGTTCATCTTAAGAATGATGGTCTAATCTCATCTCGTACTTTGTATATTTTATCCATCCATTGTCGATTCACCTCAATGTTGATCTACAATCTTCTATTGATAACTTGAAACTTCTTACGTAATACATTGCCATTAGGGCTTATGCTGTATCGAGGAATATTTGAAGTGATTTTCCTGATCCACTTAGGGGCGATACTGTACTTCAATAATCGTATTTTATAGCATCCCAATGTGATTCACCTTACATTTTTAATTCCGTACAATCCAAGAAATCCACTTCAAATCATTACTCAGTCGAAGGCCCAAACGTCATCCTTTATCTATCACAATCACACTTTTATTCCACTACCAGGGCAACATTCCATTTTTTTTCTAGATATTATTAGTCTTAGACTCCTTTGAATTCATTCAGGATATACTGAACTTTCTATAACTTAGAGAAACCATTAGCTTTCTTGTTTTCATGGGCTTAATCTCGAGGACTTATCCATTCTCGTCACCTTCTCACTCGCCCTTTCTCGTTCTTATTCTTGTCATAAAACTTTGCCTCTTTACTATACTTTAGCTTGGGACCTATACACTATTCACGGCCTTCCATCAACTTGCTTGCACCATAGATTTTCTTATGTTATTCTGGAACAATAAGCGAGACATCACATCATCACTAACTCTTCTTTACTCTCTTGACTAGATCTCTCGTTACTTAGAAACCATAGGCTGAAAGATATGCCACTGACGACGTTGCTATCATTCCTGGATATTGAATCCTAGTGCTTCTAGCCTTCTATCCTAAGCATGGACTGTTCACGATCTTCTACCTTTGAGTATATTGTACGTTGTCACCTTTACCTTAAAATCTCGCATCGTATCTTCTATCTCTTTCATGACCTCCCTTTCATCTAGGTGTAATTCACGTCCATAACTTGAAGCTTTATTATAATACTTACACCTCTGGTGCATACGCAATCCGGTGGGAGCTTCGTGCTGACTTCTTAGGAGGCTGGTACTTTTCTAACCGGCTTTATCGTAGGGCCGTTATAGAATATGGTTGTTGTACTATCCCTCTTGTACCTCTGACATTAAGAGTTACCCTGTAATGTGCTCAATCACGATTTCTATAATTTTTCGAGTCCAATAATCCGATTCCTAATTTACTTCGTTGATGTAACTCTTTAGTTTCCTCCTCCTTCTGATCAGCCTTTATGTAGGCTTAAGCTATCTCCTGATCTGCGGTTCATGATATTAGTTATTATGTTTAGCCTTTCATGGGCACTGTGGAATATCCATGATATAATCCTTTAACAATTCGATCTATGATCTGGGCTCAATTCTTTCTTTTAACTTATACTGGAATCTTCCACGGCTGTATATGCTGCATGTATAAAACTCAAACTCTTAAGTGCGTCCATAACGTAACTAACTTCGGATCATTGATCGAATAATTTCTTTTGTTCCTTCTCAACTTTCTTTAAACGTAGGCTTTTACTTTTCCTAGTCTTTCTTCCCCCTTTCGTGTGCATACTTAGCCTATCTTAGTGCCCACGCATATTGGAATTCCATACAACTCATATGCTCTTGGATATCACTTCTAATTTTACTTACCATTCATTAGCCACGGTAGGTGCCATTTTCTTATGGAGTTCATATAATATTGTTGTGAGACTGTTGTTATAAGACCATTCCTCCTTAGGTCACTGAGCTTAGGTTGAAGCCTTCTTCTTACTTTCTCAACTAGTCTTTCATTATAGTATTTAGGGAGGACCCTCTGACTCTTGTAAAGCTGCGAGCTTATTACATCGTATACCCGATAGAATATTTGATATTCGTACTCACATATAATTATCCTTAGTTACTTTCCTCCACGCTCATGTGCTCGTACGGTATCTTCTGAACTGAAGTTTGGATTATTTTCCCAGTGTGACTCTCTTTTATTTCCATAATACTCACACGGTATCTTTAACTACCCCAACTCTTATCTGAATATTTCTCAAGGTCGCGATTTCATATCTGCGAGACTGAATTCCCCATGTTGGGGTTCACTCTGTTTATTTTGCATGATTTATTGATTTGTCTGTGTCCTCTTGTCTAGCCATAACTAGGCTCTTCCTGAATCAACTACTAACTAATCATTGGCCCACTCTCATATCAATATTCCGCGTAATCTTTCTTGGGTTATTTTCTTTGTCTTAACTTACGTCTCGTGCTGGCTCCTTATTTATCAATAACATCTTGAGCAGGAACTCTCATTTCCTCTCCTTGACGCCGTGTTTGCATAATGTTCTGGAATCGTAGCCTATATGTAGGCTTTGAATAAATGCAATCTCATCCCTTTTTCATTTTTGTCGCATTCTTCCTTTACCATACCATAATTACTAGAACCACTTAATTCTGACTTAATGCCACATCACTCCATATTCCCCCCCTTTAGGGGAATACTAAGAGTTGGAGCTATGAAGATCTACCTATAGATATTTTACCTTTTCATCTTTGGCGTCCTTTCACATCATTGATGACCCTTACTCGCCTTGCGGTAATCCTTCTGTACCAAGGATAACAAAATTCCTTACTCACGAGGAAGGCGCCTAGTATAACTAGCACATATAGTCCCTTAAGCTTAACTTTGCTCACATTGCTTACTTTAGGGAAGCGTCTTCCTGAACGACCATTCTCTAAATTTCTCATGAATCTTTTTCTGTTGTCCATTCTATTATCGCCGGAACGAAATCTGAAACTCTCATGATACCGACTATTATCCAATCACTTTGTCCCTAATTCATATTTAGTTTATCTTGTTCACCAGCCCATACTGATTCCTATTATTCTGGCGTCTAACTTTTCCTTCCGGTAGTTGCGTTGGAGTCACGAACTTATATCTCGAAGTAAGGATATGAATTTATGGCCTATACTCTTTTGTTGTCTTAAGGTCTGTCACCTCTCGTCTCTTCCTTCACTTGACTATAGATTCTGTAATACTGTCATCTTTTGATCTACCTTTGTCATCCATGTATCATATCTTACTTTTAATGTTTCATTAACTCTCTTTTTATTTCCCGCTAATATTTATGTCAATTACTTTATTCAGAAAACTTTAACAAGACATTCTTTGCTTTTAGCTCCCCTTGCTCCATCCCCTGGCTCTTCGGGTTGCCTAACATTACCGTTCTACTAGGGACGGGAGCCACACTAAGGTAATGTTTATCCCTTCAAGGCTTCCAGTGCCTATCTTTGTAGTACTCATATCTAGCTGTACTATTTTAGAGTGCACCATCTGGGTGTCTCACAAGGAGATCTATTACCACATTTGCAATACCCTTCGGAAATGTTAACTAACACAAACAATCCATTCACTATTTTGGGTTACTCTAACCCCAGTCGGATCCTGATATCCCATCCTTCTCTTAAACTACACTTGTCAGCCCCCATAGGGCATAATTGAAATGGGTGTGATCAATTGTATATATCTCCGTTACTGTTGAAGGTAACTCAGAATGCTAATATTTCTCTGCTTGAATTGTAAATACTGTTAATCTTCATTAACTGGGTACCTCGTACCCTTTTTCATCTTGCTTCTTTTACTTGATGAAACTTGTGTCTACCTTCCGATTCTCTTATTTATTTTTACCGTAAGAGTGGATAGACATTCTTGTCTTAGGGATCCTTATCATAAAGTTTACATATCTTAGTACACACATGATCTGTTGAATACCTCATATTTATCCATCATAAGCATGATGCAAAAATTGAGTTCCTCTGACTCAACTCTTCCACAACTACATCTCTTACCAACCGTCTTTCTGGATGGAGGCATCATCGTATTATCAATAAGATAGAATTTAGGAAATTGAGTTCTAATAACTGAGCTCTACCACACGATCTAGAGTAAGAAGAAAGAGTGACAATCCTAAATGTCCTGTAGCCTCCCGCTTATAGGTGTGGTGCATAACACACCCATAAACAAAACTCTACTAGACACGGCTTGTAGACTCCCTAGGACAGAACTGCTCTGATAACACTTTTGTCACGACCCAAACTGATGGGCCGCAATCGGCACCCGATACCTTACTCAATCGAGTACCAACATAACGTATCTTTCTTATTACATCATCATATACACGTGACATACGGGCCTAATAGGCCAACATCATCATTTATAAACTCAAAACATAGGCCAACAAGGACGTACAATCTTTCACGTACGACATATGTCTACAAGACTCTAAGAGTACATAATTATCATAAAGGTCGGGACAGAGCCACGCCATACCAATCATACTGACCAAACAAGCAACTTCGGAGCAAATGAAGTGCACTAATATCTTCTGCAGAGCTGATCGCCTACTTGGAGGACTCTCGACCTGTCTATCGAGACCCGCGGGCATGAAACGCAGCATCCCCAGGGAAAAGGGACGTCAGTACAAATAATGTACCGATTATGTAAGGAATGAAAATCAGTAAATAATAGACATGAGAGAAACATGGAGTAAAAGACTCGACATGTACGTGTGCATAGCTCTGCGAGTCATTTCATTTTTATAATGTCATGAATATGCATATAAATGTCATACCATGCATAGGTATATGCGTTCATAGCATCATCAAGCCTCTGAGGGCATCCCATTATATCATTTAAGCCACTGTGGGTAAATCATCAACGTATACCAGCTGATCAGGTGGTGGTGCGTATATAACGCCATAACCTTTCCCCATATTCCATATACATATATACGCTTATATAATGCCATCTGATCATGGGTCAATGTATATGTATAAATGCATGAAATGCATAAGAAATACGTTAATAATATTTTCTCAGAATGTTATAAAAATAATATGCCTTAAGAAATACGTTAATAAGATTTTGTCGGAATGTCATAAAAATAATATGCTTGTTGAATAAATTTTATCAAATACGTATTTTTCTGAGACCCATGAACAGAAGATATAATAATAATTCACATGGGGAATCAAGAATATAGACACCCCTAATATTTCTATGAATATAGTCATTTATGGAAATTGTGCATTTGCTCATTTTGTTCGTGTCATATAGATTATGCCAAAAGGAAAGAAGGGATAGCCTTAACATACTTGGAGTAGGGAAAAATTCGTGTGATATTCTTGAGAAGGATTACACCGTACTCCTTTAGAACCGCAAAAACTTTCGTTGCTAACGCTGACTTAATAATTCTCGTAAGAAATTGTTTGGTTGCAAGAATTTCGTTGAAACCTTGTAGGAAGATTCTAAGTCTGGTAGTGTCTTTCTATTCAAGACATGAGAAAATGAAGTGTTTTGTTACTGAGAATTTTTGTTGATAGACGTTGAGGGATTTCTAACGCCTAATTGTAAGGCTTTTGGTATTTGAAGATATTAGAGATGAGATACTTTGTTACTATCTTTGCCAAAGCTTCATATCTGATTGGTATTGAAATGTTGGAAACGTTACTACTTTGCCAAAGCTCCACATTTGATTATTATTGAAAATGTTAGTGTTTGAGAATGACATGTGGTTCTGTATTCAAAATCCTAGGATGAATTGTCTTAAAATCACTATATTATGTTGCCACATAACCACAATTGACCAAGAGTCATTTGTTTGGTTAGTGTCTTGCTGCCACGTGGCGGTGGGGAGGGGTTTTAATCTTATCCCGTAACCAATTAATTAATTAGGTAATGTCCCGTTACCCGGTAATTAACCAATTACCCGCATAATTAAGAATTATCTCAACTTACTTAAAATACTACTCACTTTTAACATACCTTACACACCTTACTATCATGGTCATGTGGTACCTTGTATGGTACTAGTCCATAAATACCGGGTATTTTTAGCTCGGGCCGTATTTTATCCCAAAATATCAAATTTCAACGAAATTCATTTTCTTCGATTTGCTTACCCTTTCACCTTCACGAATTTACTCATCACTTGTTTGAAATAGCATAATACTTATAATCTCAAAATAATCTCATTCCTGAAATTGCGTCGATTACCTTACGACAAAACTTTAACATACGAAAATACGGAATGTAACATCTCATTTCCGAGCTTATATCAATTTACTTATGGCGTACTTCCATGTACGAAAATGTGGGGTGTAACACCTATAGTGCCAAAGAAGTGTGGATATCTGCTCCGCTTGTCCTCCTAGTCTCCCAAGTCACCTCCTGAACGGGTTGCCCCCTCCATTGAACTTTTACCGCAGAAATCTTCTTGGACCTCAAGTGGCAAACTTGCTTGTCAACTGGCTCCTCCTTGCAACCCAGGCTCTCATCTAGCTGAACCGTGCTGTAGTCTAACGCATGTGACCTGTCAGCATGATACTTCCGTAGAATAGACACGTGGAAGACCGAATGAACTCCCGATAGACTGGGAGGCAAAGCAAGCTCATAAGCAACCTCCCCAACTCGTTTCAACACCTCAAATGGGCCTATAAACCTTGGGATCAACTTACCTTACTTCCCGAGCCTCATGATTCCCTTCATCAGCGAGACTTTTAAGAGAATCTTCTCGCCTACCATAAATGATAAATCGCGCGCCTTATTATTCGCGTAACTCTTATGTCTGGACTGTTATTTTGTGAAGTGGCTCCTGAATATCCTTTAGTACCATACAACTTAGCCTCACCGGGCTCAAACCATCGATGGTAGAATGACATCGCTGTCCATACAAGGCCTCAAATGGAGCCATCTCGATGTTGAACTGATAATTGTTATTGTAAGAAAACTCGGCCAAAGGCAAGAATCGATCCCAGTGGACTCCGAAGTGAATCACACATGCTCTGAGCATATCCTCCAAGTTTTGGACCATCCGCTCTGACTGTCCTTCGGTCTGTGGATGAAAGGTTGTGTTGAGCTCTACCCGGGTCCCCAACTCACTCTGTATTGCGCTCCAGAAATGCGAAGTAAACCGAGGGTCTCTTTCTGATATAATAGAAATAGGCACACCATGTAATCGAGCAATCTCTTGAATATAAATATGGGCCAATCTCTCTGAAGAATACATGGTCACTGCCGGAATGAAGTGTACCAACTTGGTCAACCTGTCGACACTGACCCAAATTGCATCAAACTTCCTCAAGGTCCGCGTCAACCCAACTACGAAGTCCATAGTAATGTGCTCCAATTTCCACTCAGGTATAACCATCTGCTGGAGTAGGCCACCTGGCCTCTGATACTCATACTTAACCTGCTGGCAATTTAGGCACCTCGCCACATACGTAACTATGTCGTTCTTCATCCGCCGCCACTAATAATGCTACCTCAGGTCGCGATACATCTTTGTAGCACCTGGAAAAATAGAATACCGAGAACTGTGTGCTTCTTATAGAATCATTTCCCTCAATCCATCAATATTAGGGACACATAGATGACCCTAGAGTCGCATAACACCATCTCACTGATAGTAACCTCTTTGGCACCACCCTGTAGTTCCGTCTCTCTGAGAACCAATAAGTATGGATCGTCGTACTGGTGAGCCTTGATCTACTCGAATAGTGAAAACTAGGAGACGACGCATGCAAGAACTCGGCTGGGCTCTGAAATATCCAAACTCACAAGTCTGTTAGCCAATGACTGAATGTCCAAAGTAATGGCCTCTCCTCTGCTGAAATGAATTCCAAACTACCCATACTCTCCGCCTTTCTGCTCAAGGCATCCGCAACCACATTCACCTTGCCAGGATGATAAATGATGGTATTATCATAATCTTTTAGTAACTCAAGCCACCCGCGTTGCCTCAAATGAAGATCCCTCTGCTTGAACAAATGCTGCAAGCTGCGATGATCACCTCACAGGACACCCCATAAAGATAATGCCTCCAGATCTTATGAGCATGAACTATTGCGGCCTACTCCAAATCATGTACGGGGTGATTCTTCTCGTGCGGCTTCAGCTGACGTGAAGCATATGCAATAAATCGCCCCTCCTGCATCAATACACAACCTAAACCAACGCGTAAAGCATCACAATACACAGTCTACATCCATGAACCAGAAGCCAACACTAACACCGGTGCTGAAGTCAATACAACTTGAACTTCTAAAAGCTCGCCTCGCAATCATCGGACCATCGGAATGGAGCACTCTTCTGGGTCAATCTAGTCAAAGGTGCTGTAATAGATAAGAATCCCTCCACAAATCGACGATAATAACCTGCCAACCCCAAGAAGCTCCTGATCTTGGTCGCTGTGGTAGGACAAAGCTAACTCTGAACTGGCTCGATATTCTTGGGATCTACCTTAATACCCTCTCCTAATGCAACGTTCCCCAAGAATACCACAAAATCTAACCAAACCTCACACTTGAAGAACTTAGCATATAGCTTCTGTTCCTGCAAGGTCTGAAGCAACACTCTCAAATGATGCTCGTGCTCCTCCATGCTACGCGAGTAGATCAAAATGTGATCAATGAAGACAATTACAAATGAGTCAATATATGGCATGAATATCCGGTTCAACAAATCCATAAATGCCACCGGGGTGTTAGTCAAACCGAAAGACATCACTTGAAACTCATAGTGGCCATATCTAGTCCGGAAAGCTGTATTCGAAACATCTGAATCACAAATTTTTAACTGATGGTACCCTGATCACAAGTCAATCTTAGAGAAAACCTTGGCACCCTGCAACTGGTCAAACAAATTATCAATTCGCGGGAACATGTAGTTTTTCTTAATGGTATATTTATTTAACTGGTGGTAATCAATGTACATCTATATAGTCCCATCCTTCTTCTTCATGAATTACACCGGTGTACCCCATGGCGACACACTCGGTCGGACGAACCCTTTTGCTAGAAACTCCTCAAGCTATTCTTTCAACTCTTTCGGAGCCATGGGGTACGGTGGAATAGAGATAAGCTGGGTACCTGGAGCCAAATAAATACAGAAATCGATATCACGATCTGGTTGAGTGCCTGGAAGATCCGAAGGAAACACATCGGAGAACTCCCAAACCACGGGCACTGAATAAATTTCCAGAGTCTCCGTAGTAGTATCCTGAACATAAGCTAGATAAGCCAAATAACCCTTCTCGACCATGTGTCGAGCCTTCAGAAAAGAGATAACCCGACTAGATGCACTGACAGATGAACCCTTCCACTCCAATATAGGCAACTCTAGCATTGCCAAGGTAATGGTCTTGGCATAGCAATCAAGGATGGTGTGATATTCAGATAACTAGTCCATGCCCAGGATGATCTCAAAGTCAGTCATATCGAGCAACAGAAGATCATCTCTAGTCTCATAACCACAGAAAGTCAAAATTCAGGACCGGTAGATCCGATCCACAATAACAGGAGTACCCAAGGACTCACGAGGAATACACAGGGAATGATAAAAAAAAGATGATACATAGGAATACGTAGACCCTGGATCAAATAGTACCGAAGCATCCCTACCGAAGACATAAATAGTACTTGTGATCACGACATCTGAGGCTACTACATCTGGTCTGGCTGGAAAGGCATAGAACCTGGCTAGAGCGCCACCTGGATGGCCTCCACCACTATAGTGCCTTGCCCTGAAGCCTGGGGCAGAACCTCCTCACATGACCAAGATCCCCGCACTTGAAACAACCTCTCGGTACGGTGGATTGCTGACCTGAAGTCTGACCTTGATGGCCTGAAGGCCCACTGGAGAAACCATGAATAGCTGGTGGGCGGTACGAGCTCTCTAGCATGGTGCTGAAATAGGGCTACACCGGAACACCCCGAGTAAGCGGAGATTACGGATATGCAGGCTTGCTAGACTGACCCCTCACAAACTGACCTCTGCCCCCAGTCGGGGCACCACTGAACCTTTCAGAATATCAAAACCACTTATCCCTCGTCACCTGCTCTCGGATCCATTGATGAACACCCTCAATCCTTCGAGCTATCTCCACGACTAACTTGTACGAAGTGCCCATATCAACCTCTCGGGCCATAGTGGCCTGGATACCAGAGTACAAACCCGCAATGAACCTCTGCACTCTCATTGCATTGGTAGGAAATATCATAAGTGCATGGCAAGACAACTTAGAGAATCTCTCCTCATAGTCGGTCACCGATATCTGGCCCTGTTGGAGTTGCTCGAACTAAAATACCAACTCTTCCCTTTGAGAGGGTGGAATATATCTGTCCAGGAAGAGGCGTGTGAATTGGTCCCAAGTCATGGGAGGAGAACCTGCTGGTATGCCGAGAAGATAGGTTTAACACCATCTACGAGCCCTGCCCTCTAGCTGAAAGGTGGTAAAGTCCACCCCGTGGGACTCCAATATCCTTATGTTGTGCAGTCTGTCCTTGAAATGATAAATAAAGTCCCGGGGGTCCTCATGTCGCTCGCCTCTAAAGACAGGAGGATGTAGCCTGGTCCATCTATCCAATAACTTCTACGGCTCGCCAACCGCTGCTGGTCTGGGCTCAGGTATTGCTGCTAAAACTTGCTGGGCTCCTCCCACGGGTAGTGCGCCTGGGGTCTGATGTACGGTAACTGCATGCCCTGGAGCCTGCATGAGATGTGGCTGGGTCCTCTGGAAATAAACCAGACTGAGTCATAGAATCCATGATTAGAAACATATGGCCCATGACCTCCTGGAATCCCAGTGCGGACATGAAATCCACTGGGGCTGGCTCCACTACAGGTACCTCGCCCTGCTCCTCAATAGCTAGATCCTTCACAGGGTCCACTTGTGGCACAACTGGGGCAACTCTGGGATATCCTCGTCCTCTACCATGAGCTGGAGCCCTCCCTTGACCTCTAGCAATAGGGGGAGCAGCTCCTCCATGGTCCGGTACATCTGCTTCGCGCATTCTCACCATCTGTGAGAGAATAACATAACGATACTTAGCACAACATCAACTGGACGATAGGAGATGAAGAAAGACCTTATAGCCTATAACCTCTCGAAGATAAGTACGGACGTCTCCGCACCGATCCGCAAGACTCTATTAGGCATGCTCATAACTTGTGAGACCTACGTGAACCTAGTGCTCTTATACCATGTTGTCCTAACCCAATCCCCCCTATAGGCCGTGATGGCACCTAATGTCGCCTCTAGGCAAGCCAATGACGAACTAGCCATGTATTTATTCTTTTTCAAAATTTTGAAATAGTTGATTTTTAATTATTAAGTAAGTAAGAGGTGAAAAATTTAATAAAATAAAGCGTAAATAAATATGAGAGCAAGTGTGGTGTATGAATGCTCAAAAACCATCAAATGCATACTAGTATATTTCCAAGACCTGGTGTCACAAGTTTATGAGCTGTTAGTAGAATATACAAAACACTAAACTACTGTCTAAAATAGAGTAGACAAAAAGTAAATGCAAAAGGGAGACTCCGGGTGCTGCAGAACGGACTTAGAGAGTAGCTCACCACTAAGCCTCGGGATATTGGGGGGTGCGCGCCGGGACGACTGCCAGATGCACCTACCTCGGATACTGCACGATTAGTGCAAAAGTGTAACGTGAGTACATAAATAACATATACCCAATAAGTATCCAGATTAACCTCGAAGAAGTAGTGACGTGGGGTCGACATCGACACTTACTATGGGTTAACAATAAAATACAGGAATGCTAAATAGGCATAGAATAAGTGAATAATAATATTAGCATAACAACAATAATGATTAAATGATTCTTTAACTAATAGTAAACTCCAAAAGTCTTCCACTGACACTTACTAATTCCAAATAAATAATGGGCAACAAATAAATTTATAACCTCTAAATTCATGAAAATAATATCAAGGGTATTCAGGCTCCAAGCTTTTAACACGCACGATTTATGCCGAGGTTGTACGGCCCGATCCAGAATAATGTGTGCACTACCGAGGGTCGAGCGGCACGGACCATAGATGCATCTATTATACTGTCGAGTCGTTTGACCCGCTCTACAGGAAGAAAAATTACTTTATGAACATCCGATTTAAAAGCTATTATAAGGCTAATACACAAAGAAGAACAATCTCTACTAAAGGTCAAGTGACCCGCCAAAACTCAAGTAAGTGAAATTCGGTCTTTACAAATCCTTTAACAAGTTTAAATATAATTTAGGCACTTTAATTAACAAGTAGGGTGTAAACATCACAAATATTTCATGCTTTGGGTCCTAAACTACTCGGACTTAAGTATAATTAGTAGCTACGCACGAACTATCGTCCTCTCATGCGTACGTAGCCCCCACAATTAGAATCAAATAGTAATTTAAATCATCTATGGGGTAAATTTCCTCTTACAAGGTTAGGCAATAGACTTACCTCGTTCTCAAGCTCACTTTCGGTCCGCAAATACGCTCTAAATCCTCAACTTGGTGCCAAACAACCCGAAACTAGCCAAATATTATATAAATAAATTAATATATACTCAAAAGTTCATAATTTAACTACTGGGGTAATTACCCACCCCTAATTGGAAGATTCCTAAAATTTACCTCCGGGCCCACATGCTCGGATTTCAGAAATTTTCAAAGATAATTGTTACCCATAACCTCCCGAACTCAAATATATCATTTTCACCAAATTCTATAATTATTTTTGTGGTTAAATCCCATTTTTTATCAAAACCTATATGTTTCAACTAAACCCATTATTTTCACAATTTTACATGTTAAAATCTACCCCTATTCTATGTATTTAACTTACATTGGATAGAAATTACTTACCTTCAATAGTTAGATGAAAACCCCTCTCCAAGAAGCTCCAAAATTGCCCAAGAGATGAAAGAAATGAGTCAAAAATGGCCTAAGTCCCGACTTAAATGAACCTCACTGCCCAACCGTTTTCGCTTTTGCGGATCCGGGGCGCATCTGCGGCGCCACACCTGTGGAAAATCCATCGCATGTCCGGTTTTAGCCCAGACCACAGTTTTTCGCTTGTGCGGACGGGCTCCCGCTTCTGCGCACCCATTTTTGCGGAAGATGCATTGCACCAGCACTACAGGCTTGGCCAACCCTGCTCGCACCTGCGGCCCTTTCATCGCAGAAGCAAGGCCGCTTCTGCGAAAATTTCTCCGCTTCTATGGGCCACATACCACACATATAAAACTGCTTCTGTAATCAAAAGCTCGCACCTATGGCCAAAATCTTGCAGGTGCGGACGCACCAGAACTGGTGCACCAACAGTCCCCTAAGCTAAATTCTGGGTCCGATTCCCAATCTGATCCACAACCGAGGCCCCCGGGGACCGCTCCAATAACACTCATACATCCAAAAACATAATACAGACCCTATCGCTTGCCATAAACACCACAATATTATCTAGAAGTACGAATCGGATGCCAAAACTCATGAATCAACTTATAAAACTTAGTAATTTCTAGAACCACTTTCGCGCATCTGATTCTCATTAAATCAACTCGGAATGATGCCAAATTTTGCGTGCAAGTCACAAAACACCACCCGAAACTATTCCTGGGCTCGGAATCCCATAAGGACCTCGATAACAATAAAATCTACTCCAAACCAAATATAAAAAACTTGAAAAACCTTCAATGTGCCAACTTTCAATATTAAGTGTCGAAACTCTCCCGGGTCATCCATAACTTGATCCGAATATACATCCAAGTCCAAAATCATCATACAAACCTATTGAGACCATCAAATCTTGGTTCTGAGGTCGTTTACTATAAATGTTGACCCTAAGTCTAACTTAACCCTTTTAAGCCAATAATAAGGAATTAAATGTTCTGATTTCAACCCGAATCCTTCCAAATCCGAACTAACCATCCCCGTAAGTCATAAAATAGTAAAAGCACATACGAGGTGTCTAGAAAGCAAAACGACCGGTCAGGCCATTACAACATATCTGCTCACAAAGATAGTTTTAGTTTCTAAGTCAAATAACCTATACCCTTTCTGGATTTCTGAGTACCCTAAAAAGACTGATTTCTTGCCCTCTTTGCAAACTTGTCTCCCTTTGGTAAATTGCTAGCAAAGAATAAACATCCAAACACCTTCAAGTGATAAATAATAGGTGGTTTATTATACAATACCTCATAAGGAGACTTTCCCTGTAATAGAGATGTATGCCACTTGTTGATCAGATATATAGTTGTTTTGATGCAATCTCCCCAAAACCTGCTAGTTAGAAAACTCTAAAAGTTTAATGCTCTGGCTACTTCAAGTATGTGCTCGTGTTTTCTTTCTACCACCCCATTCTGTTAGGGTATGTAATGACAACTACTTTGATGCACAATGCCTAAAGATGCTAACAACTCATTACAACTAGAGTTAAATAACTCTTTCCCATTGTCAGACCTCAAGACTTTCACATTCATGTCAAATTGAGTCTTTATCATTATATAGAAATCTTTCAACACTGTTACAACTTCAGACTCTGACTGCAATAAGCACATCCATGTATACCAACTAAAATCATCCACAATTGTAAGGAAGTAATTTTTTCTATTATATGTAGGTAACTTGTGAGGACCCCAAACATCAAGATGGATAAGCTAAAAAATACAGTCAGTTTTGCTACTACTAAGAGGAAATTTCAATCTAATTTGCTTAGCTAAAGGACACACTTCACAGTTATGCTGCAGGGTATCTACTACTTTATTCTTCAAAACAGAAATGTGCTTCATTGCTATTATTGATGGATGTCCTAATATCATGTGCCAAAGGTTGGATTTATTACTCTCCTTGGTAACAATTGCTGCTACAAGCTTGTCTCTCCACTTGAGTATATAAAGTACATATTCCTCCCTACCAATCCCTATCACTTACCCATTATAAAGACCATGCAATACATAAAAGTCAGGGAAGAATAGGGCACAACATCACACTATGTCTACGGAGCCTCTAATATATACAAAAGAGTACTATGATAATGCCGACAATAAGGCTCCGACTATACCTCAAACACAATACACGAGGAACAAAATATACATGACCCCGAAATGAAGTGGGGCTCACCCAGTCTGCTGGAAAGAGAGTGTACCGCTATCACTGATCAGTGTCTCCTGCTATGGAGCCACCTGCATCCATTGAAGATGCAACGCCCCCGGCAAAAGGGACATTAGTACATATGGAATAATACTAGTATGAATGACAAAACACACTGTCAATAGAATAATAAATAATACAAACAAGAATATCATAATATCAATGGAAGCCTTAAACAACCTCAATTTAGGATCACGACAGTGTTCAAATAAATTTCCATATTTTAATTTGGAGATTCTTAGTATCGATTTACCATCATTCACAATACCATTATTCACAATAACAATACCACCGTACTCTTAGCACGTTGTCCGATCACTCCCTGATCGGCTAGGCTATCTCATTAGAGACATCAACCACAATCACTCTCAATATCAATACCATCGTGCCTTTAACACGGAGTTCGATCATGACCCGATCGGCTATGCTATCTCATTAGGTACATCGACCACAATCACAATTTCAATTACAATTTCCAGCATAATCAACACCATGTGCATGGTGTCCGATCACGACTCGATCGGCTAGGTTGTCTATTTGAGACATAAACCTTTTTATATCAATCATCACAGTTCATACTTCTTTCACATCTTTTCATTTCATTGGCACTAATGGCCATAATTATAAAATTATTCTTGGCACGTTGTCCGTATTTAGTATTTGATGCTCACCTTTTCACTTTCTAACATAAACATCATCATCAACAACAACAACAACAATAACAACAACAACAATTCAAATCAAGGCATGTAGTACATATGTGAGAAATTAAGAATCTAAGGCACATAGAGATTCTTCAAAAAATTTGGCATAATAGCCCTCTTTTGAACTTGACATGAAGTCGAACATTTTTAATGCGCATCCCATATTTTGAACACATCCTCAATTGATAACATAACATAAATAAAGCATTTGGGATACTTATTGGACATATATCTTTCAACACAATCTTATTCATAATAACCAATTTTATAGTGAACCACTCGGGACTTACATAAATTACATGAATATCAAGGGATTCAATTCTAAGAGAAGTGTTTAGCCAACATACCTCAATGGAGCTTCCTTAAACTCTAAAATATTTCGGAATTCTTAGCAACTTCAATCTATTTTAGAAATATAAAAAATTGAACCAAAATTAGGAAGATGATTATGGTTCTAACTCATTTGAGCATTTTAAAACACTAGGTGTGAATTAAGGTTTCAAGGTCCTTTTATGGAGGATTCCATCATCCCACAACCCATTCTTTACCATTCGTAGCTCAACAATCTTCCTACACCCTTTGATAACACATGCATGTAAGATGGACAACTCTCACGCTCAAATATTATCTTACTAATTACCCAATTCTAGACAAAATTCGAAATTGAGGGTTAGGGTGTAGAATCTTACCTTTAGGATGAAGACCTAGTGAGTTTTCCTTGTTAATCTTCCAAGATTCGAGCAAGAATTGAAGAACACCTTCTCACTCTAGGGAACTCTCTCACTCTAAAAGTGTCAGATTTTTGGTCAAAAATGTTACAAATCGTCTATTTAACGAAGAAGAGTCGGGTTATAATAAACCCAAAAAATGTTGCCCCGAACAAGATCTGTGATCGCATAATTGCTATGCGGTCCGCGAAATGGGCCGCGAAATGACCCTCCAGAACTGGGCTGGCCTGCCTCACTTTACGATCGTTATGCGGTCCGCAGACTAGTTCTGCGGTCGCATAATGCGCCGCAGACCTGTTCTGCGGTCGCATAACGTGCCGCAGAACCTGCCTCCGCAAAATCCCAAGAGTGATTATGCGATCAAAGTGTGGCCCGCTAAATCGATTTGCAGTCGCATAACGGACCACGAAATGACCTCAAAAACTCCCCAGTTGCCTACCTCATTATGCGGCCGCATAGTGGGCCACAGAAGTGCCTTTCTTCTGCCCAAATTTTTTCCTTTACTTTCCAGTGCATTATTCAACCCAAAAAGTCCGGCACCATGAAACATTATTTTTCCTTTGCAAATTGTTTTTTACGGGGCCTTACAAGTTTGTTACTTATTGAGTACATGGGGTCAGTTGTACTCATACTACACTTCTGCACCTTGCGTGCATATATTGGATGTTGATGTTTTTGTGATCGACGGGAGCTAGATTTGAAGATGTACCTGTGTTCTGGTCATAGATGCCTCTTGTTCATGGTAGCCTTAGATTTATAAAAATCTATTTATGTACATTTCGAACAGATGATGTATTTATTTTATACCAACTTGTAAATTCTAATCTTAGAAACTCATGATTTGTATTAGAGTCAGTTAAATATTAATTGAATCAGATTATTGTTATTTGGGTTACCTAGCGGGTGAGGTTAGGTGCCATCACGACAAGATGGATTTTGGGCCGTGACAAAGTTCGTATCAGAACCCTAGGTTCATAATGTCTATAAGTCATGAGCAAGTGTCTACTAGAGTCTTGTGGATCGGTATGATGATGTCTATACTTATCTTCGAGAGGCTACAGGGGATTTAGGATAATTTCCCATATTTTGTTCCTTATCGTACGGAATTTATTTAGCTTAAAGCATAACTCCTTCAATTCCTTCCACGCATTCGTGTGCGCATGTGAGTGCTCGGAATCAGCTGTGCATCGCCTACTTATGATTTCAGGGATGACGTGCGAGATGTGTATTCTGTGTTTTGGTGATAGGTTAGTCTGGAGGACTTGTGGCCAAGTTTAGACCGCAGCTTAGACTCAGTAGTTTCGGTTGTGAGAACTTATATATTTGGACCCATATGTCCGGTAATGTCCCCATGAGTGGAATTTTTGGCTCGATGAGCGATTGAATGGTTATATGATAAGTATGATGTGACTACAAGATGTGTTCAGATGGGTTGAATATGACGAATAATGTTTACTTGTGGCTCTATAGTTTTCTATTTGGTACTTGATTTCTGTCTTGATTTGACGTATAGTCTCGAGTTGTGAGTGTATTGAAGGATCTTTCACAATGTTAAATTATGGGACAAATTAAATTCTCATGTCTTGTCAATGTATTTAGACTCAAGAAGGTTAAGTGATTACGTAGTAGTTGTGGCTATAAAAGGGTATAGAAAGATACCAGTTTGAGGCCAAGCAGGCAGGTTATCACCTGCGGGGTAATTTATGGATGTGTGATCCTTATAATGTTGAGTGGAGAGTTTCTTTTCTACTAGTGGAGTGTATGTGTTGAGATTTGAATTTGAATCTGGATGATAAAGTTGACTTGAGTGTCAAGAGAATAAATGCGATCTTAGAGGATGATTAAGGTATTTTATGGTTATTGTTGCCTGAGCTTGAGAAGAATTTTTGTTAAACTGACTGCAGTATTATGGCAGTAAAAGAGTATGAGTATTGTTATATATCAAGTGTTTTAATCCATGGCTTTGAGACAAGTGAGGGAGCCTTCTATTGACAATTCAATTTCATCGTTATATGTTAAATTTTAGTTTTGGTATGAGACATACTTGTGGGTTAGTCATGACTTACAGAGGTTGAGATCGAGTAAGGAAATGTTTTGAATACGGGTTACACTGCACTTTATGAAAACATGAAAATCATGGAACGATTAAGTTATTATTTTTAAGAATGTAGTGCGCACGAAGTATGAATTTAATTGATGGTGTTAAGGTAGGATTACTTCTTTGGGTGTTGTTGTGATAATGATGCATGTGTCTTTCGGCCTGTTTGGGCGGTATAATTTGGATTTTAACAAAGTGGGTGACTCTCGAGAAAGTTCCAATGGGTACGAGATTTATGTATAGCAATTGAGAATTTCCCCGGACTTGTGTATTGATAAAATCTGAGTTTTGCATTTGGTGGTGCATGGACTTGCGGTAATTATGTATGACTATTGATTCTACATTCTAATATAAGAAAGGTAAAAGAGCAATTTTAAATTCACTTAAGATACTTTCAAAGTGGTCGTTTCGGTTGTGGTACTTATGGGGTGCTTAAGAATAATAAAATGGCTTATGGGCCTTAGGGCGTTGTCGTTTTATGTTAGGAGGTCTTATAGTGAGCTTTGGGTAGGGATCGTAGTGTTCTGACAAGGAGAAGTGTCAACTTGAGGGTAATGTAGAAGAAACTCGGAGAAAGTAGGACGACTGGATAGTAGGCTGGACCAATATGATAATGGTATGATCGGTTCATTAGGTACCTATGATGTGGTGAGACTTTACAGATATTGTTTGGCAATAATCTTGGGTTTGGCGACTTGCGTGATTTGGTTGAGTTAGAGAGACTCAGTTCTGATGGCCTGGTTATGTGAAAATGGGTTTCGAAGAGTTCTCGATGATTTCCATCATGGTTCGAGGTGGATATTTTCTACTGGCGTGAGGAACATTTGCGTATTGGGATTTTCTCCTGGATGAGATCAAATGGAAGGTTCCTAGTTAATTAAGTATGTAGTTTGCTAGTGATCAGAGTTGATTATGAGATTCTCGTACCTTTTCATATGATGGGATGATAGATGAGGTGTCTTGTGTAGGATTGAGATTTGCATGTGCAAGGTCACGGTTCAGTTTTGAAGGGAAGGTCATGAATTCTTAGACAACATGGACTATTTCAGATGTCTAGATGAATGCTATTACTACTTGGTATTGCCTGAGAAGGGTGTGTATTTCAGAAGGTGCATTTTGTTTTGACTTACGGATGCTTCGTTGGTATTGCGATGCTCGCCTGGTTGATCGATTGCTGATATTCAGATTTTGCTATGCGGCACAAAAGAAATTTAGAAGAAGTATTTCTTGTGGGATGATCATTTATGAGAGATGTGTTTGACATTCGGTCGGTGGAGTTGGGATTAGATATGGTGATTCGTGTGTTCTATGGATTTGGAGACTGGGAGTTCTTAGGAGCAGATTGTTTTGTGGTTATGGACTTTAAAGTTGTGGCCAAAGCTAGCCAGATGATAGTATGTGTTATGATTCAGTCATTGTTGACTTTCGGAGGGTTATTTATATATTTGTGGGTCACCAGAGTTGATTTGGGGTCCATTGGTAGTCCCAATGAGGATGTGTATTCTATACCGGGTCAGATTTGTTGACTCCGAACTACTATTATTGAGGGATGTGCCATTCGGTTAGAATTGATTTTATTCGTATCTGATATGTTCTATGTGTTACACTTCCATGCTACGAGGGGTTGTGATTCGTTAGTTATATGCACACATGATGTGGTTCTGTTTGGGCCTTATAGCAAAATTCGAGCTAGATGGTGATTGAGGTGTGGAATGGTTGATTGTGCCTTGGTTATGGTCTTTCCGGGCTGTGGTATGGTTGATTGCGCCTTGGTTATGGTCTTTCCGGGCTGTGGTATATTGTGTTATTGGCTTCTCCATGGTTATGGTCATGCACGTCGTGTACTTGATGTCACATTGCGTGTAGTTGTTGATTTTAAGCATTGTGGCTTGAGGTATTTCATATGGACCGGTGTTTGGATGGTCACACATTGCAGAGGGGCTATGTTGGGATATGATACTTTGTGTTAGATTCATGTGTTTGGTCCTACTATGTGTGATGAGTTCATAGCATTGCGTTGTGGTAGTACTTGTTGAGCTTGCAGGACGGTTCTCTCATTTGAGTCATTTTCCCCGATTGAGTACATTTGAATTGTGGCTTATTGGTGTACAGATTGCACGATTGTGACTTTAGCTTGTATTGGTGTGGCATGTCAATAGAACAGTTGTTTTTGATGAGATAAGTTCATTGGACCTAGAATGGATACTATCAGATTTGATTACGGTATGTTTGGAACAAAAAAATCGGAAGTCGGCTTAGGACTTGGCTTTAGTTCTTGTCAGACGAGAGAGAACTTCATGACTAGTTGATCTGATGAGTGGTTAAGAGTTTCTACATGTTTTTTTGATCATCGGTAGTGTACAAAGGTTCAAAACAAGATTTTAGTTAATATGAGGTTTATTTCCGATTTCGAGTTGGTTATCGAGCAGCTATTGCGTCTGGAAGTTATTGCTATAGTATTTTAGTTATGTGGTATATCATGTTATTGTGTCTCGGGTTATGGTTATGGCTTTGTGCAACTTGTTCAGACTTAGACAGTGTGTAGATGCGAGATTCGGGTCTTGTAGGAAATTTCGGATGTTGGAAATTGAATTCTGGGGTTTACGGGCTAAGGTTGAAGTAATGATCTTTAGTATGTTGTGTTGTCGGGCTTATATGGAATAGGATGATGTGCGATCACCCCCTGGTATGTGCATGGTAAGGTTACATGGTGATCTGACGGCTTAAGAATAACTCTGGGCACGTTCGAGGATGAACGTATGTTTAAGTGGAGGAGGATGTAACGATCCGACCAGTCGTTTTGAGCATTTTCACTTCTCTCGATAGTTTGAGGGCATGAGTAGCTCCGTATGATGTATTATGACTTGTGTGAATCACCGGTTTTTATTTTCAGGTTATTCGGAATTGATTTGGAAGAACGATTCTCAACTAGGAAGCTTTAAGTTAGAAGAGTTAACCAAGTTTGAATTTTGTGAATTTGACCTCGGAACAGAGTTTTGATGAGTCCAATAGGTTCGTATGGTGATTTTGGACATAGGAGCGTATTCGGAAAAATATTTGGAAGTTCGTAGTTAAATTATGTTTGAAATGACTAAAATAGAAATTTACGTTTGGAAGTTTGACCGAGAAGTTGACTTTTTGGTATCGGGGTCGGAATCCAGTTCTAAAATTTTTTATAGGTCTGTTATGTCATTTATGACTGGTGTGCAAAATTTGCGGCCAATCGGACTTGATTTGATAGATTTCTGCATCGAATGTAGAATTTGGAATTTCTTAGTTTTGTTAAGCTTGAATTGGGGTATGATTCACGGTTTTAGCATTGTTTGATGTAATTTGAGGTTTCGACCAAGTTCGTATCGTGTTTTAAGACTTGTTGGTATGATTGAATGGGGTCCGAGGGGCTCGGGTGTGGTTTGTATCACTGGTTGAGAAACTAGATAAGTTAAGGATTTGGAGTTTGACCATGGTCAAGATGACCTCTTTTCGGTATTTTGAGTGCTCGAGCAGGTTCGTAGCGTGTTTTATGATTGAAACGGATATATGGTTTGTGTGCGGAAGGTTCCGAATGAGTTTTGGATTATTCAAAAGCCTAACTTGACTGAAATTTTACAAGGAATTCATCGGAGGCTTCAGAAGAGAGTTTCAGGATTTCTTGGCACACGAAACAAGGCAAAACAACTGGGCAAAAAAAAAAGTAATATCGAGGGTTTTTTTATTTTCCATTTTTGATGAATTGGAGCTCGGGAAGAAGCGATGTTTGGGAGATTTTCTAGGAAAATATCGGGGTAAGTGTTCTTAACTCAATATTGGTCAAATTACCTGAATCCATGGTTGTTTTTAACATTTAATTGGTGAATTAAGTTGGAAAATTTAGAAAACCCTCTTATTTTAATTTGAGGATTTCGAGTTGATTTCGGAATTTGGTAAAATTGATATGGTTGGACTCGTAGTTGAAAGGGCTTTCATATTTTGTAACTTTTATCGGGTTCCGAGATGTGGGCCCAACAGGCAATTTTGAGTGTAATTTTGGATTTTTGGGAAAATTAGTATTTTGATATGGAAAAAATTCCTATAATTTGTGTTGACTGAATCGAATTAGTTGTGACTAGATTCGAGCTGTTTGGAAGTCGATACGCCCATAATGGAATTTCTGGAGCATTGTTTAGCTTGCTTGACATTGGATTCAGCTTGTTCGAGGTAAGTAATATCTCTAATCTTGGAGTTGAGGGTATGAACCCTAATTATACGTATTATGTGAATTGTTTGGAGGTGACGCACATGCTAGGTGGCGGGCCTGTGGGAGTGCACCATAGAAATTGAGACTCAGTTGATTCCGTAGAGCTGTTTAGTCAATTAACTTGTATTCTTCCATGCATTTTTATGTGTTAGAGAAACTGGGCCGTGACTCATGTTAGAAATCATGCTTAGGAAAATGTTGGTATTATTGGGACCCACTGAGGTCATTTCTACTGTCGAATTATATGTTTAAACTGTAATTTCATACTCAGTCATATTCATTAATTGCATATCATATCTTAGTCTCTGTTGTTATTTGTTAATACATCATATCTTCATTTTGGGCTAGTTTAATGACATTGTGAGCCCGAGAGACTGGAGAAATTGATGAGTGAGTGAGGCCGAGGGCCTGATTGTGAGGATAATTATAGGATTGGGCTGCACGTTGCAGCAGGCCAGATTGGCTTATTATAGCACGTGAGTTATCCGTGTAACACGCGAGTTGTCCGTGCGGATCTAGATATTGATACTATAGCACGTGAGTTATCCATGCAGATTATAGCTCTTGAGCTGAAGGAGCCCATCCGGAGTCTGTACATACCCCAGTGAGCGCAGGTACCTACTGAGTGCGAGTGCCGAGTGCCGAGTGCAGAGATTGGGAGGATTGAGTAATTGTGAGGACTGGGTGACTGTGAGGACTGAGTGACCGGGAGGACTGAGTGAATTGATACTGTGAGAGTATGCATATGGTTTTATTACTGAGATGCATGGCATTGACATGCTTGACATACATGCATAGAGATGCACTTTTTCCTCATGCTATACGATATTGCTTCATTCATGACTTCACATACTCATTGACATGTAGGCATAAAGATATATTTTCCTCATGCCATTTGAAAATGAAACATCCTATCTGTTGTTAAAAAGTTTTTGCGAAAAATCACAATTTTACAAAACGTACTCATATTTTGGTGATTTCGGTAAAAGATTTGGGTTTTCACTGATATACTTGCAAAGTAGGCCTATTTTTCTGGAACTATGAACGAGTTGAGCATTTTGTCTCTAAGCTACTTCTTTTATTACTTTTATTATGTTGTTATGAACTGTTGTTGGATATTGGTGTTGGACCCTGACCTTTGTTCCAGCTCGTCACTACTTTCAACCTAAGGTTAGGTTTGTTACTTATTGAGTACATGTGGTCGGTTGTACTCATACTACACTTATGCATCTTGCGTGCAGATATTGGATGCTGATGTTGCTATGATCGACAGGAGCTGGATTTGAAGATGTACCTGTGTTCCGGTCATATGTGCCTCTTGTTCATAGTAGCCTTATATTTATAAAAATCTGTTTATGTACATTTCGAACAGATGGTGTATTTATTTCATACCAGCTTGTAAATTCAAATATTAGAAGCTCATGATTTGTACTACCAGTCCTTGGGGAGTGTATTAGAGTCAGTTAAATATTATTTGAATCGGATTATTAGGTGTCATCACGGCTAGTTGTATTTTGGGTCGTGACAAAGTAGGTATCAGAGCCCTAGGTTCATAGGTTTTAAAAGTCATGAACAAGTGTCTAGTAGTGTCTTGCGGATCGGTATGATGACGTCCAAACTTATCTTCGAGAGGGTACATGGCATTTAAAATAATTTTCCATCTTTATTTCCTTATCGTGCGAAATATATTTAGCTTAAAGCATAACTCCTTGAATTCCATCTATGTATTCGTGTGTGCATGTGAGCACTCGGTATTAGCTGAGCATCGCCGACTTGTGATTTCAGGGATGACGTGCGAGATGTGTATTCTATATTTTGGTGATAGGACAGTCTGGAGGACTTGAGGCCAGGTTTAGACCGCAGCTAAGACTCGACAGTTTCGGTTGTGAGAACTTGTACATTTGGACCCATATGTCCGGTAATGTCCCCACGAGTAGAATTTGTGGCTCGATGAACGATTGAATGGCTATATGATAAGTATGATGTGACTACAGGATGTGTTCAGATGGGTTGAATGTGACGAATAAAGTTTACTTGTGACTCAAGAGTTTGCTATTGGGTACTTGATTTCTGTCTTGATTTGACGTTTAGTCTCGAGTTGTGAGTGTATTGAAGGATCTTTCACATTGTTAAACTTTGGGACAAATTAAATTCTCATGTCTTTTCAATGACTTTGGACTCAAGAAGGTTAAGTGATTACATAGTAGTTGTGGATGTAAAGGGGTATAGAAAGATGCCAGTTTGAGGCCGAGCAGGCGGGTTATCACCTGCGGGGTAATTTATGGATGAGTGATCATAATAATGTTGAGTGGAGAGTTTCTTTTCTACCAACGGAGTGTATGTGTTGAGATTTGAATCTGGGTGAGAAACTTGACTTGAGTGTCAAGAGAATAAATGCAATCTTAGCAGATGATTAATGTATTTTACGGTTAGTATTGCCTGAGCTTGAGAAGAATTTTTGTTGAATTAACTGCAGTATTATGGAAGTAATAAGTATGAGTATTGTGAGCTATCGAGTGTTTTAATCCATGGCTTTGAGACACGTGGAAGAGCCTGCTATTGATTATTCAATCTCATTGTTATATGTTAAATTTTAGTTTTGGTCTGAGACATACTTGTGGGTTAGTCATGACTTGTAGAGGTTGAGATCGAGGATGACTCGATTAAGGAAAATTTCTAAATACGGGTTACACTACACTTTATGAAAATATGAAAATCATGGAATGATTAAGTTATTATTTTGAAGAATATAGTGTGCACGAAGTATGAATTTTATTGATGGTGTTAAGGCATGATTACTTCTTTGGGTATTGTTGTGATCATGGGGCATGTGTCTTTCGGCCCGTTTGGGCGGTGCAATTTTGATTTGAACAAATTGGTGACTCTTGAGAAAGTGCCAATGGGTTCGAGGTTTATATATAGCAATTGAGAATTTCTCTGGACTTGTGTATGGATAAAATCTGATATTTGCATTTGATGGTTCATGGACTTTCGGTAATTATGTATGACTATGGATTCTACATTCTAGTATAAGAAAGGTAAAAAAACAATTTTAAATTCACATAAGATACTTTCAGAGTGGGCGTTTCGGCTATCGTACTTATGAGTTCTTAAGAAGAATACAATGGCTTATGGGCCTTAGGGCGGTGTCGTTTTATGTTAGGAGGTCTTGTAGTGAGATTTGGGTAAGGATCGTAGTGTTCTGACAAGGAGAAGTTTCAACTTGAGGGTGATATAGAAGAAACTCAGAGAAAGTAGGACGACTGGATAGTAGGATGGACCAATATGGTAATGGTATGATCGGTTCTTTAGGTACATATGATGTGGTGAGATTTTACAGATTGTTTTTGGCAATAATCTTGGGTTTGGCGACTTGCGTGATTTGGTTGAGTTACAGAGATTCAGTTCTTATGGCCTGGTTATGTGAAAATGGGTTTCGAAGAGTTCTCGATGATTTCTATCATGGTTCAAGGTGGATATTTCCTACTGGTGTGAGGAACATTTTGCGTATTGGGATTTGCTCCTGGATGAGATCCAATGGAAGGTTCCTGGCTAATTGAGTATGTAGTTTGCTAGTGATCAGAGTTGATTATGAGATTCTCATACCTTTTCATATGATGGGATGATAGATGTGGTGTGTTGTGTAGGATAGAAATTTGCATGTGCAAGGTCATGGTTCAATTTTGAAGGGAAGGTCATGAATTCTTAGACAACATGGACTGTTTCAAATGTCTAGATGAATGCTATTACTACTTGGTATTGCCTGAGAAGGGTGCACATTTCAGAAAGTGCATTTTGTTTTGACTTACGGATGCTTCATTAGTATTGTGATGCTCGCCTGGCTGATCGACTATTGATTTTCTGATTTTGCTATGTGGCACAGAAGAATTATAGAAGTATTCCTCGTATGATGATCGTGTATGAGAGATGTGTTAGACATTCGAGCGGTGAAGTTGGGATCATATATGGTGATTCGTGTGTTCTATGGATTTGGAGACTGGAGTTCTGAGGAGCAGATTGTTTCATGGCTGTGGACTGTGATGTTGTGGCCAAAGCTAGACAGATGTTAGTATATGTTATGATTCAGTCATTGTTGACTTTTGGAGGGTTATTTGTATATTTGTGGGTGACTAGAGTTGATTTGGGGTCCATTGGTAGGCCCAATGAGGATATTTATTCTACACTGGGATAGATTTGTTGACTCCGAACTGCTATTGTTGAGGGATGTTCCATTCGGTTAGAATTGATTTTATTCGTATCTGATATGTTCTATGTGTTACTCTTACATGCTACGAGGGGTTGTGATTTGTTGGTTATATGCACACATGATGCGGTTCTATTTGGGCCTTGTAGCGGAATTTGAGCGAGATGGTGATTGGGGTGTGGAATGGTTGATTGCGCCTTGGTTATGGTCTTTCCGGGATGTGGTATATTGTGTTATTGGCTTCCCCATGGTTATGGTTAGGCACTTTATGTACTTGATGTCTAATTGCGTGTAGTTGTTGATTTTGAGCATTGTGGCTTGAGGTATTTTATATGGACAGATGTTTGGATGGTCACGCATTGCAGAGGGGCTATGTTGGGATATGATCCTTTGTGTTAAATTCATGTGTCTTGGTCCTACTATGTGTGATAGGTTCATAGCATTGCGAAGTGGTAGTACTTGTTGAGCTTGCGGGACGGTTCTCTCATTTGGGTCATTTTCCCTGATTGAGTACATTTGAATTGCTGCTTGTTCGTGCATAGATTGCACGGTTGTGACTTTAGGTTGTATTGGTGTGGCATGTCAATAGAATATTTGTGTTTGATGAGATAAGGTCGTTGGACCTATAATGGATACTATCGGATTTGATTACGATATGTTTGGAAGAATAACATCGGAAGTCATCTTAGGACTTAGCTTTGGTTCCCGTCGGACGAGAGAGAGCTTCATGATTTGTTGATCTTATAAGTGCTTAAGAGTTTTTGCATTTTTCTTTCATCATCGGTAGTGTACAAAGATTTAGAACAAGATTTTAGTTGATATGTGGTTTGTTACCGATGTCGAGTTGGTTATCGAGCAACTATTGAGGTCGAAAGTTATTGCTATGAGTATTTAAGTTATGTGGTATATCATGTTATTGTGTCTCGAGTTATGGTTATGGCTTTGTGCAATTTGTTCAGACTTGGACAGTATGTAGATGAGAGATTCGGGTCTTGTAGGAAATTCTGGATGTTGGAAATTGAATTCTGGGGTTTACGGGCTAAGGTTGAAGTAATGATCTTCAGTATGTTGTGTTGTCGGGCCTATATGGAATAGGGTGACATGGGATCATCCTCGCGTATGTGCATGGTATGGTTACACGGTGATCTGACGGCTTAAGAACAACTCTGGGCACGTTCGAGGACGAACGTATGTTTAAGTAGGGGAGGATGTAACGACCCGACCGGTCGTTTTGAGCATTTGCACTTCGCTCGGTAGTTTTAGGGTATGAGTAGCTCCGTATGATATATTATGACTTGTGTAAATCATCAATTTTCGTTTTCAGGTTATTCGAATTAATTTGGAAGAACGATTCTCAACTAGGAAGCTTTAAGTTGAAAGAGTTGACCAAGTTTGACTTTTGTCAATTTGACCTCGGAATGGAGTTTTGATGATTCCAATAGCTATGTATGTTGATTTTGGACTTAGGAGCATGCTCAGAAAATTATTTGGAAGTCTATAGTTAAATTAGTTTTGAAATGGCTAAATTAGAAATTTAAGTTTTGAAGTTTGACCGGGGAGTTGAATTTTTGATATCGGGGTCAGAATCCAGTTCTGGAAATTTTCATAGATCCGTTATGTCATTTATGACTTGTGTGCAAAATTTGAGGTCAATCGAACTTGATTTGATAGGTTTCGGCATCGAATGTAGAAGTTGGAATATTTTAGTTTCGTTAAGCTTGAATTGGGGTATGATTTGTGGTTTTAGCGTTGTTTGATGTGATTTGAGGTTTCGACTAAGTTTGTATCATGTTTTAAGACTTGTTGGTATGATTGAATTGCGTCCCGAGGGGCTTAGGTGTGTTTTGGATCACTGGTTGAGAAACTAGTTAAGTTAAGGATTTGGAGTTTGTCCATGGTCAAGATGACCTCTTTTCGGTGTTTTGAGTGCGCGAGCAGGTTCATAGCGTGCTTTATAATATAAACGCATATATGGTTTGTGTCCGTAAGGTTCCAAATGAGTTTTGGGTGCTAAAACGAAAATTCTTTCGTTGTTGATTTTCTGGTGTAAAATAATTACAAAAATGTCATTTTTTATCATTTAAATTTGCAGACTTCATTTAAATCTTCAAAACATTATATCTCCCTCATTTTAAGGCAGAATTGGGTGATTGTCACGACCCAAAATCACTCCACAGGCGTCGTGATGGCACCTAGTCTCTAATACTAGGTAAGCCGATTTCCATTACATTTTGAAGCTATTTTGTTTTGAATTAAATAAGTAATCAAAACTAACAACGGAACAAATAAGAATATACAACCTCCCACGACTGGTAGTACTGAGTCACGAGCTCTAGCTAAATACATGGAATGATCACGAGGACCAAATATGTAATACTGTTTGATTAAAAATTAACAGTACAATGACATGAACAGACTCCAAGGGACTGCGACGACCAAACAGCTCTACCTTAAATCCTTGCGATCACACTCTAACTTTGTCCGTGTCCGATACCTCCAATATCTGGCTCTGCACAAAAATGTGCAGAAGTGTAGTATGAGTACACCACGGTCGGCACCTAATAAGTATCAAGACTAACCTCAGTGGAGTAGAGACGAGGTAGA